>NC_022011.1:65447623-65465176 GCF_000317375.1 Microtus ochrogaster | reverse complement strand
AATAAATAAATAAATAAATAAATAAATAAATAAATAAATAAATATGCCAGACCAGAAACTTAACAGAGAAATAAGGGAACCAACAGGTGTTATGACTCAAATAGATTTAATACACATCTACAGAACATTCCATCCAAACATAAAAGAATATACCTTCTTCTCAGCACCCCGTGGTACCTTCTCAACAATTGAACACATACTCGGTAACAAAGCAAACCTCAACAGATACGAAAAAAAAAAAATGGGAAAAACCCCATGTGTCTTATCGAATCATGGCCTAAAGTTAGAATTTAACAGCAGCACTAATTTCAGAAAGCCCACAAACACTTGAGAATTGAACAATGCTTACCTGAATTACCAATGGATCAAGGAAGAAATAGAGAAGTTAAAGGCTTCCTAAAATTCAATGAAAATGACCACACAACAACCCAACCTGATGCGACACACTGAAAGCAGCATGAAGAGAAAAGTTCAGAGCACTAAATGCCTACGTAAAGAAGCTGGAAAAATTCCATGAGTGAGTTAACAGAACACCTGAAAGCTCTCGAACAAAAAAAAGCAAACTCACCCAGGAGGACTAGATGACAGAAAAAAAAAAAAATCAAATTGAAAGCTGAAATCAACAAAATAGAAACAAAGAAAATAGAAATCAATGAGAAAAAGTTCTTTGAGAAAATTAACAAAATCAACAAACCTTTATCCAAACCAATCAAAAGACAAAGAGACTATCCACATTAACAAAATCAGAAATCAAAAGGGGAAAATAACATACACGGAGGAGAATCATTACATCAAAAACCTGTATTTTACAAAATTGAAAAACTTGAAGGAAATGGACAATTTTCTGGATAAATAAATATCACTTACCAAAATTAAATCAAGACACAGGTAAGGCTATAGCCTCTTAGCTCTTCTGATGAATAGCTCTCTGGACTTGTGGGGCCTGTAAAGACTTGCGCAGGTAACAGCTACTAGTTTCTGCCTTGTGAGCATCTGAGCTGAGGGAGGAGAGGAAGAGGCCTCCTAAACAAAATTTTAAATGGGGTGAAACCCTCTCACTATGGGTGCACCTGGCCCTCAGGAGGCCAATGGAAGGAAAGTGGTGAAGTTTCACTTGTCTCAGGGACATGTTTAATTAAAGCCTCCTTTAAGGTACTCTCCGCCCTCCCTATGCATCCTGAGCTCTGCAGTCTATAGGCACAATGTAGTTTACCATCAACATTTCGAACCTTGCCAGATTTTGGGAAACTTTGGCCATGAAAGCAGAGCCACTGACAGACCTTAGGGGAGGGGCAACCCAAATCTAGGAATTAACTCTTGGAGGAGTTTCTTGGTAACTATTGAGACTGTCTCCATTTGGGTGAAATATCCTTCCATGCTTCCAGAGACGCTAACTATGAAAACTACCAAATACTTTTGCCTGAGAACTATGACTCTTATCTCTGTAGAATCCAAGACCAACATTCTCCAAGCATGGCCCTTTGGGAAAGGATTCCTTCCTAGGGTACTGTTGTAGAATGTTTTATTCTTTTGGCTTTTTGAGGGAGCCCATCACCCAGCTCCCAAATAAATCTCACACGGAGGCTTATTCGTAGTTATGAATGCCTGGCCTTAACTTGTTTCTTGCCAGCATTTAACTTAAATTATCCCGTCTACCTTTTGCCTCTGGCCTTTTACCTTTCTCTATTTTTGCATACCTTTCTTTTTTCTCCATTGCTTGCTGTGTAACTGGGTGGATGGCCCCTAACATCCTCCTCTCCTTGTTCTCTTGCTCCTCGCGCTCTCTCTTCATCCAGGTTTCTCCCATTTATACTCTCTGCCTGCCAGCCCCGCCTATCCTTGCTATTGGCTGTTCAGCTCTTCATTAGGACCATCAGGTGTTCTAGACAGGCATAGCAACACAGCTTCAGAGTTAAACAAATGCAGCGTAAACAAAAGTCACACGCCTGAAAGTAATATTCCCCAACAGGGTGCCAGTTCCTTGCAGCCTTTTCTTTCTCCTTTGGGGTTTCCTTGTGCAAAAGTGGTATGTCTGAACTCAGTGTCTTTGACTAGATTGTCTAGTTGAGGGCTGTGGTATCTGGGGCTGAGGAAGTCAGCCGTTTTGGATGCCCCCAGGAGGGTGGCCTGATGGCGTTTGATGACCTCTTATCTTCTGAGAGCAGTAGGGAGCATGGGTCTCCCTGGGTGGCAAGAATCACCACCCGTTAGTGTCCTGTTTGGCATCTCCCCTTTATGCCCACTTGATTGCTTCCTGTGTGTAGTTTGGGTGCCCAGTTTTAGGGCCAAGATCAGAGGTGTATTCCAAAGGGAACGTCAAGAAATAAGGATCGCTGATTTCCACAGTATGTTAATGTGCTTAACCATCCACTGCTTGACTTCTCAATTCATAGGATGCTGTTTGACCCATACTATGGAAGTAGTACTTAGTACCTGAATGATCAATGAAGCTTGGTGGGTGGCTCATCCCCATGGGTTATTCTCCGTCCAGACCCCAGGGTGCTGCTGTTGCAAATCCTGCAGGTACCCCAAAGTTTGAGCATCATTTGCAGGTGCTGGACTTGGTTGGAGTAAGTATTACTCCAGTAGGGGGTAGCTCACAAGAATATGGTGGAGTAGGAGTCAAAGTAAGATGGGTAGGTGCCCTCCTCAAAGGAGAGAGTTGTCCTCAGTCTTTATATTAAGTCTCTCCCAATTAGGAAATCGGGGCACACTGGCATAATTAAGGAGTGGGTTATAGCACCTTTCCCCAAGTCCACTGTCTGGGAAGTTCTTCAGGGACTGAGCGCAGTCTGTCACGTAGCACCCTGGATGCTATCTACTGAGATATCTCTGGTCCAAGTAGCTCTATCAGAACTGAATGGGCCTTTCCTGTGCTCATCAGGAATTAACAAATTTGCCTTTAATGCCCTCGAATCCTGGGGGCTCAGGGCTCCTGGGTCCTGTCAGTTCTCACCCAGATGGAGGCTAGGAATCCTTCTTCTCTCTTCCAATTTGGACATTCATTTTTCTGTTGGGACCATTTGGAGTCCTGGCCTCCAGCTGCTCTTCCCTGCTAGAGATCTTTACTTTCCTTCTGATTTGAGTTACTGAAAGCTGAGTCAAAGTTGTTTACCAGCTCTGCTTCAACTAGCACATGTTGCCTTGGCCTTGAGGATCAGAGGATAAGGTTTTCACCTGTTGGCCCACCTGACTGTGGGGTATATAAGCTCTGTGGCACTATTGAATAAAGGGCTTTTTACCAGTGACTAGAGGTCCATGTCTCTGTCTGTGTGTGTTTGTGTGTTTCAACCTCCAGCCCCTTGCCCAAAGCTCGGGAACTGTATGGTAGCACACAGAGTGTAGACAGGCGTTGTGCGCTGCATTTTGCCAGTGTGCCCTTTGCTTGCCCTTTGGTTATTGTCTAACCTCTTCTTTTCCTAGACTTTCCTGGCTTCCCCTTCTGGGATCTCTTATTGGTCTCCCCAAGCACTGCCACTGCTGCCTGGGTAAATCCTTTGTCCTGCTTTTCTTCCACAGAGTCACAGTTATAAACCTTCCAATCAAGCTCCACTAAGTGGGACCTTTTCATACCCTCAAACCTTTCTCACTTCTGAATTTTCTTTCTAATATCTGGAGCTGACTGCATAATAGAAGCAATATCGGATGCTTGCTGAGTTTCAAGCCTTTCTGGGTCTGTGGGAGTAAAACCTGGCAAGCTTCAAAGGCATTCAGGGAACCCAGCGGGTGATTCTTGGGGCTCTGGCATTACCTCATTCACCTTAGACAGATTAGTAGGTTTTCTAGCAGCTGCCTCCAATTCTCCTGAAAGGGCCTGGCAAAACCGTCCAGAGCCTCCTTATCTTGGTCAGTGTTAGGGTGCCTATCAGATCAGGAAGAGGGGAGATCTCTCTCTGGGCTGTACTATCCCATCACTGATCCCCCGCCTCGCCCAAGGGTGGCTGCCCTACTCTGCTTCGCTCCTTGGCAATAAAGAGGGTGGCCAGGAGCTCTCCACCGCCATCCCAGGCCAACTTATGGGTGTAAGAGCCTGAAGTTTTTCAAAGAATTATGAGTTCCAATTATACATATCATTGGATGAGAAGGAGACATAAACCATGAAAGGGGAAAGATGAGAACTTCCAGGTCTTCGGGTTGACTAGGGAAGAAGAGGGGTGCCTCTGTCCCAGGGAAATTCCTCCTAGGGCCCACACGTCCAGAGCTATTCCATGTGGTAGAGGGAAGAGGGGGCCTGAGATAGAAGGAACTATACCACCACCACTACAACAGCAGCAGCCCCGGCCCCCCAACCCCCCAACCCCCGTGTGGTATGCACAACTATTTCCCTTTCCTGGGCATAGTCCGTAAATGACTAAGCTTGGACATTGGAGGGGGAAGAAAACAGGTAGAAGTTTGGGTTTCTCTGAGACACCTGGCCAAACCGAGACACCATGCACTTCAACGGTGTCTTGGGACTGCTCATACACCCTCCCACCGCAGCTCCTCTTCTTCCAGTCAATAAAATTGACAAAAACACACACAGAGACACACAAACCGACAACAACCAAGACAACGAGGGGTGGCCACCACATAGACCAAAACCAGGAGTTCTGGTGATGTCTTACACGGATCCCAGACACTGGAATTAGGGCTGTATCCAGCCTTTCCTAAGGGTCCTATGTATAAGGTGCTAGAAACACTCACCTCCACAGGGGACAGATCCAGACAACTTTATGTAGTTTCTCCTAGGGTGTCAGCATCAAGAGGCTGTAGGTCAGCAGGAACAGAAGTTAAGTTCCTGGAGTCTCAGAAGACCACAGGGTGTGCGCTCCTGCCCCTAGGAACTGCCCATTCCCCCCATGCTATCTGCTCAGAGAATCCCAGGCCCCCAGTTATCAGGCCTCCCAGTCTCTGGGAATTTCTCTGGTGCCTCCAGAATGTTGCAAGGTAATTCCTCCAGAGAACATAAGGCTTTTCTTACAGCAGAATAGGAAGTCTGTGTTGCCAGCCAGCAGCTACATGGGGGAACTTACCTAAAACATGCAGCTCTGAGCCTCACCACTCTTTGCTCTTTATGCACCAAAAAAAAAAAAAATCATATTCTGGTTGACACACTTTGGGTAGTAAGACCAGTTAGTGAGAAGGAAAACTACAGAAGCCAGAAGCCAAAAAGCAAGGTTAGTAGGTTTCTGGACTTCTCTGGATCCTGGAACTACGGACTATGTCTTTGATGCAGTAGGTCTATGTTCCCGTTTTGGCAGGTGCGGGAGCCCACGTGTTGGCTTCTAAGGCCAGAAGGGTGTCTCTAACAGGGCATCAGTTGTGCCAAGGTCTTGGGGCCCATGCGGCGAGTAAAGAGGAACGAGCCGGTAAGGAAGGCAGAGGCTCCGCGCAGAGGATTTCTGCTGGGGGAGCTCCCTTAAAGACTAAGAATGGAACCCTCCTTGTATCCCAGAGGGCTCACACGTGTGCTCCGTTCTTGGCCCGTGCGGCCTCTCGTGATGGAGCTAAATACAGCACAGGCTTCCTTTCCTAATAGCAAGATGATTAACCAAGGTCCCAGCAGGATCCTAAGGGGCTGCCCAGGATGGAACCTGAGGACTCTCCTGCTCCAGAGCCTCCCGGGGCCTCCTTGTTCTAGAAGAGTCTTCACACTTTCTCATTGCTCTTCCTATTTTAGCCTGAGTCTCCTTCACGTCAAGAGTTCTTGAATGACAACGGAGCCAAGAAAGGGCTTTGATAACAAATCTGCCGCACAGAACCATGGGATCCCAGTCTCTGGAAGGTTACTTACAGACACTAAGATATTAGAGCATAGGAAATGTTGCTGGAGCAGGGAGATCGGATTAGAAGACTGGAGCGTTCCTCCCAGTGAAGTTCCCAGTGCTGGGCAGAGTCAGGCTGAGTCAGGTTGGAGATGTTGCAGAGTCTTTCCGATGGTGAGCAGTTTTGAGTGCCCACAGTCTCCTGTATCTAAGTTCATTTTCTCTAGGGAGTTTCTCTTCAGCTGAGCTTTCTCTCCCTTGGGTCCTCTGGAGAGAAGAGGTTGGAGACATGTATTCAATACTACATCCTCAGAACTTCCTGGAGGTACCATCCCCTCTCTGCCAGGTGGGGAGTAAGTTTATGGGACATCTGAGGCTTTCAGTGGCTCTAGGGGGACCATCTATTGATCAGCTGAAACTAAATGCATCCTCTTCCAAGACACGCACACACATGCACACACACACATGCACACACACACACACACACACACACACACACACACACACACACCATGTCCTTATCTGTTTACGCCAGAAGAGCTCATAAACAGCATATGATGACAGCCATAATGATCATGGTCACTCCAAGAATCAAGGCAACTCTTGACTGAAACTAGGAACCATGGCGTTCAAACAACTGCCCTATCTCAGATGCCTCATAATGGTTAGTTGGTAGTCAATGACCTTTCAGTGTGAACTGGCTCCCCAGAGCTCTTGGAACCGAACAAACTGCCGTCCCAGAGTGCCCAGGGGCGGCTCTGGACAGCTGTGCTCGCCCAACTGTTTGATGTCACGTCCCTATTTAGTTCATGGGCGTATCTGAGAAGAGGTAAACAAAACGGTGGCAAACTTCAAACTGTAACTACAATATGGCAATGAAAACCGTCTGTTTGTTCAGCCATTGAGACGGTGCCATGGTGTTAGGTGGTGGGCAGAACAGGGAGGCTGGGCCAAGTCTCCTTAGGGTCTTCACCTGTAAATCAAGGCTGTGGAAGGTCTAGGGAGTTTGGTGTATACGTCCTTCGTACGCAGCCTTGCTCTTTTGGCGAGCCTGTGCTGGGGCTGACCACAGGAAGGGAAGCCAGTAAAGGGGAACAGATTAGCCCAGTGGAGGACAAGACATCCTCAGAGGGGGAAGAAAGAGCACCCAGATAATAGGTGATATAGTGCGGTGGTGGGTCTGGCGTATTTGGAGAACAGACTCCTAGGGAGGGAGTCTGAGCCAATATGGCCATTCACCTTCAGGCTGTTTCTCTCAGATTGCACTTCTTTGTAATGGGAGGAAGCCACTGGTGCTAGGAACCTCTGGAACTTTTGTGAACTTAAGAGACCAAAGCTTCCCAGGAGACACTGGCTTGTCCACAGAATGGGACTTAGAAACCTTTTCTAAATATCTTTGGTGAAATCTATACAATTTTTTTCCACTTCCCAAATCTTGCTCCTGTTCCTTTGAAATGAGCTAACAGTGCCTTGGCCCATTTACCCCACAGAAGCTTGAGAAGTCTGCAAAATTTCACGGTTCTCTTCAGACATGCTGTGCTAGTTAGTTAGTTCTTGACAACTGGACACAAACTTGTGTCACCTGAGAAGAGGGACCCTCAAATGAAGAACTGCTTCCATCAGATTGGCCTGTGACCTTGTCTGTGGGATATGGTTTTGATTATTGATTGATGTGGCAGGGCATAACTCACTGGGCAGGGGCTTCTGGGGCCAGTCAGCAGCGCCCCACCCCCACCCCATGGCCTCTGAATCAGTTCCTGCTTACTTTTTTTTTTTTTTCGCGACAGGGTTTCTCTGTGGTTTTGGAGCCTGTCCTGGAACTAGCTCTTGTAGACCAGGCTGGTTTCGAACTCAAAGAGATCCGCCTGCCTCTGCCTCCCGAGTGCTGGGATTAAAGGCGTGCGCCACCACCGCCTGGCCTGCCTCCAGGTTCTTGACTTGTGTTATTGCCTTGGCTTCCTTGGATGATGGATTGTCAAATGAAAGTTGAGAAACATCCTTTCCTCCCAAGCTGCTTCTGGAAGCTGGTTTGTGGCGGCAAGAGGAAGCAAACAGGACTGGAGCAGAAGGAATGTGACAAACTGAAATAATAAACCAAGCTTGCAAACTCAAGACAGGTCTTTTCTGTCACTATCATCAGTAACAAAACCAAGTAGACACGGCATCTCCTCAATGCCAGGAACCTAGCTAAAAATATAATCTACTCAAATGTTGTAAATTATTAAGTAAACGTGTGTTACATTTGTTTATGCTGTGGAACACTTATTTAATGATACAAAGATGTGTTGCATTCTTTTATGTTGTATTTGTTTAACTCTGTGAAGCTGTGTTACTTTGCCTGTCTAAAACACACGATTGGTCTAATAAAGAGCTGACTAGCAAGGCTTGAGAAAAAAAACAGACGGAGGTGACAGGCAGAGAAAATAAAAAGGAAGAGAAATTTGGGAGGAGAGGATCAAAGAGCAAGAAAAGAAGGGATCAGCCACCCAACCACATACCCAGACATTGAATAAGAAGGAAAGAAGAGATATGCAGATATAGAGAAAGGTAAAAGCCCAGAAGCAAAAGGTAGATGGGATAATTTAAGAAAAGCTGGCAAGAAACAAGTCAAGCTAAGGCCAGGCATGTATAAGTAATAATACATCTCTGTATTTATTTGGGGACTGGGTGGTAGGCCCCCCAAAGAGTGAAAACAACCCTCTGAGCCTGACAGGTGCATGCTGTCACTGTGAAGACAGACGTTCAGCAAAGTAAAACACAGGATTGGTACCTCCTGGGCAGTGAGGGCAAGTGTTCTGTGGATGGGAGAGCCTGAAGGGCGTCTTGAGAGAGGCCCCGAGCCCCAAAGAGGAGCCAGGAGGTGCCCTAAGCCAGGGCTGTGTGAGCAAGAGCAGGATGATGTCCTGCCAGGAAAAAGTGAGTGGAGCCTCTTTGTGGGGCAGCACAGATGTGAGCTGACAGGCGTTGCCAAGGGAGTCAAAGCTGTAGGCTACCCCAGCCTCCTCCTCCTCCTTAGCGACCGGACCCTGATTTTTCCTGAGATTGTTGTTGCTCAGAGATAAAGATGATGTTTTCCAGCCTCCTTATATGATGAAGTATGGCCACGTGGCTGGGTCCTGGACATCCCATCCAGATGGGGCTAAGCCTAAGTGTAACATGTGGGCCTTTAGGGCCACCCCAGATCCAAACTATGGCAGGGACTGGTGGTGTAATAGCCAACAAAAAGGTGACCCAAGAATGCGTACCGCTTATTGGTGTTTGGAGAGGGAGGAAGCAGATGAGCCTAGGTCATTTCTAGTGCTTAGACGCAGCTGAAACTGCTTGTTTACAGACTTGTTTCATATGAGGGAAAACGTTAAAGCAGTTATGTAGCATTTTTCTGCTATCTGTATCCTATATGAAGAAAAGCTAGATTATAATAGGAATGAGGTTCCAGGAGAAGCTGTTTGAATTTAACCCTCTTGAGACTAGAAACTCCATACGATTACATCGGGGAAATCTACTATATGCTGGTCTCTGTGATAGAGCCCAGAGGCAGAGCTGGCATGGGGCTCTTTTAAATGACAAGTTTCCCCCATGTAGTAAGATGCATGTGCTACTTCGGCACACTGCAAACTGTCAGAGAAATAGCCTTGACCTCACAGCCACTGCAGAGGCACCTAAACCAGGCTGTGTTCGTGAGAACTTAGGCTGGAGCGAGGAAGCTGGAACATTCTAAGGTGTCACTTCATTATCTCTAATGCCCACTTAAAATGAAACGGGAGCTAGGTATGGTAGCTCATGCCTGTGATCCCGGCACTTGGGAGGTTAGGGCAGGAGAATTGTCATGAGTGTGTGACTAGCCTAGAGAACAGTGTGAGACCCCGTCTCAAAAAACAGGCAAACAAAAAACTGAAAATCCTGGGAGCAAATACAACTTCCACTCACCATAGGTGTACCAGATATAACCTCCCTCTCATGCCTCCACCACAAGTGCTAGAAGTTTGCGTCAACAATCAGGAGACCACCCCAAACACACTTTGTGGAGCAGCAGCAGGAATTGTTGGCTGTCTTAAAAGCTTTCTTCATTTAGCTTCTCATGAACACGCCAATGAATAATGACTCCAGCCCACACACACATTAACTTGGTGGTTGTTTGTTAATACAGATGGGTCCCTTACAGAATGGAAAGCCCCCCACATTCCCGAGTACTCTCTTGCCAGGGGTGATTTCTTGTACAGATTATAAGATGATGCTAATGACAATGACAGTACCATCAGCATTATTTTTTGAGTATTCTGTGTGTGACAGAAGCTTGGCATGAATGTTAGGTGTGTTATGTTACATGTTTGGATGCTGATAGGAACTCGGTACAGGAAGCACTCTTTTGATCTCCGTATTTGACTTGAGGAAGCAGGATCAGGGAAGCTAACATTCTGAGGGTCACACATAGCAAGCTCACAATATCAGCTGCATGGGTTTTGAGAAATTTTTGACAGAACGCTCTAAGCGCACTACCTGTGGTAGAGTGTTCTATAAACTATGTCACAGCAAAGACAAAATGTGAACACATATGGAAACTCCATGTTTACAGTACAACATTTTTAAAAAATCGAAGTATGTATATTTGGGATATAGAAGTGAAAGCTGGCCTCATCAGCCACAAAACCACAGTGACTTTAGGAAAGCAGTTACTTTTAAGCTCGCTTATGATCTCAGTGAGGAGGGCCATGGAGATGTTTGTATCCCCCAGCACACTGCCAGTCAGAGGCTAACCAGGGAAGGTGTGTACCCCAGGTTCAGTCCTCTTTCTGCTCCTGAGCTGTCCAGTCAACCAAGCCACTCCTTTCCCAAGTCTTGAGTAAGTCTCTGTGTATTATTGACTTCTCATGAGTCTCTGTGTCTCCCTGGGAACCTCATTCTGCCCTTGGGAACAGCTCAAGGTCTGTCCAGCTTTCCATCTACAGAACACTAAACATAGGTCTATTTCCGTGTCTCAAGTCTGTAGTTGCCTGCTGCTGGCCAAACAATACAGCTACATGTGTGGGTGAGGTGTGTGTGTGTGTGTGTGTGTGTGTGTGTGTGTGTGTGTGTGTATGCACATGCATGAATGTTGGGAGAAGGAAGGACACAAGAAAGCCTAGAAGGCCAGAATTGGCTTATGCTGTGTTTCTGGAGCATGTGTTACTCCACTTTGCTAAGCTCCAACTGAGCTCCTCGCTTTTGAGGTGGTTTGGCCTTAGTGATCTAGTCTACTGGGGCTTCCAGTTACCCTGGTGATCATCTGTGAGTTAGTGTGGAAGGGAAGGTATGTGCCCTTAGGTTCAGCCCAGTCTGTGGAAGCCTTGGAGGGTAGTTATGTAGATTAGATTTATCCCAGGAAACCCCACCACACATCTCCCTAGGATCCAACACATATACCCTCAGCTTTAACTCAACAATAAAGAGGCCAAACAAAGCAGCGTGTTACAAATCTGAAGAAAACAAATCACTGCATGCCAGGGACATCACCCAGTGATGCTGACAGGCACAGAGAGGCCTGGAGCCTTGGGGAGGGTGCATTTAGGAGAAAGAGACTTGTGATGGCATTGCTCCTAATTGGCTGGATCACCTTGCAAGGTGCTTCAAGTTCTTGTATCTTTGATGGTCAAAGTCCTTGTACAATTTGTTCAAAATATGCTTACTTAGTCAGCTTTGGCAGAAGGAAAAGGAGAGAGAGAGAGAGAGAGAGAGAGAGAGAGAGAGAGAGAGAGAGAGAGAAGGAGAAGAAGAAGAGGAGGAGGAGGAGGAGGAGGAGGAGAAGGAAAGGGAGAGGGAGGGAGAGAGACCCAACATCCCAAGCAACTGCAGGATGTTGATGGTAAACATTGGTCCAGGGCATCAGGACCTTTGGGTTTCCAGCCTTGAGTTCTGCTCTTGACTTAGAGGCTTGGAAAAGCCACCCTAACTTCCTGAAAGTCATTCTCTCATAGTCTCCTCATATATACATGGGGGCAGGGATGAGGGGGGGGAATCATAACTGTAGCTGTGTTACTACTACAAACTCGATCCTCTTTTCACCCACTCAAGTTTATCGTGTACTGTTCCCATTCCAGGAACAGTGTCACCATAAGAAGCAATACTCAGGTCCCCATTTCAGATGCCTGTGTCACTGGGAGGGAGAGAGGTCATAAACCAAGATATAAATACATGGCCAGACCCAGTCCAGCTGGCTTGGGATAAAATCTGCTGAACATAGCGGACAATGAGGACTGCTGAGAAGTCAAGACCAATGGCACTGGGTTTTGATCCTACTGCACGTACTGGCTTTGTGGGAGCCTAGGCTGTTTGGATGCTCACCTTACTAGACCTGGAAGGAGATGGGAGGTCCTTGGACTTCCCACAGGGCAGGGAACCCTGACTGCTCTTCAGGCTGATGAGGGAGGGGGAGTTAATTGGGGGAGGGGGAGGGAAATGGGAGGCGGTGGTGGGGAGAAGGCAGAAATCTTTAATAAATAAATAAATAAATGGCCAAAAGGTCATAATTGGTGAGTCCCACAAAGGGAACCCAAGCAGGACAACAGATGGTGTGGTATGTCGGTGTGGTTGGAACAGAGCTCCAGGACAGACAAAGGGCAGTGAGTCTGGGCGGAAGAGCATCCAGGCCAGCTGGACAGCAAGCCCACAACCCCAGGCTCCCAACAAGCCAGTCAAGGGCATTGAGACACAGCCACTAGAAAGATAAACCCGAAGGGCAGGAACTGAGCCATAGGGGCATAGGGCAGAAAAATGGAATCCATTGGAAGTGTGCACCTTAATCTGGTTCTCAGAATTAAATTTCAGGATAGTCTGTGGGTAGCAGGAAAATCAAATCTCTGTCCCGTCCTCCCCTCTGTGATGAGGAGAGAAGCAGATGGGCATAGCAGGTCCCCTAGAGAACATGCTGAGTTGGTGACAAAGGACTAATGGAAAAGGAACACACTCCAACTTCAATTCTCACATTCACAGAGTCCTCCCTCTTTTCCTTCCCCTGGAGGGAAGATGGAGGGAGAGCTGATGCCAACGTCTGGGATTTCTCTCACAGCCTCAAAGGATTTGCAAAGCTGAGTGGTTATTATGAGAAGCCATCACCATGTTATCCCCACCCCAAAATCATTCTTCAACACAGTACTAGAAAGTAGAGTCACTACTCCCAGATTCCTCCCGTGTGCTGGTGCGGCTTCGGCAGTGAGGGCTGATTTCAGGGAACAGGTCCTTCCCAGGAGGGGGTGTAGGAAGTGGCAGTGTGGAAACACAAATAATAGTTTGTTTGTTTTGATACTTTGATTGATAAGAAAGAGGGGGGGGGGCTGAATTGATGACTTCAAAGCAAAGGGTAAATATAAATGGTTAGCGGCACCCAGCCGTGTTCTTGACCTGGGACCAGATGGGAGTTAGGCTTTTTCTTCACCTGCACTGTACCAAGGGGGAGCTCTGGTGCCAACTGTCCCAGGACCCCACTCCCACCCCCCCCCCCCCCGCCCACCTCTCTGGAAGCCGACAAAGGAGGAACATTCCCAGACAATAGGACACAGGGAGGAGGAGAGCAGCGGCCAAGGGAAGCTCTTTTCCTAGTAACACAGTCTGAGGCTTGGGGCTGAACCAATCCTATAAGGGTATAGTGGATCTTTAGTCACCCTGAGAATTCCACAGCAGACGTGGCCCAGCGTTTCAAGGGACTTCCTCTTCCAGAGTGTGTCCATGTGAACCACATGGTTCCTAACACTCCCAGACTCAAAACCTCCCCAAGGCAGCCTGGCCCTCCTGCTAGTCTCCTATTCTCTCTCTCACATCTCCTTGTGTTCTTTTCTTGTTTGGATAAGGCAAACACGTGCCCACTTCCGGTTCCTCTGCCTGGGCGGGTCTCCCTCGGGCATGCGCTCACTCTCTTCCTTCACCCATGAGTGCTATAGCTTCGCCCCACCAAAGTGTCTCTGGGACTTCTAGATAGTTTGTCACTCCCCTTGAAATGCCGATTGTCCTTCCTCACAAGAATGTGAGCTCGGGAGGGCAAGAAGTCACTCTGCCTCATCACCTCCATATCTTCAGCGCTGTTCCTAGCACGCAGTTGGCATCCTAAAAATATTTTCTACAATGATGCTTTGGTTTGTGCTCAGAGGCTTGCTTGCTGAGATGCCCACAGCTCTAGCCTAGGTTTGGTATGCATACCACAGACCTCATTTGCATCCATGCTACCTCCTGGCTGTGTATGCCTGCACATTCACGTATGAATGCATTTGCCGGTGTTAAGAATAATAAAAGTGATACTTTCTTTGATTTCCTGAGATTACAAAAGCATCCATGTCTACAGGGACCTTTCCAGCCAGCAAACAGGACAAGGGAACTACAGCCTTGCAGGGGCATCTGGGTTCTCAGGGTGGCAGCTGGATGTCTTCTGTAGTTATGGCCTGCCCAGCACAGAGGGAACATGCTGCCAGGATGCACTGGCCTCTGGGCAATGCTGGTGGGTCTGCATCAAGAATTTTACTGAAGCTGGAGGTAGCAGGAACCATAGAACACAAGGCCCTTGGATCTCATGCCTCCCACACAGCCCCTAGGACCCCGGCTGAATGCATGGGGTTGAATATCTGCTTGCTGGCATGTTTGGAGTTTATGCTTACATGGGGCACTAAAGGTCATGGAGAGTTCTAGTTCTCTTACATAGTCTTCTCCCCTCTCCCCCCGAGATACAGACTCTGCAGTGTGGAATACCCAAAGTCACAAGTGCCAGTCCCTGGACACTACCACAGCAGCTTTTGTTCAGGTGGTCCTTGTGGTTTGACATATATTTATACACACCTGCTAATCCCAAATTCACTGAGCACATATATTTTGAATCTTAATGTATGCTATAATACATCTGATTCTTTAAAACACCAGATTCTGCCTTGCTTTTTCCAAGGGGATGGTGTGTTTCTGTGGTTAGCTTCTACTGGGGTAATCACCAGGGAACTCCCTGACCTCATCAAGGCTCCAAAGACTAAGGTAACAAAATCCCTGAACAAAATATCTGCAATGTTAAGAAAAAAAAGTATCAGGTAGGATGCATATGAAAAATGAAGTTATTAGACTGGCTGTCAGGTTAAGCCACAGCCCAGCTAACCAATAGGCAAGCTGCTGAAATTAAGGTAAATGATCCTTAGTGATCAAGGAGATCCAAATGATCAAGGAGAGAGGAACCAAGCGCCGCATCTGAGACCCTTGTCCCTGCAAGTGCACACCCCATAAGCTCAACGTTTGCTAGATTTGCTTCATTGTGTTGTTTAAACCGCACCAGGCAGGGATTCTGACCACTGAGGAAGAGGAGTGTCCCCTGTAGCAGGACACTCTTCTCCTTCAGTGATTCATTCAGGCTAGCTGTCCTGAGAGCTTGATGTTTGAAAAATCTCTTTCTCGGTTAAAATGGAAAACTGATGGTGAATGCATGGCCCCTCTGCCTTTCTATCTGATGTTCTCTCACCACTGTGGCTGGCCAGATGACCCCAAGTTCAAGTCACAATTATTTGGTTCAAAACAATTTGGATTTAAGAACAAGTTAGAAAATACAATTCCTAGAGAGGCATAAGGTAGATACGTTTAATGTTGTACAGTTTGAAGACTTTTCAAGTCTTTTTTCAAGACTTTTCAAGAAGTCTGAAACTTCTAAAAAGACATAGACTTCAATGGCTTGCTTTTTGATTTACCAGCCTTTCTTTTTTTGGTAATATTCATCACCTTTCCATAACTGGCGTGTTTAATGATACCATGATTTTTTTCAGTCAAATGGCTGTATATGTAGTAAAAATTGCATTACAGTAATTGTAAAGGGTATAAAATATCAAATCAAATGACACTGGCAACAGTGCACCTACACACACACGCATTATTTATATATATATATAGTATTTGGGGAAGGAATACCCTGAACTACAGCTCCCATGAACTCAAATATGACCATAACATTGAAGAGACTTTTGTTTTTTATTACAAGGATTAGTTTTTTTTTTAATTTATTTATTTATTAAGGATTTCTGCCTCCTCCCCGCCACCGCCTCCCATTTCCCTCCCCCTTCCCCAATCAAGTCCCCCTCCATCATCAGCTCGAAGAGCAATCAGGGTTCCCTGACCTGTGGGAAGTCCAAGGACCGCCCGCCTCCATCCAGGTTTAGTAAGGTGAGCATCCAAACTGCCTAGGCTCCCCCAAAGCCAGTACGTGCAGTAGGATCAAGAACCCATTGCCATTGTTTTTGAGTTCTCAGTAGTCCTCATTGTCTGCTATATTCAGCAAGTCCGGTTTTATCCCATGCTTTTTCAGACCCAGGCCAGCTGGCCTTGGTGAGTTCCCGATAGAACATCCCCATTGTCTCAGTGTGTGGGTGTGCCCCTCACGGTCCTGAGTTCCTTGCTCGTGCTCCCTCTCCTTCTGCTCCTGATTTGGACCTTGAGATTTCTGTCTGGTGCTCCAATGTGGGTCTCTGTCTCTGTCTACAAGGATTAGTTTTGTGAGGAAAGTCTATGACTTGTCTTTTTAAAATGTCACTAAAGAACTGAGCCTTTGAGACAGACCTGTAATCCAAAGAAACTGAGGCAGGAGAATTGAAAGTGCAAAACTAATCTGGCCTATACAAATAATTCAAGGCTATCTTGGGCAATTTAATAAGAACTGTATCAAAACAAAAAAGTAAAAACGGGCTGGAAAGATGGCTCAGCAGGTAAGAGCACACACTATTCTTTCAAAGACTAGTTTGGTTCCCTGTTCCCACGTCAGGAGCAGCTCTCAACTGCCTAGAATGCCAGTTCCAAGACCATCCAATGCCTCTGACCTCTGTGGGCACCTGCACTCACTTGCACACATCCATACACACACACACACACACACACACACACACACACACACAATTTTTAAAAATAAAATTCATCTGAAAAGTACAAACAGGGCTGGATACAGTTGGTAGAATGCTTGCCTAGCCCAATACCCCATACCAAAACTAAACAACACAACAACACCCCAAATGGCAAAGGTCAGGCAAACCTCCAAAGTCTTCCCAGATGTAATGGGTATCACTAAAGCTGGAGCAGTGTGGCCAATCTCAGGTTCCACAACGTCCTCCAGGCCCATTTGCTGCTGTCCTGCCTTCTTGCTTTGCACATCCACATACCTACTTAATGCAGAAGCCGTTCACTATGAGAGGGCTAAAGGTCAAGAATGGATGCAGCCAGGGTGAATCCCCAGCATTCTCAGCAATCCATCCCTTTGCTCAAGCTGACACTGAAGAGCCAGCTCTATGTGCTGAGCTGCAGATGGATAGCTTTAGTTCTGCACACAGCCTAGTGGAGATCAAGGCCGTCAAGGCAGGGAGCCTCTTCAAACAGATGCCTAGACCACCAATAGAAGCTGGGGAGACAGAAAAAGTCACCTGGATATTCAGTTCCTTGAAGTGCTGTAGGAAACTGCCTCGGAGTAGGTTGACTGCAAAGAAATGTCTTACTTCAGACTTCTGGAAATAAAAGCTAAAATGATGGGGACTGGCAAGGCCAAGTTCCTTTCTTCTCTCTAGCTGCTGCGATTTGCTGGCAATATGTGGTGTCTCTTGGCTTTTCCAGGTTTCTACGAGGTATTCACTCCAATGTAGTAATAGGAGCGGCGGGGCTGCGTCCCCAGCACCCCAGCCGCACCTAGGCCGCCTGGCTAGCTTATGCCCCGAAATAATTACACGGACACTGTTATTCATTTAATCACTGCTTGGCCATTTCTATCTAGCCTCTTCTGGGCTAACTCTCGCACCTGGACTAGCCCATCTCTAATAATCTGCTGTAGCCCACAAGGTGGCTT
>NC_022011.1:65428529-65447493 GCF_000317375.1 Microtus ochrogaster | reverse complement strand
GTCTCTCTGAGGCGTCTGCCCCCGTGAGGAGAGCTGTCGAGTCTGACCTCACTTCCTCTTCCGCCCAGCATTCTGCTCTGTTTACTCCTCCCACCTTATGTTTTAACCTATCAGGGCAAGCAGCTTCTTTATTTAATTAACCAATGACCTTCCTCCATCACTCCAAGACTCTCTTCTTATAAGAACAAAAAGCACACCAGGTTAAGGCTCACCCTATGCCAGCATGACTTCATCTTAAAAAATTATACCTTTAATCAGCTGATTTCCAAATATGATCATACTCAGTTCCTGGGAGCTAAGACTTGAACCTATATATTTTGGGGGACACAATGCTCCATGGCCTAGTTTGTAAAACTAAGGTTTGAGAGACTCAGATCTTTACTTGTTTCTGTTCTACTTCCGTTCTCAAGGTCTCTCCTAGCTGAGTGTGGTGGCTCATGACTGTATTCCCAGCACTCAGAAGGCTGAGGCAGGAGGACCAAGCGTTTGAAGCCTCCCTGGTCTGTGTAATGAGATGCTGTAAAAAGATAAACCATTGACTTACTGAAAAAAAAATCTTAAAACTGCTCCTACAGGACTGAGAGCATTGTAAGCACCACTAAAGTACTTCACGTGGCTTAAGTAAACAAACTCTTGTAACACAAAAACAGAGCGTGATACAAGTACACAATCCACAAAGGTAACTAGAGTCATAATGATGGACAGCGTGTAATGATTGCTAGCATCCTCTCAAAATGGGATCTGAATTTTTAATTTCAGCTGAATGGCAATTGGCATCTCCTTGGCTTACCTCAGTCAGCTTCTGTGAGCCTCCTTAGTCATAGCTTGGGACACTTACCCTCAAGGCCCTTGCTCCTTGGAGGCAGGGCACTGCCCTCACTTGAAAGGAAGCCACTTCCAGTGCAATGTGCTGATTCTTTCCCTCTCCCTGCCTAGCCACCCTGCACTGCCTTCACCCCAGCTTGGTTCTCCCACTCCTGATTCAGACCAGTCCCTTCCTGTTCCCTTTCCTCTCTCTGTGTGCCCTGCTTGCTCTTTGTTGGAGGGTGGACATGATCCTGGATGGCCGAAGGTGGCTTCTATTTCCAGCGCTGAGCTCCACAGTCAGGCTCTAAGCCTGTGTGCTCTTGTCTCATGACTCAAGAGGGCTCTAGGCCAGAATGGTTTTCTGACTGCTGCAAGTGTTCCTGTTGTTGTGATGGCTGCCATGCTGTATTTTCTCCGAGACAAACAGAAATGAGAACAGAAGCATCCTTATGGGGCAGGTACCACTATGCTCCTCAGGCTGAAATCAAAAGCACGAAGTTGGCAGACTGACCCAAGTTGGCATCTCTGCAGAGCCAGGACACCCCCACAGTAATCTGAATGAGAATGGCTTCCCAGTTGTTAGACCTGTTTGGGAAGGATTAGGAGGTGCAGCCTTGCTAGAGGAGGTGTGTCACTGGGGGTGAGCTTTGAGATTTCAAGAGCCCATACCATTCCCAATTAGCTCTTTGTTTCACCACTGTGTCTCAAGATGTAAGCTCTGAGCGGCTGTTCCCACAGTATACCTGCTTCCCTGCTGCCATGGTCAGTGCTCCGGAGCTCATCACCCTCTGAAACTGTAACCCCAGATTAAACGCTTTCTTCTATAGATTGCCTTGGCCATGACATTTTATCATAGCAATAGAAAAGTAACTAAGATTCTCCAGACGGGTAGGTGATCTGACCCCTGAGAGGAGACCTTTGACCACTGTGGTTCTGTCGTGGCTCTTTTGACCCACTGCAACAAAATATCACAGACTGGGTAGCTTGTAAACACATTTATTTCTCATAGTTTTGGAGGCTGAGCTGTCCAATCAAGCTGCCAACAGATCTGGTGGCTGCTGAAGGCCCATTCTTTTTTATGTAACATCCCAAGTTAGAGACGCCCTCAGGCCTCTCCTGTTAGAGCATTAATCCTACGGGTGAGGACCTTAACTTCCCATCTCCAAATAATCTCATAGTGAATTGGATTTCAAGCTGTCAATTTGGGGACTACATAACTCTCAGACCATAGCAATATATCTCTAAGAGTTTAGGAGCCTAATAAACCCTTATGCTAGGATGGGAGCTAGCGGGGCTTAGAAGCCTGGAGGCCTGACAGACAGATCCAGAAAAAGGCCAGCTCTCCTCACTCTCTCTACATGAGACACCCCGGATGGCTGTGGTTTCTGACCCTTGAAGGTTTGATGCTACCTTGAAAGGTTGCTCTGTACTTGCCTATTATTTGGGAGGAACCAGATCAGCTGTGACAGCAATGTGGCAGGGTCTTTGAGAAGCACAAGGCTCAATCTGCATTTTAGGTAGATAATTCTCACAGCTGATAGACAGGAATAGAAGGGAAACCTCGATTCAGAGACACTGGCTGGGAAACCACGTCGCTAATCCGAGTGAGAAATCCTGATTGATCTAAATTAAAACCGTGACACATAAATTAAAACATAGAAGGAGGAGGAGGGATGAAGGAAGGAGAAGAAAGGAAGTGGTATGAGAAAGTCCTAGCACTAGGTAGCACCAACTTTTGCCAAATCTGCCAGGAACAAGCGGCTGTTATGAATACAGCAAGTGGCGGGGATGTGGGCAGTCAGGGTGAGGATGGAGAGAAGTAATTTCCCAGTGCAGTGTGTCTAGAGCCAAGGCATGTATCAGAGCCAATTAGAACACTATTAACGATAGATTGCTGCTTGGGCCTGGTGATATTTAACTTTAGTCTTAGGACTCAAAGAGGCCGAGGCAAGGATTCAAGGCCAGCCTGAGCCATGAAAGGAAACCCTGTCTCAGAAACAAGCATATCAAAAACAAAAACAAAAAAAAACAACACCAAAACACTTCTGATCTTGAGATCAAAATTAAAAGTTACAGTCATACAGAATATAGGACAGTACAGGTAGGTTTGGGTATGTCTTCTAGGAAGTACTTAGATAGGGGTTGGTTTTGAAAATGGAGGAGTTCTTTGCAGGTAGGTTAAACAGTGTGGGCAGTGCACTAAGAAAAAGACGATGGCCTGGCCTTTTGAGGGACGGATCGTGGTGGAGATGAGGTGTTGCGTTCTAGCCATGTCTCTGAGACTGTTTCTTGCCTGGGTTATAATTTAGCTCTGGGAGAGACACTGTCTTAGAGTAGGTTCATCCGGATGAGAGAGGAGTGTAAGTAAACACACCATTTACAAAGCACAGAGCTGGCAAGACGGCCTTGTGAGTAAAGGCGCACACTGACCAAGCCGGAGCCCCTGACCTCCACCCCCAGGCATCACATGGAAGAAGAGAAAAGCGACTCTTTCAAGTCATCATGGCACACAGGTGTGCTCATATACAGACACACATGGACAAACAAGTGCCATTTTTCAAACCTAAAAAAAAATGACTGACAGGCCTGAGGCCACGCTCAGTGACGGGACACACTTGCCTGTCCTGCACAAAGCACGTGACTGGATCCCAGAATGTCAAAAAAAAAAAAATTAAATTAAAAAACATCCCCTCTAGGTTTGCCTACTCCTTTGGTGACTGGTTACATGGTGTGAGTCCAGGTGAAGGGATTGCTCTAGCAGCCTGTGTCTATGATCTCTCCCATATCAGGACCAAGCCAGGTGTTGCCTTCTACCCCACATCTCTTGGCCAGTAGCAAAGTCATTCTCTGTTCCAAAGCCGGCTGCCTCTCAATATGAGCCAGTAGCTGAAGTTGTTATAGGTGCTCAAGGGACACTGTTCAAGGATTATGATTCCCTGGAGTGGCTGCTTTGTGGCCGTTGTGATTGTGACATTCCTCAGTGGAGGAGGATGGGAGGAGACCTTCCCATCAGCACAGTTCATTTGGTAGCCTTACTGAGGAGCCTGGAGGTTTTGTTTTTTTTTTTCGAGACAGGGTTTCTCTGTGGTTTTGGAGCCTGTCCTGGAACTAGCTCTTGTAGACCAGGTTGGTCTCGAACTCACAGAGATCCGCCTGCCTCTGCCTCCCGAGTGCTGGGATTAAAGGCATGCGCCACCACTGCCCGGCGAGCCTGGAGGTTTTTGAGTATCCAAATATTGTCCAGCTGACAGAGGTCTGTGCGAGATCAGGGTGACCCCACTGTTGGAATATATAGACAGGACCTAAGGACATTTTCTGGACGAGGCACCCCACTTCTTGAGATCAAGAATGTGCATTTCCTCCACAAGAATTGCATCATTCACTGAGACATGACCCCGAAAAATGTTCTAGTGAGAAGAAGTAGAACAGTCAAGTTGGATAACTTTGGCCCAGCCAGAATCTACAGCTACAAAATGGCTCTACAAATTGAGCTGGCATTACACTATGGTACCAGGCCACTGAAGTTTTGAGCTGGCTGTATCATAATGATACAGCCATAGTCATTAAGTCCCAAAGAAATCACACAAAGGTCTACTTTAATTATAAACTGATTTGCCTAGTATCTCAGGCTTCCTATTAACTCTTATAACTTATATTAGCCCATAATTCTTGTCTGTGTTAACCACGTGGCTTGGTACCTTTTTCAGTGAGGCAGTCCTATCTTGCTACCTTGTTTCCTCTGCATCTGGGTCACAACTGCAGAATGAAACTTTGCTCTTCCCAGAATTCTCATTGCCCCACCTATACTTCCTGCCTGGCTACTGACCAATCAGCGTTTTATTAAAAATAATACAAGTGACAGGATAAAAGACCATTGTCCCACAACAAAGTCTGAAACACAGCTGCTGTGGTAAATGCTGTTTTTAACCCACGTGGGTGGATCTTTGCCTTATCACTGAGATGCAGCTACTGGCGTTGGCTAGGCGAAATGCCTTAGATTGATTGGATATAATCCAAGATCCAAAGAGGCTCTGTGCAAGTAAAGCAGCACCTGGCAGTAATGCTATCTGACAAGGATCCTGATCTGGGCCTGTGAATAGCAGTGGTAAAGTGGAAAGGGGGGCATGGGATTCCACGTTGCTTCCCATTTGGGAATCTAGAGAAAGAGAAAAGCCAACCAGGTGAGTTGAAGTGGGGTCAGGGGAAGGATTGCCTTCGTATTCTAAGGATGCCAGGTATATTTTGCCTCTAGAAGTAGGGCATCAGTATAGTTAGCTATCTCTGCATGTACAAAGGGTTTTTTGTTTGATTAATTTTTGCTTGCTATTGTTGCAGAAGAATAGTTCATAATGAGCAAGGTCCCAGGGCTTCCTTTAGTTCTTCATTTTAGATTAGCACATTTTTATGGTAATTTAGTCTCATGGCTTCTCCCTATTACTTCTTTTTATCAATGGGTATCTTTCCTTGGGAAGTTAAGTCAACATGGCTTACTATTCTGAGACACCATAGACTCAGTGGCTCAAACAATAGAAATGTATTTCTTCCAGTTCAGCAGGTAGAAGTCTAGAATCTGCCAGTGGGTTCAGTGTTGGTCAAGAGCCTCCTCCTGGTTTTTAGGTTTACAGGTGCCCATCTTCCCACTGTGTCCTTATATGGCAGAGCGAATAGTCTCTAGGTTCTTCCTTCTTCTAAATACTGTAATCTTGACATGAGGACCTAGCCCTCTCACCAGCTCATCTAAATCCATCTGTCTCCCAAAGCTCCATTTCCCGATATCCCATTAAGGGTTAGGACTTAAAATATGAGCTTGGGTTGTGATAGTTAATTTTCAGCAGTTCCTTGGTGGATTCAGAATCACTACAGAAACATACCTTTGGGTAGGTTTATGAAAGTGTTTCCAGAAAGGTTTAACTTAGCCAGGGAAGATCTACCCTGAGTGTGGTGGCACCAAGGCATGGGCTAGGTTCCAGACTAAACAAAGAGAGAAAGAAAGCTGAACACTGGCAGTCATGGCTCTCTTTGCTGACTGTAGACACAGCATGGCTAGTTGCCCATTGCTCCTGTGACCTGTTTTCTCTACTATTATAGATAGTCAATATCCACTGGAACTGTGAGTCATAATGTATGCTTTTTTTTAATAAAGCATGTCTTAATTTTTTAATTTATGTGTACAGGTGTTTTGTTTTTTGTTTTTGTGTGTGTACAGGTGTTTTACCTGCATATATGTCTGTGCAACATTTGGGTTCAATGCCCTTGGTGACCAGAAGACAGTGTCCCTTCCCCTGGTACTAAGAGTTATAGACGGTTGTTAGCTGCCATGTTCTAGAAAACAAACCCAGATCCTTTGGAAGACCAGCTAGCACTCTTCATCTCTTCAGCTTCAATACACGTTTTTTCTTTCTAAATACCTGCTTCTTGTTGGGTCTTAGGTCATAAGAATGAGAAAATTAGCAAATACAGGGAGGCACAGAGACACGCGGTCAACAGTAGATAGTCTTCCCTGGGAACTATATTCTCTTGGGCATCAAAACTGGATCGGCATTCTACTTTTGGCTTCCCAGTCTCTACGGTCTCAGGTTCACTGTCAGCTCAATTGGAATGGTAGGCATTTGCGAACTTGTAGAGTTCAAGAAAATGATGGAGACCAGTTGCTTCTGCAACTTGCTAAACTCTTATGGTGACTAAATGACCCACATCTGTAACTAATCAAGAAAAGTACTAATGATATACAAAGGCCTTTCGAAGACAGTAAAAAAGAAACAGAAACAAATTTTTCAGGTTAAAAACTTGCTAATTATTAGTCCCAGTGACTCTGATGGTAACTCTCATGTCCACTGAACATTTCCTTTAGACATTTTCCTGTCCTGAGAAAAAGGTCACCAAGTACTAATTAGCTATAAATATTTAAATTATTATAGCTAAAGTAAAAACTTGGGCTCTATGTTTCTCAAATAAAATAAGATACCTACTGCCTTGCAATGTGTAATACAATGGTTTAAAGACAGTAAAGGCTATTTTCTTCTTAGAGGTCAAATTGGTCCTGTTTGAAAGTTGCTAAATGTCAGTCCCCAGCTATAAATTCATCCTGAGACCTGAGCTATGGAACATCTATTTATGGAGGATTAGCTGTGGTGCCTGTCACTCAACAGCCTCAGGCGGTGGGGAGGCCAAGTTCTGCAGCCAACCTCCCTCACGGGAAGCTATTTCATGCCGTGGCAGAGCCAAGGGTTCGCGCAGCTCAGTCACTCATTTTACACACGAGGAAAGCGGGAGAGTGGCTTCCAAGAGAAATACAGTTAGTTATAAACGTGTATGCCTCAAATCTCGCAGGGTGGGAATCTGAGCCTCCTTCCCAGCCCTGGATGCCGGCGGTCGCTGTTCCGTGCCAGCCCCGAGGACTAGGGTTCATGCCATCTCTATTCTATGCCAGCCCCGAGGACAGGGGTTCAGACCATGGCTGCTTTGAAGTTAAGAATCAAGATAGAGAGAGACTCACTACGCATGTGCTACAGGACAAGCTTTGCCGACGTTACTCGAAGGGGTTGTTCCACGCTAGGCCAGTTTTCAGGCACTGAGGGTGAAGCTAAGCCGGTAGGTTTCCTTGACAGTGAGTCTCGGCTTCTTGGATCATTACAGACAACGTCTCCACAAATGGTGGAGGAGTCACAGCCTTCAGCTTCCCCACAGTTGCTGACATTGGAACCTTCCTCTCAGACAACTGGAGACACTAAGGTTCTACAAACAAGGCCCATCTTAGTTCCCTCGCTTACTTAAGAGGAAAGGAAGCTGCAGACTTATGGAACCAGACTGACTTCCGTTTTGGAAAACGATATTTATTCTCATTTCACCAAGCCTCATACCATGATCACTCTGGACAGGAGTCTACAGAGATCACGCCAAGAAAGCATCCTATGGGATTTCAGCTTGGCTCTCAGATGTCTGTTTTACTCGTGCCCAGGGCACCATCTTGATCCCTCCCTAAATCACATCTTAGATCACTGCAGATTCAAGAACGGACCCAGCTTTTCAGTGCCGCCCAAACTGCTGGTATTCAGTGGTCTTGCCAGACACTCCGTGAAGCACCAAGTTCAGGACAAGACCTGCAGCACAGTTCTCAACTGGCTCTAGAAATCAATATAATAACTGTCCACTATTTATCTGCCAATGTGTGCTATCATTAAACTTTCAACTTAGACACTGAATCAGGAAAAGTTAATGTAAACAAATGTGTTCCTCTTTGTCTTCTTCCTTGAGAAAACAACCTCATTTGGTCCCAAATACTTTTAGTGGGGAAATGAGTTAGATATTCAAACTCTGACAAGAGATTTAGATATTTCCATACTGCCCATTACTCAACAAAGAGCATTAAGAAGTATTTTTTTAAAAGAGAATTACTTATTCGCATCCAAGATGGCTGGCCCCATGCAGGCATGGTCTGCTAGAATCTCCCGGAAACCAGCAAGGAAAAGCTGGATAACAGCTATCAGAAGAGGTGGGTGACGGTCGAAAAATAGTAAGATGACATGGGAAACTTTAAAGTCCTAACAAAAAGAATAGATGGTCGTAGAGAGATTGGCCGGTGTGGGAGCGCCTTAGACCCCCCAGTGAGAGCGAGTGACTTGAGCCACACTGGAGACAACAGCTTCAGAACCTGAGAGCTGTCCTCTCAGTAGTGGACATTTTTCAAGACAGAGAATAAAAGCAGGAAGTGGGAGAGAGAGAAAAGTTGTGGTGAGACTCCGGGAAAATCTCAGTGTTCAATGAGGAAAAAGCAGCAAGGGCTCATCTTCAAAAGACCCCAGCTGCGTCAGCGGCCCGAGACTCTCCATGAACCATACTCTCAGGACGTACAGAGTGAGGCTCAGGGGACTAAGTGCTGAACCTTGAACAGTGCACAGTTTATTGGGGGAGAGACTGCATCAGCACCGTGTGGCACACAGTAAGGCAGAGACCTGCTTGGGGCCCGAGTCTGCAGGAGAACACGGACACAGTTCTGAGTGGCACACTGCTGGGGGCATCAGCAATTAGACTCCAGAAGGGACCGTACAGAAGTGTGGCTACCATCTGTGACTTGAGCCCTTGACGTAAGAGCACAGAGAAGTGACAGGCATCTGGAAGCCAGGGAAGGAATGTTGAGAGAGTAGAGGCTGCAGCAAGCAATTGGGTGGTGCTGTATCCAGACTCTATGCCCCCACCCACCTCTGACCTTCACAGCTTTTCCTTTTTTAATAAGCAGTACCAGAGTAGACAAGGTCTGTCCTGTTCACTTCTCAGCCTCTCTCTTTCTCTCCTCCTTTTCTCTCTATCCTCTCCTCTCCCAGCCTCCTTTGGGTGGACATTCCAAAAAACATAAGACAATCTGGTGTGGTAGTTTGAATGTATACAGGCCCCCATAATCTCACAGAGAATGGCACTAATAGGAGGTGTAGCTTTGTTGAAGTGGGATGGCCTTGTTGGAGGAAGTGTGTCCCTGTGGGAGCCAACTCTGAAGTTTCCTATGCTTAGGGTACCACCCAATGATGTTGTTGCCTGAAAGATATAAGACTCTCAGCTCCAGCACCACGTCTGCCTGCCATGCTCCCCAACCATGACGGTAATGGACTGAGCTTCTGAAACTGTAAGCAAGCCACCCCAACTGAATGTTTTCCTTGTAAGAGTTGCTGTGGTCATGGTGTCTCTTCACAGCAATAGAACCTCTAACTAAGATCCCTGGTGTGTAGCATCTCCGTATCCCGCCTCCTGAGACCTGCAGCTCTGAGTCAGTCTATTGAATTTCCTTGCCTCTCTTTTATTCCACATTTAGCCACAACTGCCTCCCTCACCTTCCTGCCTTTACTCTTCACCACTTATATTTTCTTTTCCCTCTTTGACTGTCTTCTCTATCAACCAAAAATGAATTATCTGGCCTTGCTCTTTTTCCACATCCACAGTCTTAGTACACACTGTGTCCTTAGTGCCTGTTTGCTTCCCACAGCTGGAGTCTGGGGAGTATGTGTTTGCTATTTGACCATTGCTGTATGTTTTAGTGGCATCCTTCAGTAGTAATTGTTTTTTCAGACAGTATTTTACTCTTAGGAGCTCTTTGGGAGCTAAGTCTGCTGCTGTGAACTCAAGTCTAGAGAAGAAATCAGTACCTGAACCATACCTATAACTCAGCGCTTCTTGAAGATTGCAAACGCCTCTGCTGAAGGAATAAAAGTGGTTAAGCACCATAACCCGAGATGGACGAGTCTTGACACATAAACAAGGAAACACAAGACACAAGGCACAGGCAGGACTCCTCCAAAATAATTCCCCCAGTAATGCTCTCCAACAGAATGCATCCCATGAAAATCCAAAGGGACTCAAAAGAAGCTTATGACTATGTTCAAAGAAGTAAAAGAAAGTGAAGTAAACTCCCCAGGAAATCCCAAGAGAACACAGCAGCTGTGTGAAGGAATGAAGCCGGTACTGAAATTTAATAAAGAGAAATTGAAATAGCGACAAAACTGAAAAATTCAAAACATCAAAAGGCTACACGAAAAGCCTCCCTGATAGAATAAATCACAAGAAACTCAGAATTGTTGTGGAATATTACTTTATTATGTGTTACATTTGTTTATGCTGTGGAATATTTGTATATTAGCCCCAACACATTAATAGTGGGTGACATTGGTCCTCTACTCTCGGCAGTAGAAAATCCTTCTGAACAAAAAATACAGGAATATCTGACTTAAATTACAGCACAGATCAAATGAACCTAACAGACATTACATAACATTCTGTCTAATCACTATAGAATATACATTTTTCTCCGTATAGAATTTTCCCTAAAATAGATCTTATAATAAGATACAGAGCAAGTCTCAACAAATACAGGGGAATTGAAGTACTTACATTCTGTCAGACTGCAATGAATCAAAATTAGAATATTCCTTTATACTGTAGTAGGATATGTCATTGTGATTGGTTTAATAAAAAGCTAAAAGGCCAATAGCTAGGCAGGATTTGGGGGGGGCAGAGAAAATGGCTTGAAAGAAGAAAGGCAGAGAAGTCAGACATGTGGAATGGGTCAGACACACAAAATGGGATAGAGGTAAAAGCCATGTGGTAGAACAAGATTAATAAAAATATGAGTTAATTTAAATTATAAGAGCTAGTTAGGAACAAGCCTAAGCTATTGGCCAAGTTTTCATAATTAATGATAAGTTTCTGTGTCATGATTACAGAGCTGACTGGCAGGACACAGACAGAAAAATAACTGCAAAAATACACAAAATTGTGGAAATTAGATACACTACTGAAGAATGAATGAGTGATTGAAGAAATTAAGAAGGAAATCAGAAGCCCCAGAATAGAATTAAAATTAACTACCACATAGCAAAACCTATGGAATACAATGAAAACAGTCCCATAACTTAATCCTACTTAGTCTTAATAAATTAGAACCCAGAGTCAGATATTAGGGAGTGAAAACTGAAAGATCAGAGAAGAAGAGTAGCCAGCCACTAGAGTTCTTACTCTGAATGCTCAGACAAGCATGATCCTGCCTCTAGGAATCCTCAGACTGAATATGATGCCCTCCTGTCTCCTCCCACCTTATATTACTTTCTCTGCCCAGCCATATTCCTTCCTGTCTCCACATCCTTAGTGCTGGAATTGAAGGCAAGTGAGAACAGGAGAATTTTGGGAAGAAGAAAGCCCGTTCCTCTGCAGTCCTGCTGAAAATGTGGGCAAAGGGAACCTTTACTCCATGTTGGTGAGGACAGAAACAAGGCCAGCCATTGTAAAGGCCAGCAGAGAGGTGCTTCAGAAAACTAAACTAGATCTACCTATGACCCAGCAGTACCAAAGGACTTTGAGAAGCACATCACAGAGACACCTGCACATTAGTGTCACCTGCAGCACTGTGGACAAGTTATGGAGCCAACCCAGGTATCCAGCAACAGAGGAACGGATGCAGAAAACATGGTGCGTACACATGATGAAATCTTGGCATCTGTAAAGAAAACTGACACTGTCTTGTTTGTGGGGGAATGGATGCATCAGGAACACAATGGACGTTTTTTTCTCGTGTGGTTCCTGAATCTTATCTAGATATATAGAATGGCATGCTGTAGGGTTACAAAGAGGACCAATGGTGAGCAAGAAGGAAGGGAGAAAAGGCAATATGGGGAGCAATGCATATTGCCAACACACTGTATTTACTTGTATGAAGAGGTCCTCATGTAACACAGTACGTGTACAATGAATATATATATTGAAAGACTTTTAAAAAGAACTATTCTTCAACTGACAAAGGTCTGATCTCCAAAATATATAAAGAACTCAAGAAACTAGACCGCAAAAGGCTAATCAACCCAATTATAAAATGGGGCATTGAGCTGAACAGAGAATTCTCAACAGAAGAACTTCAAATGGCCAAAAGACACTTAAGGTCATGCTCAACTTCCTTAGCGATCAGGGAAATGCAAATCAAGACAACTTTAAGATACCATCTTACACCTGTCAGAATGACTAAAATGAAAAACACCAATGATAGCCTTTGCTGGAGAGGTTGTGGAGAAAGGGGTACACTCATCCATTGCTGGTGGGAATGCAAACTTGTGCAACCACTCTGGAAAGCAGTGTGGCGGTTTCTCAGGAAATTCGGGATCAACCTACCCCTGGACCCAGCAATACCACTCTTGGAAATATACCCAAGAGAGGCCCTATCATACAACAAAAGTATATGCTCAACTATGTTCATAGCAGCATTGTTTGTAATAGCCAGAACCTGGAAACAACCTAGATGCCCTTCAATGGAAGAATGGATGAAGAAAGTATGGAATATATACATATTAGAGTATTACTCAGCAGTAAAAAACAAGGACTTCTTGAATTTTTGCATACAAATAAATGGAAATAGAAAACACTATCCTGAGTGAGGTAAGCCAGACCCAAAAAGAGGACCATGGGATGTACTCACTCATATTTGGTTTCTAGCCATAAATAAAGGACATTGAGCTTATAATTCGAGATCCTAGAGAAGCTAAATAAAAAGGTGAATCCAAAGACAAACATATAGGCATCCTCCTGAATATTAACCTTCATCAGACGATAAATGGAGACAGAGACAGAGACCCACATTGGAGCACTGGACAGAAATCTCAAGGTCCAAATCAGGAGCAGAAGGAGAGGGAGCACGAGCAAGGAACTCAGGACAGAGAGGGATACACACACACACTGAGACAATGGGGATGTTCTATCGGGAATTCACCTAGGCCAGCTGGCCTAGGTCTGAAGAAGCATGGGATAAAACTGGACTTGCTGAACATAGCGAACAATGAGGACTACTGAGAACTCAAGAACAATGGCAATGGGTTTTTGATCCTACTGCACGTACTGACTTTGTGGGAGCCTAGGCAGTTTGGATACTCACCTTACTAAACCTGGATGGAGGTGGGCGGTCCTTGGACTTCCCACAGGGCAGGGAACCCTGATTGCTCTTCGAGCTGATGAGGGAGAGGGACTTGATCGGGGGAGGGGGAGGGAAATGGGAAGCGGTGGCAGGGAGGAGGCAGAAATCCTTAATAAATAAATAAATTTTTTAAAAAAGAACTATTCTTCATTTGTTCTCACTATTGAACACAAAAATTTGAAAATGTAGACTATTACTCTGGTGTCATAAAAAGTTCTTACCAAATTCCACCTCCTCCGCATAGGCTTCTCCTGGTAATTACAAGCAGTAGGACAGCCTCCAACCCTAAGAGCAGCCATATGAAAATTATATAATGTATATACAAACTGATAGCCCGGCATTGGTAGCTTACATCTATAATCCCAGAACTTGAGACGCTACGATAGGAGGATTCTCTTTAGTCCAAGGTCATCCTGGACTACATGGTGCCTTCCAGTCCAGCTGAGTCTACAAAGGGAAATCCTGCCTCAAGTACATAAAAAGCTCAGTGTATGGATACATGCCTATAGTCCTATCACTCAGGACATGGCGACAAGGAGAATCAGGAGTTTAGGTTACCCTCAACTACATAGGAAGCTTGAGGCTAGCCTCGACTGTATAAAACCTTGTCTCGACTTTTTTTCATCTCACTTGAGGCATCTTTAATACTACAAACTCAGGGACTGCCTATGTCTTCATATTTACCTAGATACATGCTTGATTTTCAAATACTAGGATTTATTTTTGATGACAACGTAAGACTTGATATATTCAAATGAATACCTAGGAAAATCACTGTCCCACATTCCCACTTATACATTTGTGTGTGTGTGTGTGTGTGTGTGTGTGTGTCATATATATTCATGTATATAATATAATTCACATGTGAGGAATAAGGGTTAGAGGTACTTCCTTTGCAGTTAATTCACAAGCCACGCAAGAACTGATATTGGCCACAGAACATTGCTACAAAATGTCTCAGCCAGTGCTTATCTGGTGTATGAGATCAGGAGAAAAAAAAAACAAGAGAGAGAAAGACAACAATTGCAGAGAAACCAATCTTTATGCAGGAAAAAGAAAAGAAAAGACGCGAAGCAGTGGATAACAGCCTTCTGGTGGTCTTGTTAATGTGGGCCTGGAACTCTGAATCATGCAGAGTGCTAGATTGGGGGGTGAGCATGTGTGTGCCCTATGGAGGTTGTATGAAAGTCAGTCAGAGCCTCATCTTCCCATGCGGGGCTGCACAGGTGAGTGAACCTGAGAGATCAGTGAGGAACTATACAGGCAGTTTTGTTAAACGTGTAGCCACATAGAACAAAAGATTCGGGGGAATGAGAGTAAGTGTTGACCGTGGGGCTGTGGAAATGGATGTTAATTTAATTAACCACTCCTATTAGTTGCTTTTCTGTTGCTGTGATAAAATGCCCTAACAAAAAGCAAGCTGGGGGGGGGGCTTATTTGACTTCAGCTGTCCAGGGATACACTGTAACATAGAGATAGTAGGGAAGATACAGTATAACATAGAGATAGCAGGCAAGATGCAGGGAAGGAGCAAGAGGCCATCCTGAAAGACAAGAAACCAAATGATCACACTTCATCTGTACACAGGAAGGAGAGAGAGAGACAGAGAGAGAGAGAGAGAAGGAAATGAGGCCAGGCAATAAAACCTCAAACTCTGCCTCCAGCGATACACTTCTCCCAGCAAGACCCTACCTCTATAATCATCCCAAATAATGCCATCATCTGCCTACCAACCTTACAGAACTCTCTGATTACTAACCTGTGTCCATGTGATTTATTAAAAATGTATGAAACTGAAGAAATTGCATCCACAAAGCATCTATGGTGGAATCCATCACACCTCATCTTCCCATGGGCCACACCACTATGTAGGAAACGGTCCCTGAAGCTCATCGGCAGGGCCTCGCCCAACCCTTCTACACTTTTAGGGTAACCCCTACCAGTTCTTAGATGTTGGGAGCAGTAAGACCCCAGATCCTGAATTTCTTGTAATCCCCTGGGCATTCATTTCTGAGTTCTGTGTAAGATCAGACAGCCCATGAGAATGCAGCAGAAGCAGGATCAGCTGGGCTGTTAGGGAAGCCAAAGAGGTGCACGAGAGAGAAGCTGTCTTCCATGCACTCAGCTGACAAGAATGAATGTGCCACGGGGGTATGGCAGCTGGGGTATGTTATTTAGGGGACTGCTCCTGGGGTCATGGCAAAGCCACTCCCAAAAGTCCCGAGTCTGAAATGGTCACACACCTCTGTTCACTTGAGGGGAAGAGGGTGTGTGGGAAATAGTATGAGGAACCAACCTGGGATGCTTGACAGGCTTAAGTTGCTCTCTTGTCTTCCCTAAAAGCCAGTATTCTCCTGAGGAGATGCTGTCACTCTCTCCTGAGTACAGGTTCAATAGAGTGCTGGCCAAAGTGCATCTAGGTGCAGTAGAGACCAAAAGGCTGTGTGGTCAGGAGGGTCTTCTGTTTTATAAAAAATTTAGGGGGGAGATGTTGGGGGAGCAGTGAGACCCAGATCCTGAATTTCTTGTAAACAACTTGTTTTCCCCTGATCTGAGTGCCTACAGCTGCTCTGAGCACGAGACCTTCAGGAGTTCCTGATGGCAGGAGAGTGGTTTCTGGTGGGTTTGGCTGGGGCGTGGCTATCTCTATATAATCTGCCCCTAAACACAATAAAGGGGGCATTCTTGGGGAATTCAAGGGTGACCCGTGTCGCTGTCTCTCTGTCTGTGTATTTTAACCTCCAGCCCCCTTGCCCGAAGCGGGTGCCAGCGCACAGAGCGCAGACATGGGGGCAGGGTGTGCGGCATTTGAAGGTCCCAGCCGAGATATCGGGAACGCTGAGAGTTCACCCTCAGAAGGTGAGGGTGGATTGGGGTATATGTGTTAATCCTGATGGCATCTGGAGGTCTCCACCGAGATAGCGGGCCCTTAAATTCTTAGACTAATAACAACTGACTTCAGAAGCCTCATGGTATTTTGATATTTCAGCTAAGTATAGAATTAAAAAAATGGAGACACCAACAAAAGGTTAAAAAACAGTAAGCAAAATTTTAAAATATTAGTAAAAGCTCACTGAGTCCTCCATATTCAAGGCATGTGATAAGAACCTATCACTAAGCCAGGATTTTGTTTTATTCTTGTTGGGCATAAGAGGCCACAGAGAGACCAGGACAATAGAGTTGTGCCCCCATTTCGGGAGGGCACAGCTCAGGTTAGCCCCTGCAGAGCCCTCTGTCAGCATGGTAGCATTTGAGTTTGGCATAATGAGCAGGAAAACGCTTCCCATTGGCACACTTGTTCCTGGGTGACTATGATGGGAACGTTACTAACTCACCTGGGACGCTCATTCCTTATGAGCTTTGCAGATTGTTGATACAACGGAGAACAGACAAATTTAACTGGGAATTTGGGACTTTCATTTAGGAAGGAGTGAAATCAAGAAGTCTAAGGCAAGCTATTTTCAGATGAGCTTACTTGCTGCCTTCTGAATGTTCTGTCCATACATGGAGTCTCGGTTTCCACTCCTCTGGAGTCTCTGTTGAATGTCGTGGGTTTTTTTTTTTTTTTTAAAGTAATGTAGTGTGTCTGAGCCCATCAAGTCCGCTAAAACAAAAGACCATAAACTGGGTGACCTCTGCACAGCAGAAATTACCTGCTCACGAAGCTCTGGAGCTGGAAGTCTGGGCTCAGGCTGCTGGCAGGGTGGGGTTCTTTAGAGGCTGATGTCGCTGGAGGCACACTGGTTCTGGTGGTAAGAGGGTGAAGCAGCAATCCCTTTCCCCAAGGGGCCCCACCCTCATGTGAGACCACCCAAAGCCTCATCTTCTAATATGATCATCTTAGGGGGCAAGATTTCCATGTATTAATTTCTGGGTTACATTATACATTCACCCTACAGCAGAAAAGTGAACATTGCCCCAATGGACTATAAAGTTTACAAAGCTGATAACCTGAAGGTAGCTGAGAGGCATGCACAGCAAATGAACATAACTATTTTGAATGTCAACTTGGCAAAGGTTATCAATTTTCAAAATGTACCTATAACCTGAGGCTTGGTAATTTTGCTTCTAGAAATTTGTCCCACAGATACATTTCATACAACTGGGCAAACATAATGTATAGGGGTGCCTAGTGTGTTTTGCACTCTCTTTAGTGCTGTATTGTTTTATTTTATTATAGGAAAAAAAAGCATAAAACAGGCCAAGCCTGGTTGTGCAGGCCTGTAATCCTTGCACTCTGGAGACTGGGGCTGGGGGCCCTAAGTGTGAGGCTAGCCTGAGCTACTTAATAAGAACCTGGGTCAAAGCAAAACAAATAAACAAAAGCAAAATAACTTAAAGGCTCATGAACGAAACGATGATTAAACTATATCTATTCAATAGAATTGTTTGTGTAAAGTGAGGTATATCTGTGATTTTGTTAAAAAGGCCATTATGTTTTTATATGTAAATTTGTTAGTGCCTCCTTTAGAAAATATCTGGAATTTAACATTAACTGTCTTTGAGAAAGTTCATACTTCATTTTTTTTGTAATTTTGTACTATCTTTTTATTTTGTTAAATAAGTTCCTAAATTTTGTTTTTTTTAATAGACAAAGAGTAGCCCTATTTGGACTGGAACTCAGACTTATTATATTTCTCTCTCTAGTATATATTGAATAAGCAAGCTGTGTTTCCAGTCTACGGTCACCAAGTGAGTGATCTCACATTACACAGATATCCCTTGCTCAAATGGGAGGTGGTGGCAGGGAGGAGGCAGAAATCTTTAATAAATAAATAAATTAAAAAAAATTTCATGAGTCCTCATGAGATGAGCTAGTGTACTTAGTTAAGATGACAAAGAGAGAAAGAGATCATTTTCTGTCACACAAATCATGCAGCAAGGATGGAGAAGTAAAGATCTTCAGAGCATTAGATGGCTCTGTAATATTTCACTCAAAAAGCTGCTGCAGTAAGATTGGTGTCAATGAGGAGACCTCTGGGGTGGAGACCTTCTGCCTTGGTTCAGAAGCAGCCCAGAGACCAATACATTCTTGTTCTATTTGCATTTACAGCTATGCGCTTTGTATGAGGAGAGACAGAACTGATGGTAGCCCAAAACAGTAGATTAAGATCAAAGGCAGAATAAGAATGAGGGACACAAGCAAGCTTTAAGAAAGTTGTTAAGTGATTTTGTTGTTTTGATCTATTTCTGATTTGGGGCTTTGTTGCTTGTTTGAGACATGGTCTCACATAGTCTAGGCTAGCCTTGATCTCCTCCCCGAGTGTTTAGATGGAAGGCTTGGGCCTCCCACCATGGCCAGCTGTTAGACAATTCTGTACAAAGGAAATGTCTTGCACTGTGAATTGCCCAGCAGGACATCATTTTCTCCTGCTGTAGTAGTAATTTCCTGACTTCCAATGGACCTGTGTTTGCCATTCATAATGGCCAGCATCCACGCTTTGCTTCCAGGAGATGGGGAGTCAATAAGAAATCAGCATGCCTTTAATCCCAGCACGTGGGAGGCAGAGGCAGGCGGATCTCTGTGAGTTCGAGGCCAGCCTGGTCTACAAGAGCTAGTTCCAGGACAGGCTCCAAAGCCGCAGAGAAACCCTGTCTCGAAAAACCAAAAAAAAAAAAAAAAAAAAAAAAACAAAAAAAAAAAAAAAAAAAAAAAAAAAAAAAAAAAAAAAAAAAAAAAAAAAAAAAAAAAAAAAAAAAAAAAAAAAAAAAAAAAAA
>NC_022011.1:65412811-65428429 GCF_000317375.1 Microtus ochrogaster | reverse complement strand
GAAATTGAACACCACTGGCCATGCCCCCTGCCTTAGAACCAGGAAATCAATGAGGTCAAACTTTGATTACACTTGGGGATATGTCATCTAGGGTTACAACCAAGCATTGTCACCTATAATTGCATTGCATTAAAAAAAAAAAAAGCCTCGTTTCTGTCAGCCTGATGATTCCTGGAGGGTGTTCCTCAGGTTCTCACACAGCCACACCGGTGAGAGCGTGAGCTGTCCTTCCGAAGTGAGCAGTCCGAAGGAATCCTATGGATGTCTGTGAAGATGAGGTGTGGTGTAAAACCAGAAACAGAAGCGTCATGGCCTCCAAGTCCCTCTTAGTTCCTAGTCTAAACCATTTTGTACAAGTGGGATGTTGAACACGGCTTCAGAAAATGGTGAGTTAAGCCTGAACGTGACTCTCAGATTGGTGGTTAGGTAAAATTCCGTGGCATTTGGATAGTTCTAAGCTAGCAATTTGTTACCCTTTCTCCTTTAGCGGAATTGACAAACAGGTGGTCTGCACATCACCCAGTATATTTAGCTTCTGAAATTTGAGCAACGCGAGATCTGATTGGCCGCTCCGCCACATGATAAGTTGGGAGCGCCGGCACCGGGGTGGCTTTTGCCTGGGCTTCTCAGGAGGGGAGAGCTGGGAGAGGATTTGCTGCTGGCCAAGGGTTAATTCGCGTAGCTCGAAGGTAAGACCCGTTTTTTTTTTTTTTGTCTTCTTCTGGAATGTTCTCCTGAGACTATGTTCCATGACTCCCCTTGAATTATTTTCCAAAGTTTTGAGTACCTAACTGAGGGAAACAGTGACGAGGCATGGCTAGGAAGACCCTGTTAGTTCTCCCTGACACGGCGCGTGTGGATTAGCAGACTCATTTCGGCCCTCACCAGTGATTGCTGGGACGAGTTGGTCGAACACCAACTTTTTCATTTTTGTTGTAAATATATTCCGATGAAGAAGGCTCTATGGTCAGTGTTCCTATATTTATCTCACCCTACAGAGCTTCCTTCGCCTCAGAAGGACCAGCCGTTTCGCTAGCTTAACAAAACCAGCCGCCCAGGGTGTTGGTTTACAGTCAAGCGTCTCTAGGAGAGGGACAGCTGCTCGCACACATCACCCAGCTTGTATGGAGCGGCCACTGTCTGGCGTCAGGCCCAAGGGCCTTCAGCCTTTCCCTAGTTCCTGAATTAGAAATGTAGGCCATAGACTGGCAAGATTGCATGCACCTCAACCAATGCAGGTTTTGGTTTTTTTTTTTTTTTTTCAGGCTTGCACGTGAGCTACAGAAAGGAAAAAAAAATATCCACGGAAACCAATGATTTTCCGAAGAAAATAACCCCATTGCCGTGAGGTTTCTACTTTTATTTTAAAATTATGGGCAGATTTATTCTACTCATAGTTAGCCTTCCTAGAATTTGGAGGTTATGAGGCAAAATTCCAACTATTTGAAAGCCACACTAGCGCTCCTTTTGCACCAAAAAAAAAAAAAAATTGCTTGAAAATATTTTCTTTTTGGTCATTTCAGTTCCATCTCTGGGGTCCATACTGCCTCGCTTCCTTTTAAAACATAAACTGAGTCAACCTGTACAGGTAGCGGTGCTCAGCCTATCACTGAGGGAATTAGGAGGGGGAGGCTGAGGCTCCTGTTGGTAGCCTGTTTAAATGCTCCTTAGCCCACAAAAGTATATTAACTGTGTAGGCTGGCTTGTTTTACAATTCTTTTATGGTGTTGTAAGAAAATGCTAATATACTTTCATTTGTACGGAATACGGGCAGTTTGTAGGTGCCGCTACTACTCTGGAAAAATGGCGGACGAGGAGGAATACGAGGAGGTAATAGAGGTAAGAAGAAAGGCAGCAAAGTTTACGTGTATGTGACAGCCACAGCCAGTGGGCAAATGTTAAAAAAAAAACACATCATCTATTTTAACTTCCCAAAGAGTCACTGTTAAAAGGCAAGAAAGGTGTATTTTCTGTTCCGTTTGACAGTAAGTTTGTGAGACCGAGAAGGGAAGGAAATACCACTACTTCCCAGTTTTACTTTTTCTTAAACGCTCAAAAAACCTTCACAAGCAAACAGCAACAGACAAATGGAAGCCAGGGTATGGGTGCGGGTCGGTTTTGCCTTTTAAAACTGATGGATTTCCAACCTCCAAGGCTGGTGATCACAGGGCATTCTTCCCAGCATCTGTACCAGGAGATAGGGAATGGGCAACTTCTGCTTCAGCTAGTTGACTGGCATAGGGGAGTGTGTTATACACAGGAACAGCTATCTATGAGCCAGGCGCGTGTGCACGTGTGTGTGTGTGCGCGCACGCACACAATCATAAATACCATAAATACATGTGTGGACTCACGAAGGTTATGACTACAGCTAGAGCATCTTTCCCGTTGACACCATCATATTTAAGCAAACAGACAAGACTAGCTTTTGAATCCTGCCTGAGCACTACGACCACAGCAGCTATCTTGAAAACATCCCCCCCAATTGTTGGTGGCCACATAGCGGTTTTACAGAATAATTGAGTGTTCCACACTAGTATCTCATTGCTGTAATCACAGTTATTACTTTTCCTTATCTGCTCTTGCCCTCAGCGTTATGTTGAGGCCAGAAACCCAAAGGCTTGCAGCTAATCTGCGCGAATACATTGCTAAGAAACTGAGTCTGCCTAAAAAGTTCCAGTTAACAGCCATCTCAATGGATGAAAATCGGTGTTCATTTTTAATGACTGCCCCCAACAGAACGTGGGATGGAGATGCCAAAATTTACCCTTGCTAATCGGTCTTTATATAGGCAAAGAACAATTTTTGTTCTATAAATAAAATTACCTGGGGCATATAAAAACCAGAATGTATCTGACAGATGTAGTGTTTAACCTCCCTGGCTTGTATACTAATGGCTAATCTCATGGATGAGTACATCACTCGTGCACATTTTAATGTAGGTTCCTAAAAGTCAGAACTAGCCTATTAAACACACTATAAATTAAGTTATAATTATGATTAATTTCTTTCCTACTGTGATAACAAAAGGAACCCTTTCAAGCCTCCAGCTGAACTACGCCTTGCTTTTCTTAAGTGTTTGTGTGACCTTGGCCATTGTGCCTAGCATCAGCCTTGCTTGAGGCAACCAGTCTCACAAAGGGAAGGGGCTATTTCAGGCATTTCCATCCTTGCCATTCTGTTCCCATTACTACTGCTGGCCTGACCAGCAGGTGCCTTTCGGGGAATGTTGAACCATTGTCTCTTTGGTTTCAGAAAAGATCACAAGAATGGGGTGGTGGCAGATTCAAGAGAAGTGTCCCGGAAACAATAGCCAGCCTCAAAAATGTATCTCTTAGGGGTCTTGGATACCTGAAATAACATTTTGCTGGCTCTGTCTATACAGACTGAAATGTAGAAGGAGAAAGGAGTCCAATTAGCAGCATAACTCTTAGAAATAACATTTAACGTTCAAGTTAATGCTAAGTCCCTGAACAATGTTGCTTTTTTTTTTGTGTGTGTGTGTGTGAGCTTCTTTCCAAGATTGATTTCCCAATAGTGAGATCCGCTAAAGGCGAAACCGCGCTGCTCACAAAAGCTGCTTCTGGGATGCTAGGAAAATCTAAAATTGATGGGAGTCATTTATTTTAGTTTAATATTTCTTTGTAGGCTACTCAAGGTCTGTGTGACCAGGGGAATGGCTCCGTTTGCCCTCAGTGCCAAACAATATCTCTTAAAGTATCTAAATGGCCTTTGTCCTGTGGTGAAGTTACAGGGGTAAAAGAGCTCTCCTCTGTCCTGCTTATTGCTATACGTAAAGATATGTACACGCAAAAATTACATTTTCCATGGAAGTAAGTACAAGCTTAGGAGACATTAGGTGAGCTTTATATAGCCATAACCTTGGTGACTAGGTAGATGCCCTGTGGCAATGAGAGCCTGCCAAACTAGGGACAAAAGTAGGGCGCTGAGGAAAATTTTGCATCCTTCTACCCATCCCTACCCATAATGCTTCAGTGTCAGCGTAAAAGAAAAGAAGCATAAAGTTCCATGCTTTTTCTCTACTTGAGAAAACTGAGCCAGCTGCTTCCAATTCATCCCTCTCTTGTGTGCGCTGACCTGCAGGAGCCGTTCCTGCTGTTTGCCCAGCAGAGCTGGGTGAGCCTCGGGCCGGATTCCACTCTCCTTTAGGCATCAGAGACAAAATGTCAGCCAGTTCCTCTCTGTATCTATTTATTGCTCGTGATGTCAGAGAACGAAACTAGAGTGGGTTTCAGAACCAGGCTGCAGGCCCAGTAGCAAACTCACAGCCCTGTATTCTCTGAGGAATCTCTTCTCTCCCCTTCCTTCCCACAACCTTCGCCAGTGGTCACCTTAGCGCCCCTCCTTCCTTCCCACAGAGAGGCCACCCCAGCTTGGCTAGTGAAATCATCTGTTGTTCAGTGGGCGCAGGAAGGCAATGGTGAACCAGATGTGGGCTATACTTTATTGAAAAGGGGTGGCCATCACTCCACAGGACTCTAGTAGTCCGGGGAAGTCAGGAATAACGGAGACGCGACTATTAATACAATTTGCTCCCGGGAGGCTTCTGGTTTTTTTTTTCATAATTAGTGGACAGTGAGTCCGAGCATAGTTTCTCTTTGCACACACAGCATCCACAGGATATTATTACTATGCCCTTTTCGAAGTAGATTCTCTCAAATATTGTGGCTGTTTTTGTCTACAAAATAGAGCCACCGGGAAGAGGGAACCACAGTTGAGGAATTGCCCTGTCAGATTGTTTGGTAGGAATGTCTGCAGGGCATTCTTTTGATTGATGCTTGATATGGAAGGGCCTAGTCTATTGTGGGCAGAGCCAGCCCTGGGCAGGTAGTCCTGAGTTGTAGAAGAAAGTGGTCTGAGAGATACCCAAAGTATCACATCAAAGTAGCGTTCCTCCATGGTATATGCCTCTGCTCCTGCTTGACTTCCTGCCCTGATTTCCCTTGAGGGTGGAGTGTCATGGGACATGTAAGCCAAATCTATCCTTTTCTCCCTAAACTGCTTTAATGGGCTGGAGAGATGGCTCAGAGGTTAAAGAGCATTGTCTGCTCTTCCAAAGGTCCTGAGTTCAATTCCCAGCAACCACATGGTGGCTCACAACCATCTGTAATGGGGTCTGGTACCTTCTTCTGGCCTACGGGCATACGCACAGACAGACTATTGTATACATAATAAATAAATAATACATAAATAAAAACTGCTTTAATTGTGGTGTTGATTAGGGCAACAGAAAGCAGACTAGGACAGAAAGTATAAGGGACAGATGTTTCTTGCCCCTAGGAAAATAGCTTCCAGTGCTTACAGGCTCCTCAGACCGCTGTCCTTGCTGGACACCTTGCATCTTTTCCTTAGACCTGACACGTCCACTTTAGCTTTCCTCGGCCTTCCTAAGTGACAGTGGGCCCCAGAATATGGACAGACCCTCACCCCCTTCCTTCCTGCCTCCTCAGCCCGGGAAGCCAGGGTCAGCAGAGGCAGAGGAGGGCTTACTGTGGGCTGCTCTGCTTGTCGCATTAACCCCCCCCCTCCCCTGTGCTCTGTCTACAGTACTACACGGAGGAGACAGTTTACGAGGAGGTGCCAGGAGAGGTAAGACTCGGCCCACGTGCGCATGGACTGCTTCTCTTTAGAAAAGAGCCTCTTTTTTTTCTCCTACTCTGGGAGCCAGAAAGATGGAAAAAGGGAAGCTCACTTAGGAAACTCACTTGCCTGCCTGTGCCTGGAAGCTGGTGGTAAAAGAGCAGACCATGCATTTGGCAGGCTAACTCACTGTCTTTATGCTCTGCCTTATGCAAGATGGTAAGGAATGGTTCACTGCAGCTCACGCAGCAATTTTGTATAGATGGTGCAAATGAAGGGCACATCAGTGGCTGCCTGCCTCCTAGACTGCCACAGGAGGATGCCTTGGACTTCTGATTGGCACAGTCTAGCCATTGAATTGCATGGAATTGTAACTTGTAGGGTAAGGTCGCTGCCACCTTGGGTGCTGCTCCCAAGGCATTGTCCCGCATAATTTAGTGACACGCCACCTTAGGAATCCCAAGAGAAGGCAGTTTTGTAACAATTCCAATTTGGGAATCCCCTAGCCCCATGCTTTATTATCAGTGAAGAGTTGTTTTTCTTGAAGTCTGACAAATACTGGTAAAAGTGGCAAACTCTGCAGCTTGCTCAAGGAGCCTGGGACTGGATAAAAACTAGCATTGGTGGTTTGATTGGCTTCTCACAGTGAGTCACACTTTAGAAATAAGAGGCGGAGTGCCTTCAGTTACAGTGGGACTCGTCAAGTTAACAGTTGCCTTAGCCGGTTTCTCTTCCCCACACCGATGCTAGAATTCTGCCCTTGGGACCGGAGATCTTTGCCTCGAAGGACATGATCTTACACAGGGCATAGGAGCTTCTGCTGCTTGTCCTCTTTGTATACCCGCCATGTTTCTAACCTTGGACTACATTCAAACTTTGAATCTTAGTTTTTCCGTAATAGCCTGCTATAAGAGACAATGGTAAACTATTGGAAAGACAAGACTGTGCAGCAGACAGTTGTCCACTGTGTTGTCACCATTGTTCTGGTCCGCCAGTGTGAGGGGAAATCTAATTCACAGTAGTGAGCTAATCCAAAAGACTAATACTTATAATACTGATATGATTAATTTTTTTGTCTCAAACTATACAGAATGACTAATGCTATAGAAAATGCAACTACTCTCTTATTTACTTAAAAGAATATCAAGAATTCAAGCGTTATTAATATTTCACTACTCATTCACATTTGCTTTTTCTTGATCTAGACAATTTGAAAAGATTCCTATTGTTTTGTTTGATTTTAACGGTGCTGGTGGTGGAACATAGGGCCTTGTACATGCTAAGCAAGTGGTCTACTGTAGAGCTACAGCCAAACTCACTTAAGAAAACACGATTAAGATGATTTTATTTGTAATTTTTATGCAGTCCTGAGCTATTTGACTAGCTCACTGAAAATACAGTTTACAGATGATGTCACAATCTATCCAGGCTGACGTCTGTTAAATGTCTTTGAATGGATGTATGGACATTGTGTGCAGCTTCATGCTTTGGCTGGCTTTGTGACTGGAAAAACAACACCAGGAAGGTCGATGTGATTGACATTGGAGCAGTATACACCAAGGTCATGGTATTGGTGTTTACTTCATATCCATGTTTCATTTTCAGACAATCACAGAAGTCTATGAAACTACAACGACCAGAACATCGGACTATGGTCAATCGGAGCCTTCCACCCCAGCGCTGGTGCAGCCGCAACCGGCCAAACCGATGGAGCGGAAGAAGGTCATCCGAAAGAAGGTGGACTCTTCCAAGTTCATGACCCCCTACATTGAACACAGTCAGAAAATGCAGGATCTTTTCAGCTCAGTAAGTATTGAGCGCCACCTCCTATGCTGGTTATGTAATGGAGAAGTTACTGATTTTAACCAGCTCTGAGATGCAGGCTGATTTTGTTTTTTAGTCTTGTAGGAAACACAACTAGTTTGTCGAAATGTGTCTTTTGTGTGTGACTGTGGAATTTCTGAGTAATTCACCCATGCCATTGCAGCATTGAGACAAATCCTCATTACTGGAAGATATACGGGAGCCTGATTATACAATACTTGCTGCATAGCCCATCCAGAGCAATGAAACCACAAACATAAATATTTTACATCTTTATTTATGTACTGAAAGTCTGTTCATAGACGCTAAGTCATATAGTTAGATTGTGCCTGAGGGGAACAGTCTCTTAGAGCTGCCAGCTGTACAAAAGATTCCTACGTGGTGATGGATGAAAAGCTTGTAATTCAGAAGACCGAGCTCAGACTAAACTCATCTGAAACCGAGCAACAGAGTGTTTGAGGGTAGCCCAGGGCCACGGATTTTAAGCGCCACTGTACCTTTAATATTTTAACCTACTGGTGCTCACGGCACGTTTGTTTAGTGGTCCAAGGCTTGGGCCTGTGCAAGAGGAGTTTTTAAAACTGCCCAGGTGTTCCCACAGGCACCCCAGCCAGAGAACGACTGAAGAGTCAGTGTTCTGTCCCTTACGGTCCCACGACCATGGGACTTACAGCGACTGCCAGAGAGACGCATCTGTTTCGGTGGATCTGAGTCGTCAATTTCCATGGGAGGCTAAGGTCTCTCCGTGAAGCTTGATTATATGTGCTCCGGAGGCATGAAGAGGCGAATGGTTATAGTTCAGGGGGACGTTGCATTAGGTGGGACCAAAACTGTCACCTAACGCTTCTGTGTCTGGTTGACCTCTAAAGATTCAGTGTTTGGTTGTGTTAACTCCTGGAGACTGTGGAGTAAATTTCTCATTCGAATCCTTGAATGATCTCACATGTAGGATTCTAAACAAGACTTTCTTGCCTCCTGGCTACAGCGTTCAGTAAAGGCAAAACTACCTCGTTCATTTATTGCCATGTAATCTCATTAATTCAGACATTATGAACCTAGAATTTATGATATTCCGAGTGGCCTGTTGGCAAGCCTCCCTCCCCCAGTTTGCCAGTGGTTAGTGTCTGAATCAGCAGTGTAATCCCAATTGTTGACTACGCATGAATACTCTTCCAGGCCTTGCTAATTACAAGTGATGCAGATTCTTACCAAAGCAAGGATCCGTGGTATAGCTGGCAGAGGCGATAAATTTACATTCCATTGTGAAATATTCTAGAGTTCAGGCTTCCCATTAATTCAGCTGGCATCGCAGCTGGGTAACCACTGCAGCTCAGCTGCATGCAGCTTCTGAGCTGAGTAGTTTTGCATTGTATTAGCAATTAAATCTTTTCAGAATTATCTCATTTTCTAGAATAATTGCTATCCAGGCTTTTGTTTATGTGTGCAACCAAAAAAAAAAAAAACCAAGAGAATTATTTTAGGGCATATCCAAGACAATTGTCTGTAACAAGTCCTCAGGATCCTAGCATGCTTAGGGGGGACAATTAACAGATCTATTTTAGGTTTTGCTGAAAGGATGTGGGGTAGAATGAAAGATGTCACAACTGATAATTGTGCGGATTTGGAGGATTTAAGGAAAAATCAGATGGGGAATGTGTGTGTTGCCTGAACTCTCTGCTGTTGTCTGGTCACGTTCCAGACTAATATCTGGTATCCTTTTCAGAATAAATACAAAGAGAACTATGAGAAAGCAAAGGGACAGCCATATGCTATCACAAGTGATACTCCAGAACTTCGCAGAATCAAGAAAGTACAGGATCAACTCAGTGAGGTAGGCTGCATCCCTAGAGTAGAAGAGGGAGGTATTGTAGAAGTATGCCTAGCTCTGGGGTCCTGGGGCTCTAAGCGTCATGGGAATGAGGAGTCAGATTACTCTGAGCAAGTCCAGACATCTAGAGACGGTGTTAATCATGAACTGTATTTGTTGCAAATGAACCCAGAGAGACTTTGAAAAGCTTGGCTTAACAATCAAAGAGGGGACTATTTTCTGTGTTCCGACTCATGGAGGTCCTCCACGTAGAGTACAGCAAGGCGGAGAAACCTCAGGCTGGAAATTCAGCCAGCAGCGCAGACAAGTAGTCCACACAGGTGCCCTGTGGATCCTCCTAGCTAAAGTGCCTTGAGATGCGGAAATGCAGCCATTGGGTTACAACAGGCTTAGATACGTGTCCACGATTGTCAGGAACTTCAGACATGTGTTGTTTCTGCAGGTCAAGTATCGAATGGATGGAGATGTTGCAAAAACTATCTGTCACGTGGACGAAAAAGCAAAAGACATTGAACATGCAAAGAAAGTGTCGCAGCAAGTCAGCAAGGTGAGGCCACGTTGTGGGCGGCTCTGTGGTGTTCAACAGCGTGCGCAGCCCGCTTTATTGTGTCTTAGAGGTGGATTGACGAGGAATTTAGAATATGGAATTTTTATGAAAATATTCCAAATTTCACATGTGGTCAGCTAATTAATAGATGTCATGTAAGACAAAAGAAAATTGAATTCATTGACTGATTGCAACCTTTGAAAGAAATCAATTGAAAACCGGAATCCTAAAGTATTTTTCAAATTTAAGTTTCTGGGTTTTTTTTGTTTGTTTTGTTTTTGTTGGTTTGTCTGTTTGTTGCAAAAGCTTCCTAATGCTTACAAGGTGTCCTGGAATGTTGGCGTGGTCAGCATTTTCCTGGTAGCCTTCAGCAGCTTTTGCGTGAGGCCACGCCTTCGCTGTTCCACCTGCTCTCCAAATCCTCCCACCTGGGGTGACAGGTCAAGCCACGGTCCATCTGTTTTTCTCTCCAGGTTTTATACAAGCAGAACTGGGAAGACACCAAGGATAAGTACCTGCTTCCCCCTGATGCCCCTGAACTTGTCCAAGCCATTAAGAACACAGCCATGTTCAGTAAGGTGAGGTCTAGCTCTTTCCAATGTCCAACCGCACTCTTCGAGCCGCACTGCTGAACTCTTGACAACTTGGGACAGTTTCTCGGTGTTTGCGGGAACAGCCTTGGGGCTTGTACAGGGCTAGAAGTTGGCAGGGAGGACCCTCAGGTCCTGTTGAGGGGGACTCTTGGGCAGACTGGCTGAAAGTACCTGGAGAATTGGAGCAACCCCGTGGGTGGGAGCTAACATGGAGAGAATTAAGACACCAGAGAACTGATGAGGAAATTGATAAAGCATCATTAAAAAAAAAAGTCAGTGATGCTTTGGATGCCCCCGGCTGTCACTCTAATTAGAAGTTTGTTTTATGACAGAAGTTGGGGAAAATATTTTCTGTTCCTTAGGTAGAAGACAGGTAAAGTCACAGACAGAAGACAATGTCTAAAAATGAGATTTTTTTTTTCAGAAGTAAAACAAGCTACTAACAAAAATAGCATAAATTGGATGGAAAGGGGGAAGCTGTTTAGGAATGTCATTGACTGTGGTTCGCACCTTGTCCTTGGTGCCTTATGTCATCATAAAAGCTAAGATTATGTATTTTCTGTGAGTATAGTTTGTTTTTTCACTGTGTTTTTTTTTTACCCTTTTCTGAATTAGAAACTGTACACTGAAGACTGGGAAGCAGACAAAGGGTTGTTTTATCCCTATAATGACAGTCCGGAACTGAGGAGGGTCGCCCAGGCCCAGAAGGCGCTCAGTGACGTAAGTGATACACACTTGGTACCATCTGAATGTAGAGCCTGGGAAAGCCTGAGCCAGGTCCATAGGTCCTTGAAAAAAGATCCAGTATCCAGTATTATTACAGAGGACTTCATTCAGAACCAAAACTTATTATATGTGTTTATATTAGCACATTATATTAGACATAATTTAGCCCGATTCCTTTATGTGAGAAACCTACATTCTCATCTGTAATAGCAGAATCTGGACTTAAATCCCAAGACTAACATTCTTCCCACCAAACCATGTGTCATTTTCCCTCTTGGCTCTGCTAAAGTTGTGTTGTGCCACTAGAGTGGCATTTCTTACAAAAAAAAAATAAATAAATAAAAGCACAACAGCCATTGGGATCACAGCCCTCCCTTTGCAAATTTACCAAGCAAATGCTGTCCCGTGGTGTTATTTAGCTCTGTCCCACCATCCAAGTCAAGCCTGAATGGGATGTTTCTCTCTTCCCCTTGGGGACTCTGGAAACCTGAGAGAGTCTGTTGGTTGGTCCCTTGAGAAGAGGCTAAGTCATAAATAACTATTTATTGGAAGTTTGCTGTATATGAATATCTAGCAGGCTATGAAAGTTTCATCTTTTCCCTTGAAAGTCCATTATCATGCCGGCAGGATGAAAGCATTATTATGTCAAACAAAGATAGAAAGGGACCAGAATGACCTAGTCATTGCTGTGAGGAAGCACACATAAAAGAAATGACAGAGAGCTGGGTAATGACAAAAAAAATGCATTTTGGTTGCAGAACCTCTCTGATCAAGAGGAAAGAGTGACATGAGTCTGGGGTGCTAATGAAGAAGGACAGTGGGGGCCTCATTGGCAGGGTGCTTATTAAATAGCCAGAGCAGGACCTTAAGAACCAGCATGACATAAGAGTTTGGGCAACAAGTCAGCACAAAATGCAAATGAGGAAAACAATGGGACAAAGGTAGAATCTGGAGAAACTCAGGACGGTGGATTGGGATGCAGGAAACGTTAGAAATTGTGAGCACTCGCAGTGTCTGACTTAGCAGTGGAGAAAGGAGCAAAGGAAAAGAAAGGAATCCCATGATAGTAACAGTAAGTGTTGGCGGCAACTGGATACTAGAGACAAAGGAGAGAATGGAGGGATGGGGTTTATTACCACACACAGGTGGTCTGGGGGCTCAAACAGCTAGGTATTGTGGAGAAAGAAACGGACTTGAAATAATAGGGAAAGCGTTTGGACCAGAACGTTCCATGGATAAAGTAAAGATTGAGGGTGTGAGATCCTCATGGTGGTGAGATCAGGGTAAGCACTTAATGTTTAAAAGTCATCAGAATAAATGTGATAGCTGAAGACAAGAAATGACAGAAGTGTGAAAGAGCATATGGTCAAAGGTCAGAGTCCTGGATGACATTCAGGACACCTGGAAGAAGCCAGCACAAGATGAGGGCACAGAGAAGCTGAAGGGGAATCTGGAAATGCCATGTCATGTAGGCCTAGGGAGAGGTGTCTAAGAAGATGCTTTCTGAACACCCTCCTTTACCCATGAAATAAAGATTAAGAATTGTCTTTAAGATATTGTAGAAATAAACACAGGAAAGAACTCACAACAATGAAGTAAAATCTCCACTCTTAACTCCGCAATGCTTGGCAGTTGGGACATAGCTTTTATTTTTGTTGCTGACCAAGTATGCACCAAGTATCACATTACTAGTGTGGCTATTAATACTATTGTTAGCAACATGAGTCTTACAGTCCCTAGCTCAGACACCAGAGCAAGCTGTTGTCCATGGAGCATATCACTGTGTGGGCACATAGCCTCCAAGCCAGGGGCTTAGGTTACAGTCACTCATTTTCTTTGTACCTTATTCCTGCATCTCTCTAAATACTATTTACTATGTTTTCCTGTTATCTAAATACAGAGAAAACAGTTTTGAAGACTAAGAGTATCTTTAGACTGATTGGGAGTGCAGAAGTCTAAGTAGACAGAACTCTGAGCATGGGTCCTGAAATACGAGGACTTGGTGATCTGATTTCTCAGACAGTTTTTGACAGGCTGTCATTCTTACTAAGCGTTTCTTCTATTTGAATACAACTTTCTCCCTAAGGACTTTCCCTTAAGTCATGGAAAATTCCACCTGCCCTTTGCCTAAAATAAGGCTTTTAATGCACTTTAATTAAACATGGGAATTCATATATATTGTGTGACTTAAAAAAACTTTTATATCCCAGTTAATTTGATTTTCATGAAAGCTTTTATTACAGATACTAGGTCAATGTGATTAAAAGACATACTTAGGCCTAGTTAAGTATAACATGATTGTGGTCTTGAAGAATTCCTTTTTTATTATAAATAAAAATGCTGTCATGTTGAATGAGAGGTATTTTGTGACAGACGAGTTGGGACTTCTGCTGGAGTCAGTGATTGACCCCTCCCTCTAGTTAGAAGATTCAGGAAGACAAGGAGAAAGGAGAGAAGGGATGAAGCGGTCCATGATTCATGCATACCAGACTTTTAAGATGATGGAAGCTTTTATAGGCTGGGAAGGAAGGAGGTATAAAGGGGGAGAGATTGAAGCTGTGACACATAGTAGCGACAATGGATGGAGCTTGGTACAAAAGGCAAGTGAGGGAATGGCAGAGCAGAAGCCATGCCCTATGAGAGCTGCTTGTCCTTGGGGTCAGAACCACAGGGACAGAGATAAGCTTGAACTGTAAAGCCTTCTCCTTTTTCCACAAAAGAGAAAATCTGAGTAGCATAGAGTTTATTGAGGACCTACTGAAGTGCTGGAGTTGAGACCTGCTTCCAGGAATCTGGACACGTCATGAGATATTCAAATTTCACTGACGACAGAGTGGTGATTGTACATCATAAAGTCATAGAATGTTAGACACACAGCCCCAGGCAAGTCACAGTTCACAGAGAAGAAAACTGGGCAGATGACCTATAGGGTTCAAGTTAGGTGTTGTGGCTTCAAGATTTACTCCCATAAACTTTGCTCATATGTCCTTCTTAACCCCACTGACAATGTTAGCACTGTCCCATCAGTAATTGTGTATAATTTTCCTCTGAACCAGTCAGCACCCTGGGCAAAGAATACATACATACACGCACACACACACACACACACACACACACACACACACACCACACACATACACATATAGTTGTAGTTAGAGTTATAGTTAGGTTGGTCCATAAATGGAGGCTGTTAAGTAGGCATGTGGTTAAGAGTTGAGGATGCCAGTGAAAGGAAAACTTGCCCTTACCAAGGATGGCACGAAGACAGATGCAAAGAAACAGGTCTAGGACCAAGAATCCTTGAGAGGAGAGAAGACAAACAGAAGTGAATGGCAGTCCTGGGAGGCAGGGCATGCAAACCAGTCATGGCTAGATGGTGCACGACAATTAAAGACTGAGAGAACAGACATTGGCCTTGTTTTTTTAAAAATATTTATTTATTTATTATGTATACAATATTCTGTCTGTGTGTATATCTGTAGGTTAGAAGAGGGCACCAGACCTCATTACAGGTGGTTGTGGGCCACCATGTGATTGCTGGAAATTGAACTCAGGACCTTTGGAAGAGCAGGCAATGCTCTTAAACCACTGAGCCATTTCTCCAGCCCCTGGCCTTGTTTAAAATGCCAACAAATGCAGAGAACATGAAAAGGAGGGTTCCTTTTCAAACGCTGATGGACATCCCTGCCTTTTATTTTTAACAGATCGCCTATAAAAAAGGACTCACTGAACAGCAAACTCAGTTCACGTCCCTGCCTGATCCTCCTGATGTAGAATTTGCCAAGAAAGTAACCAACCAAGTAAGCAAGGTACGCACTTAGAGATGATCCTGTCTCTCTTGGAAACCTACTCAGCTTTTTTTCAGTCATTTGGGAGAGAAACCGATGGTGAGCTTGAAGAAGAATGGCAAGCACTAGAGGTATTTTTGCATGTGCCCCCCTCACCCCCAAAAACAGGACATGCGCCACCAGCATCAATGATGTCAGTGGTCAGCCAATTCGATGACTCAGTGAGTTTAAATGTCACAGTCAGTTCTTGATAAGACAGCGTATGGCTTCCTGCCACTTGACATTTTAATTTCTGAGACAGAATCGTAGGTCACGGCCTAACTCTACTTCCTTCTGTGGAGGCTGTGGTTTAACTCGTGCGGCGGCGGGGAGAGACACTGTGCCGTTTCTGCCCTCACCCTCTGAGATACGAACTCACGAGACTGTGCGAGTGTGCTCTCAGACACAGCTCGGTGGGCGCTGGTGGGGCCAGCAACTCAGAGATCTAAAGCCCTAACAAGCTGCTTATTTTGTCTATATTTAGCCAAACAGAGTAGTCCAGGAGGACGCAGCTGTGGCAAGGAATGTGGAGAGACAAGTGGTCGGCTGGTATATAGGCCGGGCTAAGTCCTGTGGCAAATTGGTCCAGTAAGGATGCATTCTCTGGGACCTGGCTGCTTTTTCCCCCCTTCTGAAAGTTGACACTCAGTTTGGTCTGCTTTTTTTTTTTCT
>NC_022011.1:65408262-65412711 GCF_000317375.1 Microtus ochrogaster | reverse complement strand
CTAGCTCTTGTAGACCAGGCTGGCCTCGAACTCCCAGAGATCCGCCTGCCTCTGCCTCCTGAGTGCTGGGATTAAAGGCATGTGCCATCACTGTCCGGCTAACTTCAGGGTTCTTATTTTTGTTGTTGTTTAGTTAGTTTGGGTAGATGTGGGCTCTTAATAGAGGAGGAGAAAGAAAAGATATAAATGATGCAGTCTGTTCTGCGGTGTTTTTAGCTCCTCATTTCGCAGAATGCTTACTGTAAAACTCAGGGTAAGAATAGTAAAAGTAATGAGAATCCTAGCAACCCACTTTTCCCCCAGGGCTAAGCAGAGACTTAAGTGGAGGATTGCGCATAATGGACTGGCTGCTGGGTGTGTTCACAGCAGAAAGAAAAAAAAAAAAAAAAGATGGACCAGAAAGACAGTTTAACTCTGGGAAAAGAAGTTGTCTTTAAGCGGTCATTTAAAATTAATCTATTTTTGATTTTTATTTAAAGAATGTCTCGGTTCAGATGGAGCTCTTTCTTTAATCTGAGCATGCAGTGTGGAGAAAGTGATTATCAAACTTCTCTGTGGTCGCCCCTCCCAACAGTTTCGGCTTACAAATAAAACTCAAGTTATGTTTCTCAGTGTGGCAGACTTTACACAAACCTGACAACTGAGCACTTCAAGTGTGACTAGGGGGAAAACAAAAAGAGACTTCGTGTATTTGGACTTACAATAGAAAATTATATGCAGAGAATCTTAAACAGTGGACTTTGGCTTCTCAAAGTTTCAGAAAATGGAAAGTGAAAAGAAAGGGTCATCTCCTTAGGAGCTGAGGATCCAGCATATGAATTGGAAAGGGATATCCATGTTTTCATTTTCCTAACCCCGAGAGTCTTCCACCTCAGAAGTATATACTGGATTTTAAATGCTTACTATGAAATTAAAAAGAATGTAAAATCGCTCGTCATTTTTATGCCAATTGCACGTTAGAATGGTAGTGTTTTGGGTCTACTGAGTTAAGTAAAATATATTAAAGTTAGCTTCCCACCTGTCTCTCTGCGCCTTAAAAAATATGGCTTATGGGATAGCTTTCATAATAGGTATTTTGGACTGCACGCTCTGGTTGGATTGGGTGACACACTATTGGCTATGTGGAAAGAGTTGCCAACCTGGGTTTGACCTTGTAGAATAATAAGAGCTGAGGGAGAGCAGCTGTAGATGAAGGTCACTGGATTTGGCCATGGTGACATGATTTATCTTAGTTTTCTTCTGATTCCAAGTTCTCAGTATCTACTGTGCATCAAAATTCCAGCCTGTCTAGAGAGAAGTATTGTTCATTGTAGCTGTCCATCCAGTGACCAGACATCCAACCAAGAGGTCTAGCCTGCCAAGGGTGACTTCTCTGTGGTGCTCCCCTCAAGTTGTTCCCCACTGTCAAGCTGCTTGGATCCCCATGTCAGTATCACCACATCCTCTTTTCCCACCAAAGAGGTTAAAAATGTCTCCTCCACTGTCTCAATTTCAGACATTTAAACCCTTGACACAGCCACCCTTGCCAACCATATCTTCCATGTCCATTGTTTGTCCTGCAGCCTCCTCTTCGGCTGGTGAAGATCACACGCTGGTTATGATTGTATTGACATTACATTCTCTTCCTAAACCTTCATTGCTATCCTTTTCAGAGTGTATTTTCTTGCCTTTGTCTTTGCCAAAATCCTGAGCTTCGTGCCAGCACCCTTTCCAGGCTCAGGTGTGCTCTGTGGTTCTAACTGGGGTGGACCAGGAGAATTATTCTTATAACAGATATTCCAGGAGAGGGAACAGACTCACCATGACCGGGAAGTGGATTCTGCACACAGCATTGGGAAGTCCCTTTTGTTTCTCTGTGCCTTTTTGCTTCCCTCCAGTAATTTCCAGTGGAATCTAGGATGCTTTAATATATATATATATATATATATCTTGCAGTAACACATTGCTAGATAGCATGGAGCTTGGATCTTCTGAAATACTCTGTTGGGTAGAATTAGAGAAACTCCTATGGATTTCACCATAAGGCATCATATAAAGACATGAAAGCAACTCTGGACCAACTGTGGCCAATAAAAATAAAATCCAATCATGATGCCCCCAATACTCTGAAAAATAACTTCTCTGTGGACGGAACTAACAGGTGGCTAGGTGTGGAGCTAAATAGAAAAGAAGAGATGTGATTAACTCAATTCATATTCTTTCTATTTGATAACCACATAAAACCTGCAGGTGCCGATCTGGAAAGTGGAAAGTGAAGCCGTGAGTTTAAGCAAGACACCAGGGAGCCTAATTTGTAGCCCAGTTCCCTGGACTGACTGGTGGTTAGGAGGGGCTACGGTTCAGAGAAGCAATCGCTGTGCCTGCTAGCATGTGGTCATCTCCCGCAACAAAGTCTATTCAGAGCTTAGAACTGACCCAGTGTTCTTTCTCTGTTAAATGAAAGTCGCAGGGAAAGTTAAATCGCATCTTTCCTCCAGGCTATCATTGATCAGCTGCAGCAGATCAGGGGGTGGTGGGGGAGTTTAAGGAGAAAGCTTCAGGATCAGACAGGAAGTTGGATGTTGGGCTCTTGATGTGTCTTCCCGCATGAATGCTGCCTGCCTTTTCCTCCACTCTTCTTGTTAGAAGTCTGTTCCTTTGACCTCCTTGCTACCTGCCCATAAAGGCGAACAAGGGCACCCTCCTCATCAGTTAGCCAGCCACCTCCACTCCCATGCACTGAGGAGCCCTGACCAACACAGGAGGACTTGGGAACAGACTGTGAGTAATGGATCCCCAGCCAGATCTGTTGCAGGAGGAAATAGCAGGTTTTTCTTCCTGGAGGGTCAGAAGGGAGGAGGGACTTTGGAGGAGGCATCTGGATGATTCTGTATTCTGCTCTTCTTGTTTAACTATCTTCTTAAAATCCCATGTCTACCTTTGTTGTGAGAATTGCACCTCTTCTCAGTTCTCATTAGTCAAGCTATACACACGTACCTATTTCTCAGTTATAACCCAAGAGTTGACCAATACGAGCATCCGTTGCTTTTCAGCTTGATCCTACAAAGATCTCTGTGCCTTGACTTTGCGATGCACCAGGTTTGATTCCTTTGCCCGAAGTCTTGAGCTTCCTGGGGTTTCCGCATAAAGGATCAGAACACCATGACAACAACTTAAATGCTAGATGATAAAAGCTGAGATGACTTCCAAAGTCCTGCTTTGTTCTTTGCTTTTGATTTTTTGGATATTTTCATTGTTTTATTTGGTTTGGTTTTAGTTTGTTGAGACAGGGTCTTACTGTGAAATCCAGGCTGGTTTTTAACAAGGTTCCCTTGCCTCAGACTCCTACAGTGCTTCTTTACAAGTTACCTGCCACCATGTCCAAACTGAACTTCTAAAGTTTTAACATTTATGGGTACTTTATTTATCAGACTCCTAAGAAGCCTAATCCCAAAAAGATTAGATGTACTTCTACAGACAGTCTTGGCAAATCCCCAAGTGTAGACCAAAGTTTCTGTCCTGCAAGCCACTCCCAACTAACAGACACAGAGACTAAATATTAATTATATCATGCTCAACCAATAGCTCAGGCTTGTTACTAGCTAACGCATACACTTAAATTAACCTATATTTCTTATCTATGCTTTGTCAGGTGGCTTGATACCTTTTCTCAGTATGGCATGCCCATCTTTCTCACTCTGTATCTGCCAGCAACTCCTCTGACTCCGCCCTTCTTCATACCAGCATCCTTAGTTTGGTTATTCTGCCTAAACGTTCTTCCTGTCTATTGGCCAATCAGCTTTTTATCATATCAGTCTGAGTGACAAATCTTTACAGTGTACAAGAGAGTTATTCCACAGCACCCACATCAAGTAATTGGTCTTACTTAGGATTTCTGTTGCTGTGAAGGCACACCATGACCATGGCAACTCTTAATAAAGAAAACATTTAATTGGGGCTGGCTTACAGTTCCAGTGATTTATTATGGGAAGCCTGGTGACATGCTGGCAGATATGGTGCTGGAGAGGTAGCTGAAAGTTCTACATCTGGATTGGAAGGCAGCAGGAAGAGAGAGGGACACTGGACCTGGCTTGAGCATCCAAAACCTCAAAACTCACCTGCAATGACACACTTTCTCCATCAAGGCCACCCTCATAATAGTGCCACTCCCTATGAGCCTACAGGCGCCATTTTCATTCAAACTACCTCAGGAAGATAGCTAAATCAGTCTAATCCATATTTTATTGTTCTGTTTTGTTCATTAAGGTAGGGTCTTTCCATGGAGCCTGGTTTTATTACAACATTCTCCTGCATCTGTTTTCCCAGTATACAAGGCAAATCTGAGTCTTAGCAGGACTCAGTTTCTCTGTCTCCTCTTTCTCTCTCTCTCACACACACAGTTTTTCTTCAGTTTCTTCATGATCAAATTGTCATTATTATAATTTTTTTTAAATATTTATTTATTTTCTT
>NC_022011.1:65396471-65408162 GCF_000317375.1 Microtus ochrogaster | reverse complement strand
TGTGAGCCACCATGTGGTTGCTGGGAATTGAACTCAGGACCTTTGGAAGAGCAGGCAATGCTCTTAACCACTGAGCCATCTCTCCAGCCCCTATTATAATTTTTATACCATTCATTTGTTTAGTGTCATAGTTACACAAAGCGTGTGATCTTGCTTCATCTTGCTAGCAGTGTTCTGTGTAAAATCCTGCATCCTTTTGGTTGAGAAACATGAATTGCTGGTGTGCTAAGTCAAATCTTTGGTAATGACAGTGTTCAGTCATAGGCATTAAAGATATGGAGGTCTAAAATGAACAGGTATAAAAATTGCTGCTAATAATTGGCATATTAACCATTGTGAAGACAGAAAATAGGACATTTGTGGGAAAACTGTACTTCCTTTTACTCTGACACATTAGTTCTTTACATTAGAGCTTGTGCTGATGGTATGACAAAGAAGGGCTTTATATTTCTATGAAGAATGTGGTGGAGGTATAGGTGATATAGGCCACCTGAGATTCAGTAATGATGTCTTTAGCGTAGCTCTATGAGCCAAGGAGGAGAATTGCTCTAACCCTGCTCTAGCTTTGCCTCATGGGCCCAGATATGGGGTTGGCTAGGTAAATTCTGTTCCAAGAATACATGGGTCAAGGAAGTTCACAACAGTATACCTGGGTTCAGTTATGAGATAACTTCCACACACCACATGTGGGGTTCAATTCTAAGTCCCTAAAGTCATCAAAGAGAGATAGTCCTTCCTTGGCTTTCTCTATTCCCCTCAAGTCAACTTTCTTGATGTGTAAGATTATTGGAGACCCTAACATTAGCCTGGTAAAGATATTTAATGTCACACTGTTCCTCAATTCCTATTTGTCAGCTCTTGGATTTTGTCTTTGCTTCATTTCTTTTCTTTCTGCCCCCAGCAAAAATATAAAGAAGACTATGAAAAGAAAGTCAAAGGCAAATGGAGTGAGACGCCCTGCTTTGAAATTGCAACAGCCAGAATGAACGCCGACAATCTCAGCTCAGTAAGTAGGGAGTGAGGGCCAGACGTCCTGGGAGAGGGCCCCTGTCTTTGACAGCTTCCAGCTGCTTTGCAACAGCTTGGGGAATTCTGGAATGCTAGATATGATTTTGACCATGTTGCATGATTTCTACCCCAATTTCCATAGGAACAACCTAGTGAAACCCTCTTAGTAATTACAGAATACACTTAGCATGAGTCAGAAAGGCTCTTTGCATTTTATTCTTCCCTGCTGGACAGAATTGTGCATTTATAACACTGAGTGACTTAATTTTTTTCATTCATCTGCCCTGGCTCTCCAGAGCTCTTCCTCAGTGGGCCGGAAAGACTGTGCCCTTCCCATTGTTCTCCAAGCCTGTTCTAATTGTCCAGATCTCTGTTAAGCTGATAGACATTTTGGCAATGCCACCAGTCTCCAGTTGTGACCTGACTGGTCTAAACCCGAGGGGTGGGTGTAGACTTGAGGGGCTCTGTCCTGAAGCTTGTCTCTACAGCTGTTCTCCGATATCTTTACCCTCACAGAGGAAGTATCAGGAAGACTTCGAGAACTTGAAAGACCAGATCTACTTCATGCAGACGGAAACGCCTGAGTACAAAATGAACAAACAGGCTGGAATTGCAGCCAGCAAGGTATAAATGAATACATTGTCCCATCCCTTCATGTCTTTAGTGGGGTGAGCTTTCCCTGACTCTGGCTCTCGAATATAATGGAAAAGGTGCCGGGTAGATGCTGAGCGAAGTTACTGAAGTTGAGACCAGTGTAAAGTAGATTGCCTAAAAACAGTAAAAAAGAAAATTATATTGGCATCACAATAGAGGCCTTAATGGCCCCTAATCACCATTTTTATTATTTCACGGAGTGAAGGGCCTTTTGCTGGCCCGAAGGATGAAGGTAATCATCTTAGCTAGCAGAACTTGTATCAACTAATAATTGGCAGCTTTATATGAAACCATGTGCCTCATGCTCAACACTGTCACTAGCCTGTGCTCTGACTGATGGTGAAAAGCCTAGTCTCAAAAGACCAGATATCCATGGACATCTTCAGATAGCCTGTGGAGTGACTTTGATAAGTAGGTTATGCTTTGACATTTTAAAGTGGTATGGTTTTTATAAAAACATGAACTTGTTTGATCCTTGCCTTTCCTGGAGCCCTGGTTCTGCCAGAGGATAGAAACCAGGACTCCACCACCTAGAAAGTGTGAGACAGTGGTTGGGTGTGAGATGGGAGGGAACGATTTCCACTTAAGCAGCTCACTGGATGGGGTTTCCCTTGAAGGATACAGGGACGATTACAGGAGGAGAAGGTGATTCTTAGTGAAACTGGAGTTCATCTTCAAACCTGTTAGATTCAGATGTCTTTTAGATTCTCAGGTGGAAGTATGAAGTTGGTTGGTTGACTGCATGAGTCTGGAGGTTCAAAGAGTGTTTACGGGAATTTTATATAAAATTGGGGGACATTATTAATGTGTGGAAAATAATGTCCTGAGACTGGACAGCACAAAGGAGATAGGCTGGGCAGACAGCTCCACCGACTGAACCCTGACATGCTCCCAGCTGAGATGGGAGCGCGGTTGAGAGGTAGCAGGAGTGTGCACAGTTAATAAAGGATGAAGATGGAGTTATCATTTGTGCCAAGTGTTTCTACCTGGGTTTGCTAATGCAGAGTCACTGGCAGCCCAAGGAATAAGTTGGCTGAGTTTGCTTGGAAAAGGCTCACGACTGAATAATAAAGAAACCACTGAAGGTCAGAGTATATTGAGTTCTTTCAAGAATTTTTCTTAAATGAAAATGAATGGTAGCTGATGGAAAAGACAGTAATAAGGAATGTTTTAAGATAGAACACACAATTCCATGCTGCTAAGCTGATGGGAAAATCCAAGAGAGAAGTAACCCTGAGCTGATGCTGAGAGCAAACTGCTGGATAAAGCCCTTGAAGGAGGAGAGCTCTGGTCTGTAAGAGGAGGCATGACATTGTCACAAGCCCTAGTGACCGATGCAGGTGGCATGATAGGGGGTTGTGAATGTCCTTTCTGCGCAATTCTGTTTTCCCATGGACTTTATAATCCCATGAGGTAGAAAGATTGTGAAGGTCTCCCATGCCTGAAGAGCCTGAGCCCTTTTGATGCTCTGGGTAGACAGTAGGGTTGGCGCATCTGGGTTTCAGTTGTGCGTTACCTGTCATTGTCTACAGAACTGATTGGCCTCATTTTGTGCATTTTGTAACGGTAGTGAATGGTTTAGGATTCCTCAGACTTCATTGGCTCCACTTCCCAAGCGAAAGGCAGGCTCGAGATCATGGTCTGCCTCAAGACCTTGTTGTTTCGATCACTGTGGACAGGTTCCTTTTCAGAGTTTTTTTATTTCCCCATCTCAAACTTACAGTGTCTGCCATGGTTGGGATTTAAAGTACAAAATGGGAAGGGAAAAGAAAGCTGAGGTTGCCACCCTTCATCCCAGCTGGCTCCTTTTTCTCCTGCGTGTGTATTAACTATGTGCTTGCTCAGTGCATGGCTGTAGGAAAGGCATCAAGGCGGCGCTGATGCTCCCAGCTCCTTGTCTTTCAGATGTGCAGGCAGATGGCAGCTGGAAGTTGGAGTGGAGGTTCTAAAGAGCAGACATCTGGGGCACGATGTGCTGTCACTATTTGTGTTTCTCTCTTCCCCCCAATATTTACATGCCTTTTTCCTTTCGAGGACAGAGACCATATGTTGTTCCTTTTTTGTGTCTTTCCCAGAGCCAGGCACATAATCAACTCCCTCTGATATTTTTGAATGAATAAATGAATGAAAAGAAGAGGTTTCCTGGAAATTCATGTAGTTTCTGTACTGCTGCTCTGAGTTACTCTGGGGTGTTGTGGTGATAAAATGTCAAGCCGCCATTTTTCCAAAGAGGAAATTGAATTGGGGCACCATGTCATCATTGCTCTCGTGGAGACGAGGGCAAAATAACCTGGGGAGTTTCTTTATGATTTTATTTCCTCCCACAGGTGAAATACAAAGAAGACTATGAGAAGAATAAAGGAAAAGCAGATTATAACGTACTTCCTGCATCAGAGAACCCACTGCTCAGGCAGCTGAAGGCAGCAGGAAACGTCCTCAGTGACGTAAGTCAACTCTCTTCACAGATCTTTTATAACCTTAACTTCGTGAGAGATGGAGTCTTTCTCCTTGTGTGATACCTGTATAGCTGTATACCTCTATATCTATATAGCTGCGCACCTGTATAGCTGCGCACCTCGATAGCTTTGCTAGTGTTTTAAGGTTCTGAAGGAAGAGTCACAGCAGAGCTGACTAGCCATAGAAAGCTGAAGGCCTCTTAAACACAACATGCCTTACTATCTGTAGCCAGTGGAGTGAATTCAAAGGGCAGGGAAGTCCTCATCCAGCATCTGGGGCTCCTTCTGGGCATGGGGCATATTGTGCTGGGCTTCTGAACAGGCAAAGGGAGACCTTCAAGAACAGAGCTAACACTTGAAACTGTCACCTGCAGACACTTAACTCAGAAAAATGTCCCCTGACTTGGTCCCTGACAACTTCTCCCAAGTAAGCTATTGGGGTTGGAATAGATAAAATAAGCCAGTGCTTGATATTAGAAAACTAAGGGTCCAAGATCAGTTTACTAATTTGACTAAAACACACACACTGACACAGATACACACACACTCACATTTATACACACACATTCACACACCTGAAGTGCACACATGTACAACAAGCACACACAAAATACATACACAACAAACATACACAGGCTAAATTGAGGTTTTTATATGGACAGATTATATGAAAATTTTTTTCCAAGATTCAAACATTTTACATAGCTCCCTGGATAGGTTAATGCTTTTCTACCCTTGAACTACGTCAGCATACTGGGGTGCATGTGTCTGGGGTGCGGGAGGGCAAGGGATAAGGTGTTAATTCATCCGTCCAAATGGCTCTGCTGTAACCTCAACACTAAGTGCTTTGTTTTCCAATGATGGGCACATTTACCAAACCATCTCAAATCCACTGTTGCTAGAAGCAGGGATATATTGACACTTTGAAAACTCAACATGAAAAAGGGATGATGGTCCACTTTCTCATCCGTGCCCTTGAAACCAACCACTGATTGGTTGTGTTATCTTAAGGCTAAACATAAATGTTAGCAGTGAAGGAGAGCTGGTGGTGACTCATTCATGCTTCAAATTCTCAGATGGGTCTTATTTTATGAAGCCTAATTGTGTTTTTCTACTTAACTTTTTATAAAAGTTTATTTGAAAAATAACAAAGCCATTATCATAGCCTCTGTGTACTTGGGGGCACAATGAGAGAGTAAGTGTGCTGAGAGAGAGAGAGAGAGAGAGAGAGAGAGAGAGAGAGAGAGAGAGAGAGCAGCTCAGAGATCCCAGCCTGCCACTGAGGCTCAGCTAGGGGTAGCATGTTGGCTTCTTAAGTTTCTGAAAATGTCAAAATCCCGGGTTTTACAATCATTGCTAATAACGCCATGACACCTCGTGTTTGTAGGTGTGTGTCTAAGGTAGTCGGCGGAAGGTATCTTTTCTTCTTCTTTTGTCTGGCGTTGGAAAATATGAGTATTATAATCAGCGTGGGAGTGACAGGATCTATTTTAACTGATTTCCCCCCTTTGGCAGAAACTGTACAAGGAAAATTATGAAAAGACAAAGGCCAAGAGCATCAACTACTGTGAGACCCCCAAGTTTCAGCTTGACACAGTACTGCAGAACTTCAGCAGTGATGTAAGTATCGTCCCTGTCACCCATTCTCTTTAAAGGCTCGCTTATTTAATAAGCCACTGGCCAATTAACAAGTGGAATACATTTTGTCTTTCAGACTAAGTACAGAGATTCCTACCTAAAAAATATTTTGGGACACTATGTAGGCAGCTTCGAGGACCCGTATCACACACACTGTATGAAGGTGTCAGCCCAAAATAGTGACGTAAGTCCTGAGACTATCGTTTTCACCTTCAAAATAAGATGTTGTGGGTTTAAGGCATAAAACGATGGTTGGATGGTTATATCTGATTATTTTCCCTCATAGAAAAATTACAGAGCGGAATATGAAGAGGACAGAGGCAAAGGCTTCTTCCCCCAGACCATCACCCAGGAATATGAGGCAATCAAGAAATTGGACCAGTGTAAAGATGTACGTTCACACAGTGAGCTTGTGACAAAGTCCTTCATCCCCCTTCAGCCCGGATGCTTCCTACTTCGGGGACACTGATCCAGATGTTGCTGCCCTTTGTGGCGTCTAGAGGCTGAGATGCTTTTAAAATGTTGACCACTTTACAAATATGTCTAAGAAAGGCAGCTGTAAGAAACGATTTTGTAGAAGATATACTTCTGTTCCTGCTGGCATCCCATGTCTCAAGAGCTAATTCTAGCTCGTCGCTGTGAAGAGCTGTCAGGAATCTGGAAACATGGGTCGGTCTTCATATTCACAGAAGAGCCCCTCTCAGACAAACTACAATCCAGCTAAAAACAAACACCTTGAATGTTTGTTTAGCCACCAGTTTCTTCAGGGTGGGGCGGGACAGGTTCTTTCCTGGCTCAGAGACCACCTTGGACATCGTAGACCCCACTAAACCAAACTCCTTTGTTCCCTTCCAGCACACCTACAAAGCCCACCCAGATAAGACCAAGTTCACTCAAGTTACGGACTCTCCCGTTCTGTTGCAAGCCCAGGTCAATTCCAAACAGCTGAGTGATGTAAGTCCTGCTAAGTACCTGGGGGAAAGCAGTTGTGGGAGTGGGGAGGCATTTCCTAAATCTATGCAGAAATTCAATGTATTCCATTTTGCAGTTCTGGGTTCAAACCCCAAGCCTTGTTCACGCTGGGAGTAACACTCTACCTCTACCTTCTCAGCTGATAAAATCCAGCTTCTTGTTTGATTACATTGATTAGAAAACCATTACATTTTAGTATATGCTTATATAATTATAATCATTTAAAATATTTTTCTATCTCGATGGGCTGAAGCTTTTTTGAGTAGACAACTCTTAGTAAAATTAAGAAACCAGTAGAGCTTAAATTATTGAAGGGAACACAACTTCTAAAACTGGATTCACAACCCAGCTTCTTGTGACAAGGTATTCAAATGAGTTAACCTTTCTGTGCCTCTTTCTCTTACATAATTTGTAGATGTTTGGGACTCAACGTGGTAGGAGATGTGTTTTGAGTATCCAGTCAGGCGCAGACCAGAGAGCATACAGGCTTCTCTCTGCCTACTAACTTTCTAGAAAACTGAAACCTAGAGATAAGTTTATTATATGAGCTTTTTGTATGAACCTCCATGCCTGTCTTGGCCTAAAAAAATCAAAAATAAAAATGGCTGCAGTATATTTTTATGGCCAAGATGACAGTTCAACCGCAGTATCAGTAAGCACGATATATGCAAGGTGACACTTAAGAAGGCGTCTCCAGTAAGTGGCATCAGCGAGGGCAGGAACGCCAGGACAGTGTGTCTGAACCAAAGAGGCCAATTGTGAAAGGCGTGCAGAGGAATGTGTATGAAGAGCCACCTCATTCTGTCACCTGCTGTGGTGGAGGACATGGTGACGGTGAAGGACATGATGACAGCTGAAGAGGGTCCAGGACACAGGTTCGGCACTGCACAGTGACTTTCCTAAGCGCTCGCTCTTGTGACGGTTGTCAGTTATTTCACAAAATGCCTGAAGGAGGTTTTGTATTTGGTAAATTCTTTTCTTCTGAATTTAATGATTCTCATTCTCTCTCTCTCTCTCTCTCTCTCTCTCTCTCTCTCTCTCTCTCTCTCTCTCTCTCCCCCGTTACCCTGCTTCCTGCTCTTTAGCTGAATTACAAAGCCAAACACGAAAGTGAAAAATTCAAGTGTCATATACCTCCGGATGCTCCTGCCTTTATCCAGCACAGAGTCAATGCCTATAACCTGAGTGACGTAAGTGCCTCGTGGACCGCCCCATGGGGGAGGGGGGGCACATTGCTAGCCATGTGCCTAGTTTTGAGTTCCTTCATTGTAGTTCAGTGACTACTTCAGTGTTGACGCTAGGAAGCACCTGTGACATTCATGTCACGTGTCTGCCTTTCTGTCAGCGTCCCTTTAAGCTGACCTTGCATATCCCTGCTGCCTCAGTGTAGTCATTTTGTAAGTAGCTTCGCTTAATTGTTAGTAACCTTAATATTTTCTAACCAGCCTCTAGAATGTCACCATGAGTGTGTGTTTCATTGTAAATCTTAATGTGACATCTGCCGAAAGCATTTATGTATACTACACCGTAATTCAATTTTCCTAGTATATGATCTTTTTTTGAAATGATGTCCTTTATTCCCCAGGCCTATAGTGTCCTGTTTTACACATATTAGACTTATGTCTAGATGTAAGAAAGCTTATAGCTTATGCTAATGATAACACCGAGGATCTAAAGGGCGGAAGGCCAGGAATCCATGGCCAACTTTCATTTTCCAAATTAAATTTCATAGAAAAGTTAAACTACCCTCTTAGCTTCTTCAACAATTCCCAAAACGAGTACTGCGATTATCCAGGCAGTAGAATGATTCATGAAATGACCTCTGAGTGGATTTAAAGGACAAACAAAAGCAATACCTTAAACCACCAAGAGTGAGCTAACTGCATGCCTTCTCCTCTTGAGTTCCGGCCTCAGATATGAGTGTGGCCCTGGAATTGAGCTAATTGGAAAGATTCTGAGGGAGAACAAGAAACCTAGTCTTAGAATTAGAAGCTCTGTCTTAAAGGGAATTCGCTTAAATATGCACAATCGCTGGACCATGAACAGGTCTACTTATTTTCTGTTAGGAATACACCGCCGATACACCCATGAGTTAGCCTAGCCTCCGTCTTCAGGTGTGATGACAGGCATTTCTCTTTTGCTAATTCCTTTCCCAGAATGTCTACAAGCAAGACTGGGAGAAGAGCAAAGCTAAGAAGTTTGACATCAAGGTGGATGCCATCCCCCTGCTGGCAGCCAAGGCCAACAGCAAGAATGCCAGCGATGTGAGTGTGGGCCTGGGCTGGGCTGGGCTGGGCTGCTGGCCTGGGATGTCCCTGCTGAGCAGTTAGCACGTGTGGTGTCCCTGCAGGTGATGTACAGGAAGGACTATGAGAAGAGCAAAGGCAAGATGATCGGCGCCCTCAGCATCAACGATGACCCCAAGATGCTGCACTCCCTGAAGACGGCCAAAAACCAGAGCGACGTGAGTTTCTTTGCAAAAACCGCTCTGTTTTGATGTGGGTACCCTACCAATTAATACAACCTTGGGTTGGAATGTCAGCCTACACTCAAATCTGATTCACATAACTAAATGTGGGAGGTTTCGGTTAGCTGAGACTCATCGTTTGTGACATCATCATTCTTCTCTGGGAAGCTGGCTTCTTTCTTTCATCTCCTCTCTGCCTTTGTTTTATGAGGAGGAAACAAACCCTAGAAACATTGTTTTCTTTGTTTCCCAGGAGTGGGCTAAATATTCGAGTATACACAGTGTTCCTAGTATCAGTGTGGGTGCACACCCATTCAGTGCCCTGAACTAAGGTGTTTGCAAGGATACGCGGAAAGCAAACAGCAAGAAGTGAGACCAGCCGCGAGACAAAGCGGTAGAGCCAGATGAAGCATGAATGCCAAAGCAAGATATTTCAGTTTGAGGATTTTATAAATGTTGGCTTCATTATGAAGATCTTAATCCTTACTTTAGAAAAAAAAATCTACTGAAACTGCCTTTGTAATTCCTTAGTAAGAAAGAAATTCTTATATTTCATGTCATTTACAATAGTCCCTGTTTTATTTTTTTTTTCACGGTTTACACAAAGTTCTATTTTCTTCCTTTTCCGGTGGTAATACCATTTCATACCCTCTGGAATGACTCTAGAAATACATTCGGAGACACCCGAAGACTTAATAATCAAACACATGGGTTGATACATGTTTGAGACCTTGTACTTTAATGCAAGGTTGCTATAAGGAAATATGAAAATTCCATCCCTGTTTTATTGAGTGTATTTTGAGGTTACTATATGAAAAATTAAAAGGGAGTGGGGGGAAGCATATGACAGATGTACACATCAAAGAACTAAAAATCGTAAAAGCCATCATTCAAGGACGGCTGCTATACAAGAAACATAAGTTAGCGGGGAAGGCCCGCTTTTAGGAGTACGACGACACGTGTTTGGACCAAGTGCCAAGCTCATGACTTTGTGGAACTGCCTGTGTCCTCAGGCCCTGCTTAGGCCTCAGGACTCATTTTACTCCAGTTTTTTAAAGTAATTCATGTTTTTCAAGCATAGGGAAATGGGGCACTTATTTCAAGGCAGAACTTCTCTTGAGTGGCAGCATTCAGAGGCTTTCTCTTTTGGTCTGAGCAATACTGAGATAAGCAATAGGAGCACTTGCCACTATTAACACCTAATAGCATACAAGACATGAGCCTCAAGGGTGTCCTTTCTTCATGGTGAAAAACGGTGGAAGAAAACATCACCATCCCGTCCCATTGTTTCAATGCCCCTGGTGGCTGTTGGTGTGTGAGATATATTTTTCTTTGCTCAATTTTCTTTTTTCCTTTGGCAGAGGCTATACAGGGAAAACTATGAGAAGACCAAGGCCAAGAGTATGAATTATTGTGAGACCCCTAAGTATCAACTCGACACCCTTCTGAAGAACTTCAGTGAGGTGCGAAGGGCCACGCCCACCTCTTGGGCGGGATGGCTTTTCCTGCCCATTGAAAAATCACTGCTAATGCCAAGCATTGTGTTTTCTCTGCTAGGCGAAATATAAAGATTCATACGTAAAGAATATTTTGGGCCACTATGTAGGCAGCTTTGAGGACCCGTACCAGACGCACTGCATGAAAGTTACAGCTCAAAACAGTGACGTAAGTTTGCATCCAGTGACTCGGGCCTGCGGTGGCATTGTTTGGGAGGTAGCAGCCATCCTGATTGGTTTTGCCCTTGTGCTTTTTAGAAGAGCTACAAAGCAGAATATGAAGAAGACAAAGGGAAATGCTATTTCCCTCAGACAATAACTCAGGAATACGAAGCTATCAAGAAGTTGGACCAGTGTAAAGACGTAAGTCAGCGGCCCTGAGTTCCTCAGATTGGGTGTGGGATGCTTGTGACATCTGGTGGTATCTTTCATAGAATTTAAATGCTCTCACCTAGTGGTCAGGATATGATATTTTATTTAAATTGGGCCTTGGGGGTAGGATTAGAGAACACCAGAATTACTAAGAAGAAGTCCATTGGCTATGAAATCCTTTCAGGTTCAATGTCTTTATTTTCATTAGTACGTACAGCTATTAATCCAGGGCAAAAGGACACTACCCAGGTTTGTCATAATCAGGGTCTTCATTGCCCAACAAAGCGATACCAGGGCGTGAGTCAGGCACTGTCCTCGATGCTGGAGACTAGGGTACCGTGGTGACCCGCTCTTCAGTAAGTTCTGTTGGAGTGGAAGAGACAGGCGGTGAAGAAGGAACACTTAAGAGCAAGGAAGAGACGGACCCAGGCAATCTGAAGCAAGACTGTTCTGCCGTGCCAAGATCAGGGCAGAAAGAACAGTCTTGAGAGACAGAGGGACATTGAGAGAAGACGTTACTAGGATGTGTTGGGAGGATGAGTGAGGATACAGACATGAAGGGATGGTAGGATGTGCAGAACTCATAGGATGAGTGAGGATACAGACATGAAGGGATGGTAGGATGTGC
>NC_022011.1:65392994-65396316 GCF_000317375.1 Microtus ochrogaster | reverse complement strand
GGATACAGACATGAAGGGATGGTAGGATGTGCAGAACTCATAGGATGAGTGAGGATACAGACATGAAGGGATGGTAGGATGTGCAGAACTCATAGCTCAAAGTACAGCACTGACTGGACATGAGTTTCAGTGCAGAGACATACCAGCTGCATAGATGCTGCAGAAAACCCAGTAATTTCTCAGCCTTTTGGTTAATATCAAATGTAGAAAAACCAAGAGAGAGGGAAGAGGGAGAGAGGGGGGAGAAGAAATGGAGGAAAATAATGTTATTATATTTTAGTATAAATGCTACACATCTGCAGCTTAACCTTGGGACGGGAGGGGGAAGATGAAAGAAGGGAAAGAGAAAAAGAGAAGACGAGGATCCTAGCAAATCGAACCAGGTTTTCAGAACTAACGAAAGCCAAGTTTTGGATGTAAGCGTCCGCTGCATTGGTGTGGGACGAACAGGAATAGAAAATTACAGTGTGAACCGTCAGCGACGGCTGTCTTCTCTTCCAGCACACCTACAAAGTGCATCCTGATAAGACTAAATTCACAGCAGTCACCGACACGCCTGTGCTGCTGCAAGCCCAGCTCAACACCAAACAGCTCAGTGATGTAAGTGTCCTGACTCGCGTCGGAGGAGCGACCCCAGGGACTTAATGAAAATCTCAGTGTCTTCAGGGATTCTTCTGTCATGCCATTAATGCCATGCTTCAGATTTTGCTTAATAAAGTGCAGATGAAGCTGCTAGATCGAGCTGCAGCCCCCAGCAGACTGATAGGCAGCAATATAGTAACTGAGAGTTTTAAGAAATACACTGATTTTTTTTTTCATAGGATTGCTTTACGTATTAAAATGTGCCCCATGAACACTAGAGCTTTGTGCCCCTTAAGAAAACAGTTTCAGCAGACGTATTCATTTGACGGGCAGAAAGGGAAGGATTCCTGTTCTGGTAAAGTCAGAAAGACTTGGCAAAAGGAAAAAAGGTGTACTATAACAAAGCGTTACTTCAGGCAGTTAGCGGGAAACAGAGTTAAAAGATGGGGGCCACTGAGATGGTTCGGTGGGTGTTTGCCACTAAGTCTGACGTCCTGAGTTCAATCTCTGATCTCCTTCTACGTAGTGGAAGTAGAGAACTGACTTCCAAAAGTAGTACACACACAAAAATAGTTTTAAAATGTAATTTAAAGCATTTTAAAATTAAAGCTAGCTCAATAGCTACATCACCTCTTCCTCCGTGTCTCCTGTACCTAAGGCTCGGGAGACACGGAGGAAGAGGTGGGTGGAAGGAGTTAAGAGCCAGAGGACCATGAAATCTGCCATGAACTGTGTCTCCTGGAAATGACAGGCAAGTTTCACTCCTGACACTTGAACAGCATGGCTGTCTATACAAGACCTGGACAATGATACCACAGACATGCTAAAGTGAAGGGGGATTCTCTGGGAGCCCCACCCCTAGACAGAGAACTACTGACAATTAGGGGTGCTGAGAGTGAGAGAGGGAGGAACCCCATGGTTATCCAGTACTAGTGTTCAGCCCTGAAATAATCGTGTACATACAGGCTGTACTGAACGAACTCAACAGGTCATACTGACTTATTTATGCATGTGTGTGTCTGTTCATGTGCGCATGTGTGTATGTAAAGTAGGCATTGAAGGAAGAGGGGAGCAGGAATTTGAAAGGGAGTAAGGGGGCATGGGAGGAGTTGAAGGAAGGAAAGAGACAAAAGGGAAAATAGTGCAACTGTACTTTAACAAAGAGCTAGGTTAGGATGACGAGGAGAGGAACCACCGGAAGAGCACTGTGGGCGCATAGCTGAGGAAAGCCTGAAGCAGCGACTGTGTGGCCAGCATTTTAGGACTGGGTTAAGCTGTCCCCGGGAATTATCCTGGTGTTGTTATTGCGCTGATAACAGAATTCTGTAACTGCATTTTCATGCCTTTCAAGCCCGTTCTTGTGATGTCAGCGAGGCATGTATTAACACGTCTACTGTATAGCAACAGCTACGACATGTCTAAGTGAAGTCCAGTTTCCCACAATCCTTCCGAGGGAGGGAACGAGACGCTGACAAGATTGAGAAGCTCTTTGAAGTGTGTTCCTTAAAAAAGACACAATACTGTCCTACTCAAACTCAAGGAAATCCCTGCTTTGAACCGTTTGAATATCTTCTGAGTCCATTTTCTCTGCTATGAAAAAATACCTGGGGCCAAGTAATTTATAAACAGTAGAAGTGACCCTGGACTGAAATCTCAGCACTTGAGGGGCCGAAGCAGGGGAATCTTGAGTTTGAGGGTAGCCTGGGCTACATGGTAAGATGCTACTTCTAAAACCACCTCCTCACCCCTCAAAAAGAATAGAGGTTTACTTAGTTCATAGTTCCAAAGGCTAGGGAGTCTAAGGGCTTGGTGCCAGCTCAAGCAAGGGCTTCCTATTGAATCACAACATGGTGCAGGTATTGCTTAGGGAGACACAGAGCAAGCCCTCCTCAGAGCTCACTTGACTAATAAAGCCACTCCTGCAGATGAATCCAATCACTCAGGGCACAAATCTTGTGAACCAATCACCTCTGACAGGTACCTCCTGTCAAACAGCGCCCACATGACTTTAGGGGATTACGTTTCAACTGCATGAAGCTTGGGGCACACAGTCAGCCCACAGCAACTTGTCTTCTCCCTTCCTTCCCCCCACCCCCAGCTGAATTACAAAGCAAAGCATGAAGGTGAGAAATTCAAGTGCCACGTGCCGGCAGACGCACCGGAGTTCATCCAGCACAGAGTCAACGCTTACAACCTGAGCGATGTAAGTATGGGGAGAAAGTACAAGTCTGCCGGAAGACGCGGAGCTAGACTCGGTGCTGCTAGCTATGGAGACAGTCAGCAGTGGACGTGGGGTCTTTTAGTTGTCCTGGCTCTGGGGACCTACTTCATTATCAGACGTCGTGTCCTTGGCCTCTGTTATTGTCACGAGCATTCTCTCATGTGTCTGTTTGATAACCTCTAGAGTTCTTGAGATTTCTCCCACGTAAATGTCTCATTTTCCCCTTTCTAAGTGGATGTCGGTTATATAGTTATTGGTGGTATAGACAAGGGGCTCTAGAATGTTCTTAAACAATTAAAACCGAATATGCAATCTATAATTTTAGTGGTATAGAAGGAGAAACTATATAATACACCAATGGTTATACTACTATTTGGTTAATAAATTACTCATAACAAGAAGTAGGATCAAAACCCAGTGCCATTGTCCTTGGCTTCTCAGCAGCCCTCATTGTCCGCCATATTCAGAGAATCCGGGTTTATCCCCTGCTTTTCCAGTCACAATCCAGCTGGCATTGGT
>NC_022011.1:65387259-65391656 GCF_000317375.1 Microtus ochrogaster | reverse complement strand
GCCCTCAGCATCAACGATGACCCCAAGATGCTGCACTCCCTGAAGACGGCCAAAAACCAGAGCGACGTGAGTGTCTGCCCTATTGTCAAGATGGCTTCACTGACCACATGCAGGGTGTGGAAGGATTCCACTTGGATGGTTTTGTGCCCATTGGGCTCTCAAGTTCATAAGAACCTGCTGAGAGCTTTAGAGGTCGTGTGGGCCCTGGCTCTTGTGTGCCTCACCTTTGAGAACAGGAATTATTGGCAGTGTTTGACATCTGTTCCACTTTGAAGACTCTGCATTTAACAGAGCGTCAGTTTTTGTTCTCAAAAACCTCCTATAATAAATCTCTAAGGTGTTTAAATCTAATTGAGAAATAGCTTTTAAATTGATTTTGAAAACTGTCTTTAGAAGAAACTAATGAACTTCCAATATAAAATCAAGTATGGTTATCAATGCTTACTATAGCCTTTAATAATTGGTAGTGGTCTCCACCTAAGAAAAAAATTCCATTGATGATTAAGCCTTTTTTAAAATATGATTTATAAAATACCACATTTGTGGAACATTTTCTTCATCATGCCTATTTCCTTAACTGCAGGGATTTGTGGATTCCATAAAAGTGAGCCATGGGTCATTTATGCTGTTCTAGTTATTTTTACTATAGAGAGACAAGCATCTGTTCTTGCCAATTACAGTTCATAATGCTTAGAAGATATTTTAAGAGTGGCTTACAGTGTTCGGCATAGCTTTCAAACATTGGTTTCCATGGTGAAGAAGGAAGATGTGGGTATCGTTTACTTGCTTCAACCATGTGCGCACACAATAATCTGTGTGTGCTTTCTTTATCATTATTGTGAGCATCACACAGTGCTCCTGAAATGTCACTGTGTTTCCACCATTCTGTGTGCCCTCTCAGGTTCAAAAGCCAGAACCAAGTCTACACTGATGCCACAGAACCCTACAGCTTTCTTATTGGTTTGTTTTTCATCCTATCCTTGAAAGCATTAGAGCACTAGGTGCAAAATCAACCTGTGAATTCTTTTTTTTTTTTTTTTTTGGTTTTTCGAGACAGGGTTTCTCTGTGGTTTTGGAGCCTGTCCTGGAACTAGCTCTTGTAGACCAGGCTGGTCTCGAACTCACAGAGATCCGCCTGCCTCTGCCTCCCAAGTGCTGGGATTAAAGGCGTGCGCCACCACCGCCCGGCTTTCTTTTTTTTTTTTTCAACCTGTGAATTCTTATTAATTGATTGACATTTGCAACCAAAAGACATCGCCAGTCTCATTAGTCCAGGCTAATGCTAAGCTGTGTATAGCAAGGAGGCTTTTCCTGAACATCATTTCAATGATTTTTTAGAATGGATTTTTTAGGTTAGCACACAAAGCAATTTGACCATGTTCATCACGGCATCTTCACACATGACCGTGTCATTAGACTCTGTTCTCCTTGCGTCACCTCCCTACTGCCTTTCTCCATGTTCGCCCATGCCCTCTGACCTGCTCCATTCCTTCTGATTCCTAACTAGTCTCCCTGACATAGTTAGGAGTTTGTTGCTGTGAAGAGATGCCACAAGCGTGGCAACTCTTACAGAGGAAAGCATGTGATTGGGGCTGGCTTACAGTTCGGAGGTTCAGTCCATTCTCATCATGGCGGGAAGCATGGCGACATGCAGGCAGACCTGGTGCTAAAGAAGGAGCTGAGAGTTCTACATCTGGATTGGCAGGCAGCAGGAAATGAACTGGCTTGAGGTTAAGAGACCTCAAAGCCAACCCCGTAGTGACACACTTCCTCTATCAAGCCACACCTACTCCAATAATGTCACACCTCCTAATAGTGCTACCCCCTATGAACCTATGGGGGCCATTTTCTGTCAAGCCACCACACTCCCCCTCCTTTTCTTGTCATCTGTATTCCATTAGCCTGTTTCCCATCTACCTTAGGGACTTTTCTTCTTTCTCACCCCCTTTGAAGTTTGTGACCTATATACCAACACACACACACACACAAAGTCTAAATTTAGGCACCATAGAAGACCAAACATGGAGTCTGCCTTGTTTGGCCTCACAACAATTTCCATTTGTATCCATTTTTCTTCAAATGCCCTAATTTCATTTTTATTCACGGCTACATAAAATTCCATTGTGTAGAAGAACCATGTTTTCTGGATCCGTTTGTCTGCTGATGGACAGCTAGGGCAGTTGCCTTTCCCGGCTATTGTGAATAATATTTCGGCAATAAACACAAAGGCGCAAGGATTTCTGTGGTGTGTTTTGACAGCGTTTTCTGGATGCTGATATGTGTCAGCAGCTGAGAACATAAACACGAGCGTCTGAACAGTCCAGCAAATCGCTCCCCCCACCCCCCTCCACAGCTGCTGTTACAGCACTGCCTTGTTCGTCCCTTTCCTGCGGGACAGGCTTTAAACATGCGCTTGCATGGCACTGCGCATTCCCAAGCTTTCCGTTCATCATTCAGGGTTTGGGTTTTATAATTTTTAAACTCATCTGCTGCACATAACAGCCCACCAGATGTAAGAAGGCAGGTAAAGTCCCCTGAGCTTACTGATGGCTGTTCTCTGGCTGAAAAACTTTGGAAGCTGGCGTGGTAGTTCATGCTTGTAATCCCAGCACTCAGGAGACTGAGGCAGGAGGACTGCCATAAGTTCATTTTCAGCCTGGGCTCCATAGACAGTACCAGGCCAGCCAGAGCCATACAAGCAAGACTCTGTCTAAAAAGTCAGAAGAGAAAAGTAAAATAAATTTGGGAAGATTCATATATGATTTTTTTTCTAGAGGAACTTGATGATATAAGTTATAAGAACAAATTTGGGGCAAAATAATTACTCAAATGTTTGCACCTATTACTCTAAATTACACTTTACTGTCATAAAAACTCATTAAGGGCGAGAGGGACTAAACGCTCTCTTCTTCCAGCGTGAATACCGTAAAGACTACGAGAAGTCGAAAACGATCTACACTGCCCCTCTTGATATGCTCCAAGTCACCCAAGCTAAGAAATCTCAGGAGATTGCCAGTGACGTGGACTACAAGCACGTCTTACATAACTACAGCTACCCACCAGACAGTGTCAGCGTGGACCTCGCCAAGAAGGCGTACGCACTGCAGAGTGATGTGAGTAGCGGCCTTCTCTTCCCCTCTTTGGAAGGGGAGACGGGACAGGATCTAGCCCGAGCCTGGCCTTTAGTCCTCTCTAAAGCATCTGCCTTTCGTGAGGAAACATGGAGACCCAAGGGGAAATGGTCCCTTGGTTCTTAGAAGTGTGTGTCCTCGGGATTGGACACCTGTGTCTGGCGTGTGCTGTTATTATTTCCTTCTGGAAAAGTTAGCAACCTTGCCGAGCCGAGAGTCCTTGGCTGTTAAACTGGAGTAAATCAAAAGTTGTTTTGAGTATTTAAATGGATGCTAAGGGCCAGCGAGATGGTCCAGAAGGTCAAAGGGCTCTATTAAGCAATAAATCCCCCTTTCTCTCCTCTTCCTGCCCCCAGAAACCACTTATTGCTATAAGTTGGGCTATTGTAGACACATCACATGTGTGGAGTTATACAGTATTTGTCTTTGGAAACTGAGTTTTTTTCCCTTAGCCTAGTGTCCTCAGTTACACTTATTACAGCTCTTGTCAGAGTTTTCTTCTTTTTGAAAGCTGAGCAGTCTTCCTTTATCAATGGATGCTACGTCTTGAGTATCCACTCTTCTCTTGGCCGCTGTTTGGTTTGCTCCCACCTTCTAGCTACTGAGAATTGCTCATGTGACCATGAGTAATCGATTGTCCTGTCAATGTCTGATTTCAGTTCTTTTGGGTAGATACCCCAGAAGTCAAATTGTTAGGTCATATGACAGTCTTTTAGTTTTCTGCGAAACTATTTTTCCAGTGACTGAATAATTTACACTCCTACCGTCAGCACAGAACCAAGCAGGCAGTCGGAGAGACAGGGCAAACTCAGCTTGATAGCATCCAGGCACAAACCCAAGCTCATGTTTTGGAAAGTTCAACTTTTATAGGTCAGGTAACAGGGCAACAATCTACGGCCAGTCTCTGAGTCCCATGCTCAGCACAGGGAATTTCCATCGCAGACATGTCTGCAGGAAGAAATTAAAATACGCAAACACTCGAAGATAGCAAATAAAGTATCCCTTCCTTGGTGACCAGGATCTGCAAGATGACCTTTGAGAGCTGCCAAAATCATTCTTTTAGACAGTTTCTGCAAGTGTTTGCCATCCCAAAGCAAGAGGAAGGGGTTTTAACCTGTGAGCAGAATGAACTTAGCACCCTTGAGTAAAACTTTAACTTGTTCTATTTTCTAAGCAGTCCGACAATTTCAAGGCAGGAATTTCTAGTAAACTATCAAAATACAGAGTGATAGTTTGACTTTGTTAGGTCCATATATGAGGATAAAA
>NC_022011.1:65376630-65387159 GCF_000317375.1 Microtus ochrogaster | reverse complement strand
ATATATATATTTCTCATCTCCACTTTACTACCAGTGACAATTACTGTATGCAGGATCTTGTTTCTTATTTAATTTTTCTCTGTGTGTCTACAATACAATTCTATTTGAAGGTCCCCAGAGGCAAGGTTGATTTATTGGGTTTTTTTCTACTTCAGTTTATTTTTTTTTTTTGATTCATTCTAAAGAACAAGAATTTTCAGTTGATTTCAGGTGTCATCTATGGTCCAATGACTAAAAGAGCTCGCTATCTTAATGGCATCTGGTGATTGTCCCCACATAATATCAGTGCCAAATAATAGCTGTCTCCTTAAGCAAATTAACAAGAACTATTTCCAAGTGCTTTGTTGGCCAATGCAGAAGCCCTTCTAAGATGGTCGCTATATATGAAGGACAGTGTGTGCCAGGGCTTTGACAAATAACTACCATCAAACATTATTAGAAAATGACCAGGATTATTTGCCTTCAATTATGCGTCATCAATTCCGGACTAATTTGGTCACAGAGATCACTTAACATTCCAGGGCGCAAACCTCTACAGCCAATGGTCCCAATATCATCATTCCATTTATTCTTTAAAATACAGCCTGGAATCAAGCATTTTGTGGGTTAATATCAAAGTTCTACACATTTCAATTAAGTTGAACGTAAGGGGGAAGTGGAGGGCATGGCCATTAGAAAGCAATACTCCAGGTGTTCCAAGCTATCGCCAAAAAATACGTTCATGTGTGGAGCAACACGCCTGCTCAGACATCTTTAAGACCCTGAGTAAAATGGCCATTGTTGGTGTAACAATAACAATGAAGGGAAACATGGCTCCTCTTTCTTGTAGGTGGAGTACAAGGCGGACTACAACAGCTGGATGAAGGGCTGTGGCTGGGTGCCCTTCGGGTCCCTGGAGATGGAAAAGGCAAAGCGAGCCTCGGACATTCTGAACGAGGTAAGGCCACTGGGGCGCTAGAGGGGACTGCCCCCCATTAAAATGCAGGGCCACAGGAGGTGCTCTTTCTACCTCCCTTTCTGGCCATTGCTGCTGACAGAGATTCTTAAAACACCAACAATCCAGAAATATATTCACACCCCTTTATATTCGTGTAAAACACCCAAAGAGAGCTGAGCGACTTTATCCACGCAATGTGAATTTTACCTGATTTAGACAGAACCCCTGCAGTCTTGGACTTGCTGCCACCAGGATACTTTTTCTACTTTTGTTTTTATTTTAAGACAAAGTCTCACTCTGTAATCCAGACTGGTGTAGAATTTATTGTCACCCAGGCTGGCCTTGAACATGTGGGTGGTGATCTTGCTTCAACCTCTGGGTATGAGGATTCCAGGCATGAACCCCACCTTAGAAATTAATTTTAAATGCTTCTAATGCTCCGTAAGGTTTCCTCTAGAACCCTGCTTGTCTTCAACCCGAGGCCATTGCTGAGCCACTTCTGGCCTCTGTAATTTTACCTTTTATGAAAGTTTCTTTGAGGCTTCTTTTGTTTCGTTCGATGCTTTTGCCTATACCTAAAATTCATTCTTTTTCTTTATCTTTTAATTACATGGTCTTCCTCTGCAAAGACATGTCACATGTTAATGGCCTCTTGACCTGTTGGTGGAGGTGTGGCTTGCTTCTAGCTTGAAATACTTCTGCATAATGTAGCTGTTGAAGGTTCTTCTTTAAAAATTGTGCCCTCGATTATAGTCTTGATGGCTCTCGCAAAATTACAAATTGCCACTCAGGCTTAGAGAAAAGGCAGTGGTCATCCTGAGCGTCTTCCTATGGACACAGTGTCTGTCCCCTCTCCAGCAACAGCTGAAGACACACTGTTGTCACGTGACTGCATCACCAGGGAAAGGGGAGGGTGTGAAGGACAGAGGTGCAAAGTAAGGCTTGTCACCGTGTGTTGGGAGCAATGAGACCCCAGATCCTGATTTTCTTGTAATCCCCTGATCTGAGTGCCTATAGCTGCTCTGAGCACGAGACCTTCAGGAGTTCCTGATGGCAGGAGAGTGGTTTCTGGTGGGTTGGGCTGGGGCGTGGCTATCTCTATATAATCTGCCCCTGAACACAATAAAGGGGGCATTCTTGGGGAATTCAAGGATGACCGTGTCGCTGTCTGTCTGTGTGTGTTTGTGTATTTTAACCTCCAGCTCCCTTGGTCGAAGCTCGCAAACTGGGTGCCAGTGCACAGAGCGCAGACATGGGGGCACAGTGTGCGGCAACCATGCTCAAGCCAGAAGTGTTCTTGCTTCTGTGCACTTTTGTCTGGTTTGGGCGAAAGCATTTTTGCCTTCCCAGAGGTCTTTCAGGAAGTGTCTTCCAGTGCTGGTAGTTTTTGGAAGTGTGGAGTTGAAAAAGCGGAGTTAAAATATATGGAAAAGTTGCAATGTACAGTATGCCCCAAGTATGGCGACTGGGCAGATCGGCAGAGAAGACAGGCATAGAAGGAGTGACATTTTGTCAGCTCCCCCATGGGGCTGCCTTCCCAAAGGCCCTCTTTCTTTCTTTTCCAGCACATCAGTGTCCCATACATAAGAAGCCTATGTATACGCAATAAGGCTGCAAAGCAGACATGTTCTCTGTCTAATTAATCGTTAGCTGTTGCTAATTGATCCCTCAACCAGAAAACTCCTTTGCTCCAGCTGCTGATGAAGTTGTTAGGGTTGTGTTAAGTCACTCTAGTATTTAAGGGAGAGAAACAAGAGGGTCAAGAGTTCAGGACCATCCTTGGGTACACACTGAGATTGAACCCTATATTACATTAAGACCCTGTTGTTGTTGTTGTTTAAAAAAAAAAAGACAGCCCAAATATTCTTGCTTGCTTTTCTGCTAACCCCTCCGAGACCTCTGTGGTGTTTCTGGCTCAGTACAACAGAAAGCCCCTCTTTCACACCATAAGCAAGGCATTTGAGGAGTGCAAACATGCTTCCGGGGAGCTGTGCCTCTCTCTCCTCCACACGCTGCCCAATGATGACACCAATTTAAAACCATTCAGTTCTGTATCGTGTAGGTATTCATTCTCATCCAAGGTAATCGGGACTCCAGGACTTTCAAATTGAGAAAACCCCTCTGTGTCTTTCCAAAGCAACTCTCCAGGAATTCTCTTTACAGGGCCCTATAGTAAAGAATCAGTTTTAATTTCTTTTTTCTCGTTTTGATTCTCCTAGAAAAAATACCGCCAGCATCCAGATACGCTCAAATTCACCTCGATTGAAGATGCTCCTATTACAGTGCAGTCTAAAATTAACCAGGCCCAGAGGAGCGACGTAAGTGTCCAGCCTGTGTGCGCTTTCGTAACTGTTTACCAACATGAAGGAAACCTGCCCTTGAGTGCACTGGCCACCTGGAGCTGTTTAACCATCTAAAGGGCCTCTTGGGGCCAGCTGTAAATTCCCGCTGCCCAATGATACCACGCTCACCTAATCATAGCTTTAGGGTATTGTGTATTCCTCTACCACTAAGGGAAGGCTCTCAGAGGGATCAGTGAGAGGGTCTTCTTTCACTGACTGTGGTAAGGTATCTCTAGGAAGACCAGAAAGAATGAATGTAGGTGCTGGGTCCCGTGGAGATTATATCTTAAGTCGGGCCTAAGAGAAACTATATAGAATCAAAACCACCTGCAAGTCCCTTTAGACTCCCACGAAGTCTTAAATAGATTATTGCTGTGTTCTGACCTGCTAGCCTGCTCTGGCTCAGGGAAGTGGCTGCAGGTTAGCATTTCCACCAACTCACTTCCCTGGTTTGAGGCCCTCCAGGCACCTGCTACCTACAGCCAGAGATTCCTAGCCAGTGCTCGGAAATCTTGTCCAACCGTGTGCATGCAATGAGACCGGCCTCCGTGCCGCTGCATCAGGGTCCTGGAATGTACGGAGATTTTTGCTGATGCGTGACAGGACAGAACAGAGAGTGTCTTTCTTAGCATCACCTTGTGACAGACACACCACCCTGAAATTGTTCCCCAGTGCCATTAACTGTCTCTCCGACACTTGGTGTACATGTGGTTTCTCCTCTCCTAGATCGCTTACAAAGCCAAAGGGGAGGAGATACTGCATAAGTACAACCTGCCCGCGGACCTGCCACAGTTCATCCAGGCTAAAGTGAACGCCTACAACGTCAGTGAGGTGCGTCTAGCGCTGCCCTGCACACCCGGCCTTTACTCACATGGCTCCACAGTCCTGCTCAAGGGGTGTTTCTCTTGCAGAGCATGTACAAAGCCGACCTGAAAGACTTAAGCAAGAAAGGATATGACCTGAGAATCGACGCGATTCCCATCAAAGCTGCCAAAGCTGCCCGGCAGGCTGCGAGCGATGTAAGTCCAGCCATGGTCACCTGCATAACAGGGGACCTAGTGGGGTACCCAGAAGTCAGCACATATGGTGTCCCTGACTGGAAATGATTCTGTACAGAAAGAACCCTAAAGAGACCTTAGTATTCTCGGAGGTCGGAACTGGTATAACTGTCCATTTGTGAGTTACTAAGAAGACTTCAAATCACTGTGCAAATTTCTGCATAAATCCACATTATTTTAATAAGAACCTCAAGAAGAAATTCAAGTTGTAATAGCTTCTGGATGGAATAATTTTATCTCTAATCTTTATTAATTTATGTGATCTCCTCTTTCCCTCTCTTCTCTTTTTCATCCATTACATCTATTTCTCTGGGAAATTCAAGTGCAACTTCTGATTAAAATGAAATTTTTAATACACTACTATAATTACAATACAGCTTTAAAAAAAATACAGGAGCTGGAGAGATGGCTCAGAGGGTAAGAGCATTGCCTGCTCTTCCAAAAATCCTGAGTTCAATTCCCAGCGACCACATGGTGGCTCACAACCATCTGTAATGAGGTCTGGTGCCTTCTTCAGGCTTACAGGCATACTCACAGACAGAATATTGTATACATAATAAATAAATATTTAAAGAAAAGAAAGAAAAAAAAACCAAACCCAGATGCCCTTGTTCTGAAAAACCATCCTGAAAGGTCTCTCTGACCTTTCTCATGGTGGATCCTCCAGCCACCCCATGCCCCCCAGGCCCCACATCTTCCTGCACTCTCTCCTGTCTGCTCTGGCTTTCCCAGGATCCTCTGCAGGCCTCCCCAAGAATCCCCAGTCCCCCTCTGTCTACAATTCAAAGCCAAATGCTATTCACCATGACTGGCTCTGGGTTTCCTTTGCAATAATCAAGGACTCTGAAAATGTCTTTTAGTTAAGAGTTATCAAATCCTCAGCGGCTCCAGGGCCCTGGCAGCAGAGTGTAATTGGTGAAGAATGGAGAATGCTTCCTTTTTCTTTTCATGGCATTTACTTATGTCTATGGGGGAAAGAGTGTGAAGAATTAGTTTGTCATTGATATGAATTAGGGTTCACATCAGTGACAAGCTGGATCCCAATCTCTTTTGGGTGGCAGAAGTAGATATAGACACTCAAGGCTCCTAAGTGGTGTTTTATTTTACCATATTACATAGGAAGTTGACAGTTTCTATCCTCAGATTTCATATCCATAGATACCTGTGGACTGAAAAGACTTTTAAAATTACATCTGTACTAAACACTTAAAGACTTTTTCCTTGTCATATCTTCAAAATGACACAAAACCATTTATATAGCAGTTACAATTTACTAGATATTATAAGTAGTCTAGAGATGATTTGAAGTGTATGCCGAGAGTGTGCAAAGGTTATGGCTCATATAAGAGACTCGAGTATGGGTTGGGCTTTGTGTCAGCACAAAGTGGGGATCCTGGAACCAAGCCCCTTGTTATGGGCATATAGAAATGTCTAGGAAACTCAAAACTTTCAAAGTATGACCTCACTGTTCAGTATCTTCAAAGTGACATTTCAAAATATGCCCCCTCTTCACTCGCAATAGGTCCATTACAAAAAAGATTACGAGAAGGCTAAAGGGAAAATGGTTGGATTCCAAAGTCTCCAAGATGATCCCAAACTGGTCCATTACATGAACGTGGCCAAGATACAGTCAGACCGGGAGTATAAAAAAGACTACGAAAAGACAAAGACCAAGTACAACACCCCTCACGATATGTTCGATGTTGTGGCGGCTAAGAAGGCACAGGATGTAATCAGCAATACGAACTACAAGCATTCTCTCCACCACTACACCTACCTGCCGGATGCCATGGACCTGGAGCTGTCCAAGAACATGATGCATATCCAGAGTGACGTAAGTGCCGTGGTCCCCAGGCCAACCCCTCGGCTCCCAGAATGGGCCTGGCTCTCACTCCTCCTCTCTGTCACTGCAGAATGCGTACAAGGAAGACTATAATACCTGGATGAAGGGCATTGGCTGGATACCGATTGGAAGTCTCGACCAGGAAAAGGTGAAAAAGGCAGGTGATGCCCTGAGTGAGAAGAAATACAGGCAGCATCCAGACACGCTCAAGTTCACCAGCATCGTGGACTCCCCAGTGATGGTACAAGCCAAGCAGAACACGCAGCAAGTCAGTGATGTGAGTACAGAGGAAGATGGTTTGTGTGTTTGTGTGTGTGTGTGGGGGGGTACTTTTTAAGGGGTGAGTGCCTACTTGATGTGCTTACTCTTATGCCAATGCCTTCATTACTAATTGAGCACTCTGTGCATTCAATGTTAAAACTCTGGGGGCTGGAGAGATAGCTCGGTGTTGAAGAGCACTGACTGCTCTTGCAGGAGACCCCTGTTTGGTTCCCAGCACCCACATGGTGGCTCACAACTATCCATAACTCCAGTGCCCGCTCCTGACTCCTGACAAGTACCATGCATGTGGTACACAAGCATACATGCAAACAAGACACTTACACACATAAAACAAATAAATTTTAAATTGTTAAATAAATAAAAAAGAAAATTAAAAATTTAGCTTAGGCATTTTTTTTTATTCCCCAGGCACTAACATTTTAAAACTGTCCTCCAGAAAACTGTCATTTTCCACTGCCGTTAAAAGACCGTCTTACTGGTTACATTTAGAAATATTCTATTTACTATCCATACATGGATATATGGTGTTTAGAACCAACCTACACCTCCCAATCCCTTTCCTACTGGCCCCTGATTGGATACCTTGGACTGGTACAAAAAGTTTGATTCCAAGGCAGGTGTGGTGGCACACACCTTTTATCCCAGAACATGAGGGTCTAAAGATTTAGGCCAGCCTAGGCCACATAGCAAGATCCATACAGGAAAGAGGAGGAGACCAAAGACTCCACAAAGAGCCAGTCCTTTCAGTGGGCATTTAAGGCCTTTTCCTTTCAGCCTGGTGTGGAAGGGGCTTTATTCTTGTGTCTGTGTATTGCAGATCTTATACAAAGCTAAAGGAGAAGACGTGAAGCATAAGTACACTCTGAATCCCGACCTCCCACAGTTCCTCCAGGCCAAGTGCAATGCTTACAACATAAGTGATGTGAGTAGCATGGGTCTCTGGCAGGGTGTGAAGACCTGATGTGGCAATAGACAGATCTGTGGAATGGAGAGGCATCTGGGTGATTATCCAAGTCAGCTTCCCACTCTCGGTCCCCAGCAGAGCACGTCTCAGGATGGTGGCCTCTTGACTCAAGTTGGCTCATGGCATGGAAGGCCCTCTTCATGGGTGTAGCACTCTTATATAGAGCACATTGCATGTTCCCCTAAAACTTCTGCTTTGTTTTCCAGTTGGCAGCAAAGAGGGAGAGGGATTATAATCCTGCAGGACAAAAATGAAAATTAATGAAATTCTAATTCAGTGATTTCATTTTTTTTACAATAGCCTTAAATTTTTTAATTATGTAAATATGGCTGCCTGGTGTCCCCTTGGCCATCCTTCATAGTTTCATTTCCTCCCTTCTTCAACTCTGGTTTTTAAGCATCCTTCTTCTTTATCTGCCAAGGCCAGACTTAGGTGAACAGTCAGCGAGAGACCCCGTGATTTCATGCTGGATTCAAATGTGACCCTTTGCTGATGTGACTTCGTAGCAGGGCACATGCGATGCGTTCCTTATCTCACATACACAAGGGAACTAAAGAAGCCAGCGGCTGAGGGATTCCTGAGAGGGTGGATAATCAGTGCGCTGACTCCCTTTTGCTTTTCTACCCCAGGTCTGTTACAAACGGGACTGGCATGATTTAATAGCTAAAGGCAACAACGTCCTGGCTGATGCCATTCCCATCACAGCGGCCAAGTCCTCGAGAAACATCGCCAGTGACGTGAGTAAAGATTTTAAGTGACTACCTTTTTTTTTTTTTAAGTAATTGGATACACGCTTGCTTGGGTGTACATATAAAGTAATGATGCCCAAACTCACCTCAAAATGGTGTTTTGAAAACCTGCTACCATTTCAACATTGTTGGGATTTGTTTTCTCAGATGACTCCATTTAGCAATGCCGTAAGTCTAACAGTGGCTTTCTCCCCTGACTCATGATGAAATTTCCCTTTGCTGACTCATTTCCTTGACAGTTTGCATTTATTTCCAGTGAGAGCATGAAATGAGTGACAGAAACATGTTAAGTTCAGATGCCTGCCTGCATTACAATTGCATTAAAAAGAATGGAGGATGTTGCGTACCAACAGGCATTCCCTAAGCCAACTAAGACCCCTGCCTCTTTAGGATATGATGGTGATCATTTCAGTCGGTTGGTGCCATTTCATCTGTCTTAGGGTTTTTATTGTTGTGAAGAGACACTGAGACCACAGCAGATCTTATAAAGAAAGCATTTAATTGGGGTGGACTTGCTTACAGTTTTAGAGGTCCAGTCCATTATCATCATGGTGGGAACATGGTGGTGTGCAGGCAGATGAAGTGCTGGAGCTGAGAGCGCTACGTAGATCTTGCAGGCCGCAGGAAGTCAACTGATGGTCACACTGAGGGAAGCTTGAGCAAAAGAGACCTCAAAGCCCGCCCCCACAGTGACACACTTCCTCCAACAAGGTTACATCTCCTAATAGTGCCACTCTCTCAATGAACTGTTTTCTTTCAAACCACCACAATCTATAATACATGCACGCACACTCATGTGCGCACGCGGGCGCGCGTGCGCGCGCGCGCACACACACACACACACACACAGATACTTCTCTTCTTTAAAAACACATTTTTAGTCATTCGCTTCTTGCCAGGGGTCACTGTCATGTTCTATTCCCAGGGGTACAATCTTGACTTGAGAAAAGATAAGAAACCGACCATGCATACAATCCACATAGAAGAGAAGAGTATAAAGTCACTGCAGCTTTCCTGGCAGGGATGGACTGAAAATGCCACCTTCAAACTTTGCAGACAGTCCACATGAGTCTCAAATGCACTCCTGATTTAAATTGAAAGTGAAAGTCTGGGGTGTGATTCTGTCCCTTCCCCACATTAGAGCCTTTTCTAATATATCAAGTAATTCCTTGGTAAACCTCTCACCTGCTAAGTCCTCGCCTATGAATTTACACTACCAGTGCTCAGTGTTTGCAGGGTTTGGTAGATTTGATTTCTCTTGAATAAATTTCGAGGGTCTGAGCTATTATTACCGAGCAGCAGCTCAATCTGCATCTCAATGACGGCCCCCTGGCAGTGAAAGACCTTGAATAGATTTGCTTTGGGTTGGGCTTTTATGGATGAGAAACCCCCACAGCAGTTCCTGGCTTTGCCAAAGTACCTTCCTTTGCGGTTCCTTCAGTCCCGAGCTTGCCGAGGGTGCAGCGGATGGAGGGAGGGGGTGAAGGCCCAACTGCTTGCACGGATAGTCACATCCATGAACAGAAATCACAAACTGGATTAGAAAGGCCACAACCCTATGGAGCTAAAAGACTTTAGTCTTATGTTTGGAAGATAGTGTGTTCATATTCTGGTAGATTTTAAAAAATAATTCTGTATGCAAATCATCTGTAGGAGTCAAGCAAAGGGCGTGGAAATTGTTAAATTGATCATGGAATTGCCTTGAAGTCCCAGCCAAGTTTAGGTTTTGGTATGATTTTTCTGGACAAGATGAGGTGTGTGTTTCGTGAACACTCATCCAGAAAGTCATAATGTTCTGTTTACTTTTGTGTGTGGAAAAACGTTTTTGTACCAAATGGCACTTGGCTAACCAAGTTCTGTCTCCACAGTATAAATACAAGGAAGCTTATGAGAAGTCAAAGGGCAAGCATGTTGGTTTCAGAAGCCTGCAGGATGACCCCAAGTTGGTCCATTATATGAACGTGGCAAAGTTGCAATCAGACCGAGAATACAAGAAAAACTACGAGAACACCAAAACCAGTTACCATACCCCTGGGGATATGGTCAGCATCACTGCCGCAAAGATGGCCCAGGACGTGGCCACCAATGTCAACTACAAACAACCTCTGCACCACTACACATACCTGCCCGATGCCCTGAGTCTCGAGCACACGAGGAACGCTAACCAAATCCAGAGCGATGTAAGTATGCGTTACCCAACAGACCCGAAGACATTGATCATTTCCTTTCATCTTATTTGGCTTAAAAACACAATAAGGTAGCCGGGCGGTGGTGGCGCATGCCTTTAATCCCAGCACTTGGGAGGCAGAGGCAGGCAGATCTCTGTGAGTTCGAGGCCAGCCTAGACTACAAGA
>NC_022011.1:65374794-65376530 GCF_000317375.1 Microtus ochrogaster | reverse complement strand
AAAAACCACAATAAGGTACTTGAAAAATATACATTAGAATAAGAGGCATTCATTCAAAAACTTCTGAAGCTACATTGTTTTTCTGACTTTCCATGCTTATAAGTATTGGCATTGTGTCTGTTGACATATGAATGAAGATGGGACCATGTTCTTCTCATGAGATGTGGCACTTTGCTTCTCAATCAGAGGTACCCTTGTTGGGCCCACTTCAGTGGTAATCACTGGATGATGCGAAATTAAATTCCTAATGCTTTCAGAATTCAGGGATTTTTTTTTTCTTTTTTAAACTCAAGGTCACCCCATCATCCATGTAAATCCATGCCGTGAGTCATATCAAATAAACCAGGAAGGTTCTGCTTGCAGTGTGATTCATAGAGAGCCGCCCAGGGAGCTGTTTAACATTCAGGGCATTTCTTTCTGCAGAGTTCCGTAATACTTGTTCTCTGTCAGGGGAAGAAATGGTTGGTATTCCGTTATTGAGCAGGCTTTGAAAAAAATCTCACTACCCAGCTAAGGTCAGAAATAACCTGGCTGGATAGTGTGGGGGAAACTCAGACTTGCGAAGTTTCCAGTGAAATTAAAAAGAAAGCCCAATTTATGGTCAAAAATCGACAAACCAGAATTCAAACAGCCGTAAAAGTGCATGGCCTAGATTCCCTTGTGCGTTGGATCATCGCTCCCACAGCTGATCTGCTTCTTCTCATTTCCAGCTCCTGGTAATAAGCCGAATGACAGACGAGATATAAGCGCAGGAGAAATAATTGCTTTCATTTCTTTTGTGTAGCATTGCAGCTCCCAGAAGCTTCCCTGAGTATTCCCAAGGCTACCTTCTCATAGGAGCTTATTCTTTCTGCAGAATGTGTACAAAGATGAGTATAACAACTTCTTCAAGGGCATTGGGTGGATCCCCATCGGCTCCCTGGAGGTGGAGAAGGCCAAGAAGGCAGGCGAGGCATTAAATGAGAGGAAGTACCGACAACACCCGGACACCATCAAGTTCACGAGCGTGCCTGACTCCATGGGCATGGTGTTGGCTCAGCAGAACACCAAGCAGCTAAGTGATGTAAGAGGTTCCCCTTTAAAGGTTTAGCCCCCAAGTAAACCCTGCAACCAAGCCGCTTCCCCCATACTCCTTCTCTCAGCATAGGAGGATGCATCTATGGTTAAAAACACAGACACCATTTTCAGAGGTGAAGGCACAGATTCTACTTTGGAAACAATGTTGAACTTGAAGGCGGGGTGGGGGGGTGGATAGGATCTTTCTAACTTTGCTATTTTTTCCCAACACAGAAAGTCTGTGCTATTCATATGATCTGCTCGTTATACATAGGACATGAGTGTTCCTAATAACTTCGTCAACTTGGTTTGAATTGTAAAAGCGTCTGGTTGCTCCGCAGTAGTTCTACCGGCTACGTGGAGAAATGGCACAGTGTCCTAGTCCTTTTGTAGAACAGCTCGTTCTAGGAGGCGCTCTTCAAATGAGGCCTCATGTCTTGTCCTCGTTTCTGAGAGCAAGTGCTTTTTCTTCCAGTGCCCAGTGTGTCATATCACCTCATACTTCCAGGGTTCACTTACAATGCTCCCAGAAAAAGAAGCAACATTTAAAGCAAAGCCTATGTTTGTGTTAGCCTCAGAGGTTAGAAAGTAGGGGGCTTTTTGACTTGCCTTGGACCTGTGGGTCATCTGTGGGTCATCTGTGGGTCTTCTGTGGGTCATCTGTGGGTCATCTGTGGGTC
>NC_022011.1:65364266-65374689 GCF_000317375.1 Microtus ochrogaster | reverse complement strand
TCTGTGGGTCATCTGTGGGTCATCTGTGGGTCATCTGTGGGTCTTGTCCTTTCAGGGTAATCGCAGCTCTTCTGTTACTGCAGTGCTCATAAATGCCAGGGATTCCCTTGTGCTGAGGACAGTGTCATTCCTGGTTGAAAGGGAGCTGCCTAGGAAAATGGTACTCACTGTTCTGTCTGCTCCATCTGAAGACATCCCAGTAGAGACTGCTCTTTTGTTTCCTGGACGCCCAGACCCAAGCAATCACATAGAAACTAAATTATAATACTATAGTCCAATAGCTTAGGCATATTCCTAGCTAGCTCTTACATCTTAAATTCACCCATTTCTATTAATTCTGTGTATCATCACAAGGCTGTGGCTTACAGGTAAGATTCTGGTACCCTTCTCCTTCAGCAGTTACATGGTGTCTCTTTGACTCCTCCTGCTCTCTCTCTCTATATATCTTTGTTTGGATTTCCTACCTGACTTTACTCTGCTAAGCCATTGGCCAAAACAGCTTTATTCATTATCCAATAAAAGCAACACATATACAGAAGGACATATCAAATCCCAAGGTCAAATCCCATCAGCACAAACCTAGATACTCCAGTCAGAACTATGGTGGTGATTTTGGATGTAACTCCCTCCATGCCCTCCCGATATCCTATATCTCTGTGTCCTTGTCCTAAGTAGCCAGTTTGCTGCAGGGCTTGTCTTTGTACTGTCAGCAGGCAGAGTTCCTTGTCTCTCGTGTGGATGACTGCAATGACTTAGTCTCATTGTCTGGGATCCCCTTGGGGATGAAATTAAAATTCAAACTCATTACCTCGAGTGAAGAGACCTCTGTCCCAAGGATTGCTCTCTCTATCTAATCCTACTTTTAATTGCCCTGAACTCCTCCATGTGGCCAGGCCATTTCTTGCTTTGAGTCCTAAACACTGCTCTTCTTCCCAGAATGCTCCCTTCTACCCAAGTCTGAGTACACATGCTACCTCTGCCTTCATTATTGTCCAAGTTTTTCTGGTATGTTTGTATTTTCAACATTTTGCTAACTTAGCTGTAGTTTATAGTTTACATGTTTATGCAAATACATGCCTCCTCTATTAAACTATAAGCTCTAAGAGGAGATCTCTGACTTTTTTTTTTTTTCACCTTAAACACAGAACCTACCACTTTACCTGGTGAGGTAAAGGCACAAATATACCTACTCCGGCTCCCTAGCTGTGGTGTTGTATGCATTTGTCTTGTGTTTGGGGAACACCAAGGACAGCCTTCCCTTTAAAGTCACGGCTACAGGATCAAGCTCCTACCGTGTCAGCTCATAACATTGCGTGCTTCTTTCTTTGCAGCTGAACTACAAGGTGGAGGGCGAGAAACTGAAGCATAAGTACACGATGGACCCTGAGTTGCCTCAGTTTATTCAAGCCAAGGTCAATGCCATCAATATGAGTGACGTGAGTATCTAACCTGGTGCCGGTCTAACATCTCTTATAGGGACGTCCCTTTGCCAGTTCTGGGTAGTTCTTTTACTGAGCCATTCAAGGAGAACAAACCAAATGTAGACCATTTGAGCACCCAGAGGGGACCCTTATACAGGCAACAGAGGAGTAGGGGGTCACTACAAAGTTTTACTTAATGTATACTCTTTTTAACTATGAGCTGTGACTCACTAGTAGATGGTAAAACCATCTACTAGTTCAGAAAAGTAATATTCCATTTAAAAACAAAACACATTACAAAGTCTAGCCAAGACTGGAAAGAGCAGGTTTATAGTCTCTTCTGTGCAATTTTGTTTCAACTCTTTATTAAAGCTTCTGGAAGAGCTCAGTTCCCTCTGTGAGTGTTGGAACTTTTTAAAGAAACTAGTTATTAGGTAGTCTGGGCATGTAATTGGTTACTATGTTTAAACCAGGATTTATAAAGACAGGAGTTTATAATGTGCTTGTAATATTAGGAGCTTGGGACACTGGTCCTTGACATTGAGGATAACAATCAGGAGTTTGAACGCAGGCAACATAGTGGGACCTCGTCTCAAAAATAAAATAAAACAAAAATCAAATCAAATAAATAAATCTAACATTTGGATTCTAATTTTAAAATAGAATTAAACCTGAAAAATATGTTTATTTATTTTATCTATTTTTGGACAGGATTCTCATTATGTAACCCTCGCTAGCCTAGAATTCCCTATGTAGACCAAGATGGCCTGGAACTCATAAAGGTCTATCTGCCTCTGCCACCATGCCCAACAAATGCTCCTGTCTTAATGACAGTGTAACTTTAAAAAAAGAAAAAAAAAGCTTAGTTATTATTCTCAACATTAACATTTAGGTACTCTTTTATCTTCTGAATGTGCATGGTTTCTTTGGTAATCATCTCTATGATTTTGGGCCACTTAAACTTTTCTCTTGTAGGCCGGGCAGTGGTGGCGCACGCCTTTAATCCCAGCACTTGGGAGGCAGAGGCAGGTGGATCTCTGTGAGTTCGAGACCAGCCTGGTCTACAAGAGCTAGTTCCAAGATAGGCTCCAAAACCACAGAGAAACCCTGTCTCGAAAAACAAACAAACAAACAAACAACAAAAACAAAAACAAAAACCTTTTCTCTTGTACTACAGCATTAAAAGCATTTTAACGGGGGCTGAAGAGATGGCTCAGTGGTTAAGAACATTGCCTGCTCTTCCAAAGGTCCTGAGTTCAATTCCCAGCAACTACATGGTGGCTCACAACCATCTGTAATGAGGTCTGGTGCCCTCTTCTGGCCTGCAGGCATACACACAGATAGAATACTGTATATATAATAAATAAATAAATATTTAAAAATAAATAAATAAAAGCATTTTAACAATGAAAGCTACAGGATTGGCACTGTATCTTAATTTTAATTTTTTGATAACAACGACTTTCTCTTACTTTGAAATGCTTTATTATGAGAAGTTTGTCACAAATACGATGTTCTCAAATGAGAGAATAAAAACACAGGAATTTGTGAGAACGTTTTGTTGTCCTACATTCACCCCTTCCATTGCTCTGTCGCACAAACAGACATTCTGTCATTACTTGAGATTACACCATGTATTGCTTGGTGGTTTTACATTGTTCTTGTTGAATTCGACTTTGTAGCAGGCACACAGGTGATGAGCCAATCATGTAGCTGCAGGTTCTCTACACAGCAGGGAATGTAGTTGTCTGGGAAAAGATACGTTTTTTTGTCCGGTTTCCAATTATTTTTTAACCATGTCAAATGATAACTCCTTTCTTTCCCACAGGCTCACTACAAAGCAGACTGGAAGAAAACCCTCGCCAAGGGTTACGACTTGAGACCAGATGCCATTCCCATTGTTGCCGCCAAAAGTTCAAGGAACATTGCTAGTGACGTAAGGAAACCCATGCATATTTTATAATCTGCATATTGTGCTTGAAATCTTGATTATAGAGGGAAACACACGAGAAGATTACAATATAGGAGAATTTCCTTATTTCATGAGTGCCAAGGATATTTTCTCATTACTTCACTGAAAATATTTTTTTAAAACTTCATTAAAAATTTACAGATACATTTTCTTTTTAGTTGTGGAAAATTTGAAAGTCTTACTGTTTTCACCATGAGCTTAAATTTTTTTTATTTAGATTTTGTCAAGATAAAGTCTCCAAACATTTCAAAAGAATATACTGTTTTAATTTGACAATTTATTTACACAAGAAACAAATCCAGTGAAACAAGAGAAACTGGGAAGCATTGTAGGTTAGATAACAATGTTTTAATTGTTTTTAAATTATATATCCTGGTTGACTTGATGTAATTATCATAATAGAGTAAGAATTCATTCATGTTAAGGCCAATACTTTAATTTGGAGTAGAGTTTTGCTGAAATGGAGTCCTGAGTCCATAAATACTCTTTAAAGGTAGTCTAAGTTACTAATGGAAATGAGATAGAAATATACAACTGCTTAAGAATTAAACTTTTCAGGAACCTTTGGGCACATTCAAAGAATCTACTAATGAACAATCTAGGTATAAATTGCAAATTATTATATTATTTATTATTCTCAGAACAAGTGTTACAGTCATCCATTAGAAATATTTTGCAAGTTGTATATTAAAATACTAAAAATATCTTAGGTATTGTCAAATTCAGACTGAACTTGGCCTTTGTCTAGATTGTTAAATAAATTCAATTTCTGTCAAACTTCTGTCTGGCCCTCTCTTCCAAATAGTGCAAATACAAGGAGGCCTATGAGAAATCCAGAGGCAAGCAAATCGGCTTTCTCAGTCTTCAGGATGACCCTAAACTGGTTCACTACATGAATGTGGCCAAAATACAATCAGATCGCGAGTATAAGAAGGGCTACGAGGCCAGCAAGACCCGGTACCACACACCTCTGGATATGTTCAGTGTGACCGCAGCCAAGAAGTCTCAGGAAGTTGCGACCAACGCCAACTACAGACAACCCTACCACAACTACACCCTCCTGCCCGACGCCTTGAATGTGGAGCACTCCAGGAATGCCATGCAAATTCAGAGTGACGTATGTGCCAGTCCATTAGCTGGGGTGCTTAGTTTTCTGTTTCCATGGGTGTGGGGGAAGAACCAGGGTCACCAGAGACATCTTCATCTTACACCTGACCCAGGGAGTGAGAGACTTTCATTCATGTAACTATAATGACCCATCGTTGTACAAACATTGTGTGTATGTTAGACCACCTACGATGTAGTCTGTGAAAAAATTAAGATACACTATAATCTTTCCAATGCAATTTTTAAAATTTCACCCTGTTTTGTTGTTGCTGTTTATTTTTGTTTTGTTTTGTTTGTTTTCAATTTAGTCTTACCTAATTGTTTTCAGTTTAGCCCACCATGTAGTCCAGGCTGATTTTGAACCCACAATCCCATCTTAGCCTTGTGAGTACTAGGATTATAGCTGTGTATCATCCTGCCTGGCTAAGAAAATTAGTTTTAAAACAAATTGTTACGTTAGGATTTCCAGTTTAAAACCACCGTGGATGCAGTCACTTCCATAACCACTTTTTTCTAAAAGACTGTAATGAGTAAATGCTAGGCGTTCCCTTCTCTTTGTGATAATACGTCTTATAACCAAAGAAACCCAAGGTCTGCTTTCTGAAATGAACTTTCTTTCTTCGTGATTAAGAATCTGTACAAATCTGACTTCACCAACTGGATGAAAGGTATCGGCTGGGTCCCGATAGACTCCTTGGAGGTGGAGAAGGCAAAGAAGGCTGGAGAGATTCTGAGCGAGAGGAAGTATCGCCAGCACCCCGAGAAGCTGAAGTTCACCTACGCCATGGACACCATGGAGCAGGCACTTAACAAAAGCAACAAGTTGACTATGGATAAGGTGAGAGCCTGAGAAGCCCAAAGGGCCCTTTGTGAGTCTTTAGCACTTTTGTCTCATGGTTAGGGGGAAGCAATAGGCGTTGTGTGTGTGTGTGTGCATGCATGCATGTGTGTGTATGTACATGTATGTATATATATTTATGTATGTATATATGTATATATAAATACATGCACATACATTTTTAAAGAATGTTATGGATTTCAGCTTCTAGAGAGCTTTTTACTGACACTTTGCCCAGACTCCACCTGACTGTAAAGTGGACAGGATGGCGCCCATCAGGAGCAGGGCTCTCTTGTCTAATGATAGTTTTTCTCATCATCAGGCTTAGCCTCGTCCACCATGCCCTCCTCCTTCTCCCATTATTACAAACCTGTTCCACTGTAGTGTCATGTGCCGACCTTCTCTTTACAGAGGCTGTACACGGAAAAGTGGAACAAAGACAAGACCACCATTCACGTCATGCCTGATACTCCAGACATCTTGCTCTCCAGAGTGAACCAGATCACCATGAGTGATGTAAGTTTATCCTTTGTAAAGAAATTGGGGGAGGATGCTGAAGGGAGCTAACGCTTGTGGGATGTCTGTCTTTTACGTGCCCGCCGTGTTGGAATCAGGAGCTCTGTTGTAACTGAAGTCCCACCTCCCTGTTGTTTCTCTGGTTCCTGGCTTAGAAACTCTACAAAGCTGGCTGGGAAGAAGAGAAGAAGAAAGGCTACGACCTGAAGCCTGACGCCATCTCAATAAAGGCTGCGAAGGCCTCTAGAGACATTGCCAGTGATGTAAGTCCTGCCACGGGAACACGTTTAGCGCGAGTGAAGGTGCAGACAAGCCAGGCTTATGCCTGACCGTGAGGTAGGGTCAGCTCACTGGCTGGACACATTTACCCCAAGATGCTTCCCTTCACGCAGGCCAGATACCTTCTAATCATTTTGCTCATTGTTCAAGGTAAAAATGATAAGGTCTTATTAAAATAAGTTATGCTTAGTATTTGAATTCAAAAGACAATTTTAAGAAAATTTAAGGGTGTGATCTATGTGCTTTACCTATGAAGTCCATAGCCAGCTCTCATCCTAAAGATACACTAAGGATTTGCAGTCCTCTGTGTTGACACAGTGAGGACCAAGACACTGTTTCTGAGATTCCTTCCCAACATTTGAAGTACAAAGCCATTTGGATCATCGCCATGTCTCTTGTCTGTCCGCAGTACAAGTACAAGCAGGCTTACGAGCAAGCCAAAGGGAAGCACATTGGCTTCCGCAGCCTGGAAGACGACCCCAAGTTGGTGCACTTCATGCAAGTGGCCAAGATGCAGTCAGACCGGGAGTACAAGAAGGGCTACGAGAAATCCAAGACATCCTTCCACACCCCGGTGGACATGTTCAGCGTGGTGGCAGCCAAGAAGTCCCAGGAAATAGCCACCAACGCCAACTACAGGAATATAATCCACACCTACAACATGCTTCCGGATGCCATGGGCTTTGAGTTGGCCAAGAATATGATGCAGATTCAAAGCGATGTACGTGAGAGTGATGCCAGTTTGTAGAGCCATTACCCACGCCATAAACAGCTCATGGGTAACCTACATCATGACATCTCAAAAATCCTGAAATAAATCCACATGCTGATTCCTGAAGAGGGAGGGGTCTTATTCATCCCCTTGGGCTGAATTCATTTTTTTTTTCATAATGGAAGAAAAGTCTGTTCTAGAAACTAAAATCTAATCTTTCACTCTTGGTGCTGTGGTCATTGTTGGAGGCGGAGGTCAGCACCAGCAAATTGATTTGATTTTCGAGAGCACCCATTGAAGGAAATAAGCCTAGCAAAGGGAACCAAAAGTGTGAAAGGCTCTTGGTCTCAGGGTGAAAGGGAAAGGCCAGCGTGGGAGTATATGTCTGTGGTGCCCGTACTCAGGAAGCCCTGGCTTCACTTAGGACCAGTTTTCCTCCACCACCTCTGTCCTTGCAGTTGCCTGTGCTGCCCACGGAATGTTGAGGGAGGGGGTGATTGAGGAATCCCTGGGAACGGATAGAGGGAAGACAGAAAGATTTCAGAGCCATTATCAAATAATATACATTATAAAAATAAACACAGACCACACCAAGCCAGGCCTAGAGTTCTCACTGGACTAGGAACCTGGGTTATGAATTTCCAGGGAGACACAGCCATGTCTAAATGAAAGTACCACACACAGTTACAGGGAGACATGTCTCAGCAGAGGGGGAAAACCCCACACAATTGTACCAAGTGCTAACAGGTTTGTAGTGTGCACTAGGAAATCATAGCAATAGTAGATGATCAAACGCTTACTGCTGGAGACAGAAACCTGATTTTCAGAATTAACCTATCCATGAGGGCATCTGGACCAATCTATCAGTCCGGAGAGTGAATCACATGGCAGATGTATCCATTTAGTAGATCCTCACGTTCCCTTTAAGAAGGCGTCAAGAAAAATCAGCAAGACCTTTGCTCAGTTGTCATTTCTTGTGTGGAGATATGAGGAAAAGGTTGGCATTTCATATACTGCAGGTTGTAAACAAGGAAATGATAGGCCTGTCTCTCACACACACACACACACACACACACACACACACACACACGTTCGTGATCCGTGCACGCTTGCTCTCTTCTGACCATTGTTTTATCTTCCTCTCCGGTAGAATCAGTACAAGGCAGACTATGCTGACTTCATGAAGGGCATTGGATGGCTCCCGTTGGGCTCCCTGGAAGCAGAGAAAAACAAGAAAGCCATGGAGATTATCAGCGAAAAGAAGTACCGGCAACACCCAGACACTCTGAAGTACTCCACGTTGATGGACTCGATGAACATGGTTTTGGCTCAGAACAACGCAAAAATCATGAATGACGTAAGTCTTGCGGTGGTGGACGCTGGCCTGGCTGAGAAAGATTCTAGTGACTGGCTGTCGCCCTTCCACTAGAACTCCGCCAGCCCTATAAATCACAAGCCACTTGCATGTGTGTTACAGCCCGATATAATACAAATTAGTCCTCTAACACTGTCAGGTATGCAGGTACTCTGTGGCCCTGTCGAGCTTGGGGCTACCATATTGGTTTATGCAAAACATTTTTATCGTCACAGAAAACTCTACTGGCTAACACTGGGATAAAACAAAGACTAGCCACAGACAATATGACAGAGCTATGTCATTCATTGTATCTACGAGCAAGTGCATATTAATGTCACATTTTTATCAATATTTGTGGGAAAAAAAACATGTTCCTTACCCTACAGAAAGCTCTGTATGTGCCAAGACACACGCGTGTGTTTCTTACAGGTTAGAGGTTCTGAAAAGTGATGTCAGTATGGAATCTGAGTCTTTCAGGAATTTTTTTTAATGATAGTACCTTAGAAATATTTTAAATATTGGCAAGTGACGCTAAGTATGGCATCCCTGTAGGAGAGAGGTCTCGAAGTAAAGGACCTGCAATGAGGATTCAACACAGCCTTGGCCAGTGACCAAGAGCAGATGACCAAAAGCGGGTCCTCCCTGGACTAGAAACCTGAGCGGCACATGTTCAAGCACTAGAAACAGACTGGAAACTACAGATTCATGTCTGTCAATGGAGAATTGATTAAACCAGTTGGATCATGCCTCTGCAGTTTTCTAGAATGGAAAGAATTCTTTTCAGAAGGTTCCAAGATGTCTGATCCATATTTTGTGGCAAAAAAAAAAGCCAGCTCTAAATATTATATGTTCTATGATTTTACTTTTATTTTGAAACAGTGTGCTTAGAAAACTCCAGGAGGGAGTGTCCATCTCTAGGCTTAAGGCAGAGGGATGGGACACTTTGATTTTCTGTCTTGCACCTTCTTCTCCATGTTATTTTTCGCTTAAATCCTGAGACCTGTATACACAATATAATGTGCATATGTATAGTGAGATCTTTTTAAAGAGTTTTAAATACCATCTTGTACTTTCTCCCCAGCATCTCTATAGACAAGCATGGGAAGCTGACAAGACTAAAGTCCACATCATGCCTGATATCCCCGAGATTGTTTTGGCAAAAGCAAATGCAATTAACATGAGCAATGTAAGTATAATACTCTGGGTGCCATCTTTCTTTGTCTCCTGCTCCCACCAGTAATAGAAAATTAACTCACTGGTGTCTCTTAATTTATGAGAGAGAACACTTAAAAACTAGTAGACTATTTGCACTTTGTTAAAGTCAGTGTCTTTCCCTCTCTGATCTTTGCTCTGCTAAAATTTGGAGCAGGGCTGTTAATGACGGCTGAGACAACAGCTGTGGTTTTGAAGAACTGTTGGATTTCATTTGGGGACAGCCCCCCTTGAACTCAGAGACTTTGTCAGGAAGAGAAAGGTTGGGAGCTGGAAGAGAACCCCTGACTTTGAAAACCCTCCACTAAGCTGTGGAGACGATCCTTTAAAAGGGTTAAAACAATAGAAAGAAAAAAAATGTTTTGAACAAACTGGGACAAGCCCTACAATAAGGCACGTGAAACTGTTGCTAGAAAAAGCATTTGATGTTTAATTTCATTTCCTTCTTTTGCTGTCCCTGGTTGCTGGAACTCCTCCAAGATGAGCGGCTTTTTCCTCTTCTTTGTTTGAATTCCACAGAGATTTGGAATTGCTGGTGTTTTTTATTTGACTGTGGAATTCATGCAACTATTTATATAAGTAAAAGAGGCCATTGTAAAACTGGGGCGCTCTTTTGGTACGTGAAGATGGCTGGTGTGTAGTCTTTCTTTGCTTCTAATGAGCAAGGAGGAGCTGGCTGAGCTTTATCATCTTCATGAAATCTTTTCAACCTCACAGCAATCGGGACCTTTCCTTTTGTAATGATATACTAAAAGCACATTTGAGCTCGAGTAATTGCTTTCTTTTGTTTTTTTCCCCCACACATAATGATGTTCCTTAGAACATTCAACCATCGACCCACCAATACCACATCTGCCAGGCAGAAAGTCTTGCTACACAACTAGTCAGCTGTTGAAATAAGAGCGGCGGGGCTGCGTCCCCAGCACCCTGCCGCCCACATGGCTAGTTTAGCTTATGTCCCGAAATAATTACACGGAAACTGTATTCTTTTAAACACTGCCTGGCCCCA
>NC_022011.1:65326777-65364137 GCF_000317375.1 Microtus ochrogaster | reverse complement strand
ATGGCGACTCACTGACTCAGCTTCTTTCTCCCAGCCCTCTGTTCTGTTTACTCCACCCACCTAAGGGTTGGCCTATCAAGGGGCCTAGGCAGTTTCTTTATTCCTTAACCAATGAAATCAACAGATTGATATATGACACTCCCACATCAGTCAGCCTTATAGAATAAAGCTGGGTTTCTCTTCTCTTTACAGAAACTCTACAAACTGTCTCTGGAAGAATCTAAAAAGAAAGGCTACGACCTCAGAACGGACGCGATTCCTATCAAAGCCGCCAAAGCATCAAGAGATATTGCAAGCGACGTAAGTGTGAAGGGTGGCCAGGAACCAAGCAGAGAAATAGAGCCACAAACACAGAGTACATTGCAATACGAAAGCAGAACATTATCCCATGCCTGAGAGCCATAGACTCGCTGTGCTCCACAAATGCCTTCTAACAATGCTTGTGTCTTCTCTGGCCCTTCTGGGAAAACGTACAAAGACACAACAGGATTCTGATCATGCAAGGGCACTCACAGACCTCAGCATCCCCCTCAGGAGGTCTAGGTGAACCCTCTGCTTGTTGGCATCTGTGTTCTCAGCAGGATACTTTATGTAGTGTCACTGGGCTTTTGATCATTGATGCTGATGATAGCCACTCTTTAAATGATGAGGAAACCTGCAACCTAGTTGTTAAAACATTAGTGACTTGGCATCAGCTGTGGTAAGTGAACTCAAGCCACTGAGATGTATGAACCCTATGAACTAGGGCTTCCTGCAGCCTGAGAAAGTTGGTGGACCAGTACAACACTGTCATAAGAAACTTGATCCGTGGCTCAAAACTCTGCTCTCAGAAGCGTGTAATGATGAGGCATACCAGGCTGCGCTCTCTCCTTTGCCCTCCCGTCCTGCATCCTCCCTTTCCCAGTTCCTCCCATTGCTGAGAACCCCTAGTTCTTCCTCTGATACACTGGCTCCTCCCCTGTCACCTTCACCCTCAACCTCAGGAAGAAAAGACTAAGAAGCAAGGTATGGGTTCACTCTCTCTCCTCTATGGAAGCTGGGTAGAAATAGCAACGTTTCTCCTTAGTTTTGTCAGCTTGGAGAGAAAAAAAAATCCTGCAGAATATGAAGCTACTCCAAAATCATGCTTTGCATTCCATACATGAGCCGGTTTTTCAGCAGCAGGTGACTGACCGGTTTATTTCCCTGGCAGCACTGGACTGCTTACACAAAGCTCATTTTTTGTCCCTCTTTTGCTGCGATCTCCCTGTAACCGCAGAGGGTGAGAGCAAGGCAGCGTAGTGCAGGAGGGTGTGCACCCCAGTCCTCAGTCACCCCAGGAAGTCACTCAGTATGTAGTCTTGTATCAAATGGGGCCTGCGGTAAGAACTCTGCTGCCAGGCTCATAAGCAAACGTCAGAAATGTGTTTGGTCCACAGCGGAGCCGTGCACAGCTACCGGTTTTATGAAACGCAGATATTAACCCTAGAATTGTTCTTCACTTGTTCTCTTCACAGTATAAATACAAGCACAACTATGAAAAGGAGAAAGGAAAGATGGTTGGCTTCCGCAGTCTGGAGGATGATCCCAAATTAGTCCATTCCATGCAAGTGGCTAAGATGCAGTCTGATCGAGAGTACAAGAAGAACTACGAGAAGACGAAGACGAGCTACCACACCCCTGCCGACATGCTGAGCGTGACAGCTGCCAAGGACGCCCAAGCCAACATCACCAACACTAACTACAAGCACCTCATTCACAAGTACATCCTCCTCCCAGATGCGATGAACATCGAGCTGACCAGGAACATGAATCACATCCAGAGTGACGTAAGAGAACCTTCCAGCTCAGGGGTGGTTGGGTCCCCGGCGTAGACAGAGACATTGCAGTTTTATATACCATATTTTAGTGTTTTATCTGAAGAAGTAAAGGCAAGCGTGTCTCCTTTCTTTATAGAACGAATATAAGCAAGATTACAATGAGTGGTACAAGGGGCTTGGCTGGAGCCCAGCTGGTTCTCTAGAGGTGGAGAAGGCCAAGAAAGCCACTGAATACGCCAGTGACCGGAAGTACCGCCAGCATCCCAGCAGCTTCCAGTTTAAAAAACTGACCGACTCCATGGACATGGTGCTGGCCAAGCAGAATGCTCACACCATGAATAAGGTAGAGTGAGCACTTCTCTTCCGCGTTCCCAACCAAGAAGATGTCAACAGGCTATGAGGGAGTTGAACTCGGGTCCCGTATTCTAGGAAGTGGCAAACGATTACAGAGCGTGGCCCTGTACCACATTTCAATGTCTGTCTCTTGCAATGCCTTCCCTTCTCATTCTAATTGGGTTAGAAATTGCCTATGTTTTCAGTACATTTATCCTAAGTACTCTCATTCCATTCTAAAGATGGAAAAGATGCAAAATATTATTTTTCCCAAACTGACACTAAAGCCAGGTGTCACAGAACACATCTGTAATCCTAGCAGCTGGAAGGCTCAGGATCTCTCTATATAGATGGGTAGATAGATATAGATACACTATTATATGTATTGTCTTCCTTTAGAAAAAGCATACGAATCTGTTCTTAACGTCTCTTCTGAATCGCATTTTTCCTTTTTCTAGTTCAAGCGAAGTGTTTTTGAATATTCTATTTATCTTCTTTCCTGTTTATCCTTAACCATTATTCAGACTTAAAATGTCTCTTCTCCCACTTCCTAGCATTTATACACCGTTGACTGGAATAAAGATAAAACCAAGATTCATGTGATGCCTGATACACCAGATATTTTGCAAGCCAAGCAGAATCAGACACTGTACAGCCAGGTAGGTGAAGCTTGCACGTTGACGACATGCTTTTGTCTCAAAGCATACTCACTTCGAAACTGATGTAATAGACAGCTGGTGTAAATGCTGAAGCAACCGAAGCAAATCAAACTCCTCATTCTAGAGGGCTCTTTCAAGACCCTGTTAGGAGCCAGGGCCCTGGCTGTGGGCTCCCAGGAGGCAGGGGCTACATCTGTCCAATCACCATGCTCATTGCATTTAGTGCAAAGGGGAGTTGCCATAAATAACAACTGAAACATAGAGTTATGTCAAATGGACCTGATGTAAGCTTTGACTTTGGTATCTGTGTGTACCACCTATTCTGAAGTTTGTTTCCATCCCTACTAAAATCAGGACCTTAAAAGTACCTGTGACATTGGATGGCCATGAGCAACAAATGAGAGACCCCCATAAGGTGCACAGCACAGCACCCAGGGGGCAGAGAGTCCTAAATGACAAGTTTGCTATGGCACTTTTAATATATCACCAGTTTGACTGGAACAGCTAGCTCATTTATTGAAACTTCCAAAAGGCGTTTATTACTTTTATCATGTAGGTAGTTGAAATGGTGTGACCTGATTTTTCTTTTTTAATTATTTATCACCAGTGTTTAATAAAACAGTGGCCCCAGACTGTTAGCTGCTGGAAGAAAGCTACCTTATAAACCCTGTAGGACTGGATCGTGGCTAAATAGTAGATGCTGTGTCCAGATACACCATAAGCCCAAAATGAAATGAAAGACTAAGCTAGATCCCCTGATGCTGTCAGTGCTGAGCACTGAGCTATTGTTATCACCTGCTTGGTTTTATCTCTGTGTAGAGTCAGAGTAGTTGATTTTAGGGTTCTGTAGTCACTCTCTATTCACACCTGGGCTTGTCTGCAATTTTAACATAGAAGAAATAGCACTAAATAGAGTCTCTTTACTTTTCAGAAATTCTATAGACTTGGTTGGGAAGAGGCTCTGAAGAAAGGCTATGATCTCCCTGTTGATGCAATCTCTGTCCAGCTGGCCAAGACATCAAGGGACATCGCTAGCGACGTAGGTCCTGGTGGGGGCAGAAGGCTGCACTTTCAGCTGGGTGGGCCATGGGGTGTTGGTTACCTTAGAAATGGACTTCTGTTCTTTCACCTCTTTCTACCCTAGCTACCCAGAATTGTCTTTTCCCTCTCTTTCCTCAAATGTCTAACCACCTAGTGGGCCAGAATCTCTCGAAGACCCAGTGCAATGAGGCATTTTTCCAGATAGTACAAAGAAGCTAGACATTGTGGGGTTTTCATGCTAAAATTAATATTCCTGTTTTCTATGGGTCTATTTTAGACAAATTGAGGCCAGATAATAAATCAACGTTAGCAACTGATGTTGACAGTTTTTACCTGCATATGTCTGAAAATTAGCCATCAGTCACTTTAAGTTAGCCCCTCCTTGCAGTTGCATAATTATAGCAAATTAGCTCTAGAGTTGAAAATCCCAAAAGGCTCACTTTACATTCTGTTGACCATTCAGAGATCTGGTTCATAGAAAAATGCCATTTGTGCCCCGAAGGGCAGATTCCTCATATGGCTGGAAAAGTTGGAACTTTTGGTGAACACACTGCATATGGCCCCCATATTCATTTAGTTTTAAATAAAATATGTTTCATTTGCATATAAATAAATATTTCATTTTGCTTATCCCCAAAACACACTAGAAGAAATTCAAATCGTCCTGGGTGGTCGAGCTAGCTCTGTGGGTAAAGGAGCCCAGAATCTGAGAAGAAATTCAAAGGATACAGGGAGGAAATCTATCTAATTCAATTGTGGCACTCTAGAAATACCAGGAAATAATTTGGACTCTCTGGCTTTCAGATCAAGACCTCATTAAATAGAACCGAAATCATAATGAAACTACAAGATAAAACCAACTCATTTTCCTTTAGTGTGCTGTATGCTAATGAGAACCTAGCAATTGAAAGGGCATCGACAATTTCCCAGCAACCCGGTGGCCAATAGTTCCTCATTCCTTTTCTTGCAAATCCACTTGAAAGTTCGCAGTTAAATTAGCTACGTGTGAACTTTCCCACCGCAAGAGGAGTTATTTTCCCTCTCAGCTCCCAATGGCTCTGTACCGTTTCATAGGATTTTCGAGGCAGGCTTTAAGTGTGTAATCGCATAAGTTAAATGAACAGAATTTAGAGTTGGGAGGTAGAATGGTTATTCCGTTCAGTCCTTTGCCAACATCTGCCTTCTCTTCATGCGTGGTGTGGAGAGAGGATGAAGTGCTTGGATCCGTGGATACTCACACGCAGAGGAAGGGCATGGTCCTTAGAGCAGGAGTTTTCTCCACTGGGCTGTGCTGAGTTATTATCAGACTTCTTACTGTTGGTGTGAGTATTCTATCCATCAGTGCCAAGTCTATATTCTGGAATAGCACAAAGTAGCTTGTTTCTTCTTCTATTTGTCATTTCTTCAAACATCTCTGGCTCCTTATTCTCCTTTGGTTTAGTTTTGGAACTGTGTTGGTCTTCTATGAGCAGTTCATTCTGTCTGTGATTTGTTTTGCTTTGTCGTCTTAAAATAGTGTGTCAAATATTAGTGTTTTGTTGAGACAGGAGCTCAGGCAGCTTAAACAGGTTTCTGGCAAAGCTTATCTGTGCTCCCTACAGAGAGATTGGCTCTACTTTTTATAAGCAGTTTTGCCAGACTGTCCTTATCAAGGGCTGTGTTAGGTAGGTTTATATGACTCTGATCAGAACCCCTCACAGAGACAAGAAGGGAAAGACACTGTGATTTGATTCGGTTCCCATCATGACAAAGAAGGCAGGGTGAGCACCTCGGTTTCCGTCCCTGTAAACCAGAAAGCTGAAGATGGGAGAGCTGACAGTCAGCTTTCTCCTTGTCCTTTTTCATTCGGAACAGGCCCTGGTCCATGGGACTCCATGACCCATATGTAGAATGGGACTTTCCCCTTCTGGAAACGCCCTCACAGATACACCCAGAGGCGTACCGTCAATCTTTTAGATGATTCTATAGTCACTCAAATTGATAATGCAGGTCAACAATTGTAGTAATAGGAGCGGTGGGCTGCTTCCCGCCACTCGGCTAGCTTTACCCAAAATAATTACACGGACACTGTATTCTTTTAATCACTGCTTGTCCCATTTCTATCTAGCCTCTTCTGGGCTAACTCTCGCACCTGGACTAGCCCATTTCTTATAATCTGTGTAGCACAGCTGGGTGCGCTTACCGGGAAGCTTCTAGCCTACGTCCATCCTGGGTCGGAGCTTCCTCGCGTGTGCCTCAGAGAGCAGAGCTCTCACCTTTGCCCGCAAGAGTGGAGCATCGTGTCTCTCTGAGGCGTCTGCCCCCGAGAGGAGAGCTGTCGAGTCTCCGCTCACTTCCTCTTCCTCCCAGAATTCTGTTCTGTTTACTCCTCCCATCTACGTTCTAACCTATCAGGGCAAGCAGCTTCTTTATTTAATCAACCAATGACCTTCCTCCAAACAATCACAATGATATAGTCAACTTCAAATCCAGAGTAGTTGAAATGTATGTATTCGGAGGGAGCAAAGCCTATGTCTGTGAGGCCCACTATGTGTTCAGAGACTAACATTAAGTTACCATCATTACACTTATCATCCGTGTTGTCGCTTAACAGTAATGTAATTTCTCCAACTAAATATAAGCTCTGGACTTTACTTTTGTTATTTCAAATTTATATAGCTTATTTTCGCCTACTTGACAAGATGTTGAGTTATTATGTAATTTATTTTTCTAACAAAAATATCAAAGTATTCCCATCTGTGCCTATAAGATATAGATCCCAGTCTAGACAAAACTATATAATATGATCTTGTAAAAGAAATCTGTAACTTACATTTTAGCATGGTCACCAGCTCATATACCTTCATAATTTTTCTGTTGTTCAGCCCCCATTTTTTTATAAGCATGTGACAAGGATTTTGCTGAATGTTATCCTCAATTTAGCCACACAATATCAGGCACATATTCCTGCCTTTGGAAAGAACTAATTTCTCATGATAATCTCCCTTGATATTCTTTCTTTTTTTTTTTTTTTTTGGTTTTTTCGAGACAGGGTTTCTCTGTGGTTTTGGAGCCTGTCCTGGAACTAGCTCTTGTAGACCAGGCTGGTCTCGAACTCACAGAGATCTGCCTGCCTCTGCCTCCCGAGTGCTGGGATTAAAAGCGTGCGCCACCACCGCCCGGCCTAAGTAAAGATTTTTTTCTTTTTTTTTTAAATATTTATTTATTATGTATACAATTTTCTGTCTGTGTGTATGACTGAAGGCCAGAAGAGGGCACCAGACCTCTTTACAGATGGTTGTGAGCCACCATGTGGTTGCTGGGAATCAAACTCCGGTCCTTTGGAAGAGCAGGCAATGCTCTTAACCACTGAGCCATCTCTCCAGCCCCATCTCCCTTGATATTCAACTGCATTCGTTCTCTAGCTAGATCTAATTAAACAGGACTTACTTAAGGAAGAAAACATTTCCTATTAGGTTAGCTCAGAAATTGTTCTTTCACATCCGTGTTGGGGGGAAAACTGTAACAACAAAGAAAGTTGAGTTAACTTAACTTTTATTTACATTATTAAAAAGACCGTTTCCTGATTTCAGTTTAAATATAAACAAGGCTACCGGAAACAACTGGGTCACCATATTGGATTCCTGAGTGTGCAAGATGACCCAAAGCTTGTGCTATCTATGAATGTAGCCAAAATGCAGAGTGAACGAGAATACAAGAAAGACTTTGAGAAGTGGAAAACCAAATACACCAGCCCTGTGGACATGCTGGGTGTGGTGCTGGCCAAGAAGTGCCAGGCCTTGGTGAGTGATGTGGACTATAAGAACTACCTACACCAGTGGACGTGCCTGCCCGACCAGAATGATGTCATCCAAGCTAAAAAAGTCTATGAGCTGCAAAGTGAGGTCAGTGTCTATCAAATTTGTTAACTTAAAATTACTCCATGTATTGATAGTTATTTATATGAAAAAGAAGAGATTGGAAAGAGGAATTATCATCACTGACCACCTAAAACACAATGGTGTGTCATGGTGAAGATGAAGATGGGATTGTGATGGCTTGTTTGTCCTTTCCTAGAATATGTACAAGTCTGACCTTGAGTGGCTGAGAGGCATAGGATGGAGCCCCTTGGGTTCTCTGGAAGCAGAAAAGAACAAGCGGGCTTCGGAAATCATCAGTGAGAAGAAGTATCGCCAACCTCCGGACAGAAATAAGTTCACCAGCATCCCTGACGCCATGGACATAGTTCTGGCGAAGACAAACGCCAAGAACAGGAGCGATGTGAGTATTGGTTAGAAATTGACAGGAGAGTTTATAGTGCTTGCTACCCGGCAGTTAGGAGCACTTCTTAGTTCTGACCTGATGCATAAGACCGTATTTTATAACTCACAGCTCCTCTCGTCCTAACCAAGCACTCACAGATACCCCACAGTTTTGTTTTCCAAAGGCTGTAGCAGATGTGAGCCGGCAGGCCTCTTTCTGCCTCCATCCCATCCCCCTTCCTTCTCTTTAGATCTTTGCAATACACTTTGGTTTTGTTTCTTCCCTGAATGTTGCTTCTTTTTAGAATTTTAGTTTACTTGAAAAAGAAACAAAAAGCTCTGAACCGAGAAGATAAGCAAGGGAGGAGGGTTGACCATAAAGCTGACCAACCCATGCTGATCAGTGTGCCATAGTTGCAGGGATGCTGAAAGAAATTTGACAGTATCTAGAAACTTCTTTCCCTTTGCTTGTGCCAACTTGGAGGTGGCATGATACTGGCCTCTAGTGGATAGAAAGCAGGGATGCTGCTAAAAATCCCATGAGACACAAGACTGTCCCCTACAATTAAGAGCCACCCAGTGTCCAACACCAGCTACTCTAAGGCTAAAAAAACAGTGGCACTCTTAGCAGAAAGATTGGTCATGAACTTGAGAAAGCATATATTAATATTAAAGAGCCTTGTTTCACTTTGGTCCTGAAGGCCTAATTAACTCCTCTTGGCCATCTGCATGATAGAAACCATATTCATACAGAGATAGATCCATCCCTTTGAATGTCCCATGCCGTACATCTCAAAGGGAACTTGGCAAGTCTAAGGAATTAAAATGAAACCTTGAAAATGTTCAGACTGAAATGGCCCAGCGGATAAAGGCACCTGCTACCAAGTGTGTTGACTTGTGTGTGACCCCTACATGGTGAACGAGAATTTATTCCTCCAAGTTGTCCTCCATGTGCAAGTCATGGCACCTGAAACCCCCCACCCCTGTCACCACACATGTGTGCGTGTATGCACATGCGCATACACGCACACACACCGTAACTAAATGTAATGAGAAAAATAATTTTGAGACAGGTTCTCATTATGTAGCTCTGGCTGGCCTCAAACTCAAGAGATCTGTCTGACTCCCCAGGCAAATGCTAGGATTAAGGTAGGCACTACCACACGCAGTGAAAAATATAAGTTTATATTTTTGAATAACTTTAGGCATACATAGAAGTTTTTAAAAAAAACTATAAGTTACATATTTTACCCAGATTCCAAAAACCTTAACATCTTAACACATTTCTATTCTGTCTCTTTATCCTTCTTCCCTTCTTCTCTCCCATATCTATGAGAAACTACACTGCTTCATGACACCCTGTTACCTCCCCCCCAACCTTCAGCGTGTGTGTCATGAAAATAAGAATGTTCTCTTCCAAAAGCGCTTTGGAATTATCAAAACCATGGAATCAATGTTGACACAATGCTGTCCATAGAATGTATTCAGTTTTATGTGGCCAGAAGGATAGCTGTGTGGCTGAGGCACATGCCAGTAAACCTGATGGCCAACATTCAGTGCCCAACACCCTCATGGTGAAAGGAGAGAACCAATACTTTACCCTGTGACCTCCACACATGTGCTATGGAATCTCAATCTCTCTCTCTCTCTCTCTCTTTCTCTCTCTCTCTCTCTCTCTCTCTCTCTCTCTGTCTCATACACACACACACACACACACACACACACACTAAATGTTAAAAAATAAAAATAATTTATTCAGTTTTACTACAAATACCCTTTATAGTAAAGGAAAAATGTTCCCCCTGGCTGATAAAGCAATGTGAGGTCACGTTTATTAGCCGTGTCTTTATTCTTACTCTGGACCATTCCCTTACTATCCCTCCATCTTCTGAATCTTTGATGTTGGTGACAGGCACAGAGTCTCCTTCACCTTGGGTTTTCCAAGGTGTCCTCACAATTTAGATCATGTCTTTCCAAGAGGATGCCTCACACTGTGTCCCCCTCGGGTCCCATGACAGGAGGACTCAGGACATCAAGTAGTTGTCCAGTTGCTGATCATTTGAACTTTTAACACTTCCTTAAAGTGACATTGCCAGATTCTTCACTGTTAAGTTGATCGTTTTATCCCTTGGAAAAAAGATTGAAGACAGAGCCTCACTATGTATCCCTGTGTGTCGTGGCTCTCACTATGTATATGTAGAGCGGGCTGGCCACAAACTCACAGAGAGGCCTGCCTCTGCCTCTCAAGTGCTGGGAGTAAAGACATGCAATACCACATTTGGCAAAATATCATTGCATGCACTGGAAATGGGGTTCAAAACTTGTAATTGATAAATATCTTGTTGATAAAGTTTGATAGTATGTAAATATCCTATTTTTCAAGTGTTTACTTTAAGTAAATTATTTGAATTCCATTGGTCTTCCGTTGAAGACAGATATGAAGATTTTAGGACATTCAAGAGATTTTGATAAATTTTAAAACTGTCTCTTTTGGGAATCCCAAAATCTCTGTCAATTTACTTATCCTCCCAAATAATTGTATGTATAAATTTACTTATCCTCCGAAATAATTGTATATATAAATAGTAAACCAACTGAGGGCTAAGATTCCCTAGGTCCAGGACATAACCTGGATAGATCATCTTTTGATGGGGTATTTTGAAGGCCAAAAAAATCAGAGAGTGCTATGCTATTTGATAGGGCCAGCAAAATTTTATTATATTTATTTTTATAGACAGTACCTATCATTTCAAAAGGGTGATCCGTACTCTAAATTTGAAGGTAGTTGTATTTCAGATAAGAAAACTGTGTCTGTTTTCTGCTTATATGGTTGTCTTATTTTTAATCAATTATAATGTTCAGTGCTCATGAACCTAATACTCCCCACCATGATCTTGGACCCTGACAATCCCCTGACAAAATGGTTGTTTCTCATTTTAGAGACTTTATAGAGAAGCCTGGGACAAGGACAAGACACAGATCCACATCATGCCGGACACTCCCGACATCGTTCTGGCTAAGGCGAACTTGATCAACACAAGTGATGTGAGTGTCCAAGTTCAGCGTGTTTTCCCGGTAAACTCTGTCAACTGTGTCGTCATCAGCCACGTGATCTGGACGTTCTTTTGAATGCCCAAGTCATTTTAATTAGTCATTTACTTGACTATGAATGACTCAGGCTCCTTATTTGGTTGGGGGTTTGCTTATCCAATGTTGGTACTCACCATTTCAAACAGCGTTGGAGCACAGATCTCTCTATTTTTGCATTTCTTTATTATGTGTATTATTATCAAAATGAAATGTTTATACCATTCTCACCCTCTCCTGTGTGGGCAGAAACAATTATTATTGAACCTGCACTGTTTACAATGTTTTGTGCTTGATGAATAGATTATAGATGAAATTTTGAACAAGTAAACAAACAATCCATTAGAGGAAATTTTCATTTTTACCAATTACTTTGCTGCCAAATGTTAACCCTTGAAATGTATGGATGTGAAATGTAAACATTTAAAACACAAATTCTGAACCCCAATAAGGTGACTTTAACATTAAAGAATATATGGCTGTATTACTACAAAGACTAAAATATGAACAAAAAGTCAAAGAATAGTCAATAGCCATTTTAAACCATGTGGCTTCTGGATATAAATATGTTTGAATATATTCTCAATTATTCAGTTATTTCACAGTCTGAATGGGCAAATTATAAACACGTAAGTTTTAAAATTCAGTACTTAAACTTTAAATATTTTTTTTTCAATTATGAAGGACCATATTACCTCTAGGTGCCAGTCCTTCTTTTGATGGTCCTGTGTCATGACGTAGGAACGTCAGCTACCCGGAAGCAATATCCTCTCGCTGTTTTTTCCGTGGGTGGAGTAAGATTAACAGACTTTCCCTTCTCTACAGCAACGTCCCACAGAACACAACATAAACGGGACGATACCACCAAAACGACAATTCATATCTCTGTCAGCTAGCTCCTGTTGCCTTCTCTAGAACACTTGGGATGAGCTGGCATTTAATTTCGTGCATTTGGTAATCAAGGAGCTTTAAAATTTAGAACAGGATCATTAGCAATACGTAGGCATAATATCCAGTTCCACTGGAGTGGTCAAGACCATAGAGGCTCTTCTCCATGGACTCTTGAAGTAGATAGTACATTGGCTTCATTTGTATTGCTTATTCATTACACTGTTTATGGAGAGTGGTTTTCCCAAAGTGATTGTCTTCATCTCTCAACAGAAAATCTACAGAATGGGTTATGAGGAACTGAAGAGAAAGGGTTATGACCTTCCTGTTGATGCCATTCCAATCAAAGCAGCAAAAGCATCCCGGGAAATTGCCAGTGAAGTAAGATGTCAAGCCCTGTAGATAGTGATTTGATTGCGATGGGTGTAGATGTTAAGCCCTGAAGATAGTAATTTGATTGCAACGGGTATAGATGTTATGCCTTGTAGATAGTGATTTGATTGTAATGGGCCTATTTTAAATTGAACAAAATCATCTAATAGCAAATTAAAACAAGGCGATAATCCCAGACATGCAGCGTAAGATGTGGATAAGACCAAGGGTCAGTTTATTGCGTATGGGATTTGTGGCTGGATTTAGCCTTTAATCTTTCCTATCAAAACAGTGAAATCTATAGCTCTTCAGGCTTAGCAAGAAATTTAGAATTAATAGGTTTTGAAAATTGCCACCAAGGAGGCAAGGAATGTCAGTTTTTAAAGGACTGAGCTATTCTTTTGTTCCTTTAGTACAAGTACAAAGAAGGCTTCCGGAAACAACTTGGCCACCACATTGGGGCTCGGAACATCAAGGATGACCCCAAGATGATGTGGTCCATGCATGTGGCTAAGATCCAGAGTGACCGGGAGTACAAGAAGGACTTTGAGAAGTGGAAGACCAAGTTCAGCAGCCCGGTGGACATGCTGGGCGTGGTACTGGCCAAGAAGTGCCAGACCCTGGTCAGCGATGCAGACTACAGGAACTACCTGCACCAGTGGACATGTCTGCCTGACCAGAATGACGTCATCCATGCTCGGCAGGCCTATGACCTCCAGAGCGATGTGAGTCTAAGGTTTTCCTTTATTCGATTAAACATTCAGTGTCTTTTCCTGAGCATCAAAGTTCCCATAAAGTAGGCAATTTATACACTAATGCTAAAACTCCACCTAGTGATCCAAGCAGCATTATTCCTCAAAGAATCTGCAGTAGAATATTCCAGATAGCTGATCTAGGCAATGAAGAATTGAGTCATTCTCTACACATCTCCCTCTCTTTGCAAAACATGCTTTAATCTGAGTATTTCATTAAATTTCTGAAATTATCCATGAAGCCAAATGTTAAGTATTGCAAACATGTCTGTATCATATGGTGGAACATTCCCTCCTATCTCTCTGTGGATATATACTTACATGTGTGACTTGAAATTTCAGAATTTGTACAAGGCTGATCTCCAGTGGCTGAAAGGCATTGGCTGGATACCTTCTGGTTCCCTCGAGGATGAGAAAAACAAACGAGCCACCCAGATTCTGAGTGACCATGTTTACCGGCAGCACCCAGATAAATTCAAGTTTTCCAGCCTTATGGACGCCATGCCAATGGTCTTAGCAAAAAATAATGCTATAACCATGAACCACGTAAGTCCTTTCTTTGCATGAGGGAAGGTATTCAGTATATCGGACAGGAGTGGGCAACACTGTTCCCGTAGAAAGAAAAAGCATATTCCATTCTTCTCCATGACATTAAGGTGTCTCTAAAGGAAACATGCTACATACTAATAGAGAAACCGAAACCTAAACACATCACAGAGTTAACTCAAGAGCATGGTTTCAAAGTGTTCATTACTGACCTGCTCTCTTATTGTTCTTAGCACCTCTATACCGAAGCTTGGAATAAGGATAAAACCACCATCCACATTATGCCAGATACCCCTGAAGTTATGCTGGCTAAGCAAAACAAAGTAAATTATAGCGAGGTAAGCAATGTATTTATGGCATGTGATATATTTTCCTTATATTTCTCTTTGTTAATCAAACAATAATTTATGTCTGTGGCAGAAATTATATAAACTTGGCCTAGAAGAAGCCAAGAGGAAAGGCTATGACATGCGGCTTGATGCCATCCCTATCAAGACAGCCAAGGCCTCTAGAGACATCGCGAGTGACGTAAGTACCCCTGGGAAATTAAGTGTGCCTGGGAGATTTTCACCTTAGCTTTGGCTCCAGGACCACTTTGTTTCTCTTAAATTTACGGTGGGCCAACCTGTGACGTTAAAATTGTTGCTAATAGCTTCTTAGGTAAGCAAGTCGCTTAAAATAATGAGACTAAAACTCGCGGCTTCAAGCCGAACGTCATCTGTAAGGACGACCGTTTGCGAGTCGACTGCCTGCTGAGCCAAAGCAATGCACACACTTAACTGAAGTTGGGGTTGTTTTTCACCTTTCCAGAAATACCTATTTCTTATTTTCACATCACACGTTTTGGAGCATTCCTTTGAAACTTAATCCATGCTGTATGAACTGATGGACCTAAGCAAACAGTACACATCACTCAAAGGCCAGCCATCCGCATGGGCCATGTGTTTGTGTCAACCTCCAGGGCCGGGCTGCAGACATGTTTGCTTTCTTTATTATATTACAGTGGGTTATGAATGACCATTTTTAAGGAAGCACATACATGTGCTTTGGTCATCTCCTGTACACTGCTACTGTCTCCTCTTCCATTCTTTGCTCTCTTTAAAAGATGGGTTTGCTCACATTGCTCAAGTTTTTTTATTCACTTTTTGTCCTTGAATCAGAAATATACCATTTCTTTACAAAATACAGGAAATAATTATTTTTTTTAAAAAAAATTGACACAGAGAAGTTTTATATTAGTGTATAACCATATGACATGCCTACTATAATTAAAAAGCATGTTCATAAAGAACTTTTAATGACACAGAAAAATGATTATATAATAACTGCAAAAGGCAGGCAAAACCCATTAACATATGACTCATATTCTAATTATATTCTTTCATACACTTGCACCACAAATAGCCCTATGTAGTAAAATACTATATTTGTTTTCCTTTTCTCCTTAGTATTTTTGTTTTCTACATGATAAAAGATAGATATATTATATAATCAAAGGAAATCATTGCATTTAATGAACAGGCTAATTCTGTCCTAGTAGATGTATTTTTCTAAAGGTCAGAACAGACTGCTAGTAGTCTTTTTCTTCCTGTAGTTCAAGTACAAGGAAGGCTACCGCAAGCAGCTGGGCCACCACATTGGAGCTCGAAACATCGAAGATGACCCCAAGATGGTGTGGTCCATGCACGTGGCCAAGATCCAGAGTGACCGGGAGTACAAGAAGGACTTTGAGAAGTGGAAGACCAAGTACAGCAGCCCGGTGGACATGCTGGGCGTGGTGCTGGCCAAGAAGTGCCAGACCCTGGTCAGCGACGTGGACTATAAGAACTACCTGCACCAGTGGACATGTCTGCCTGACCAGAATGACGTCATCCATGCTCGGCAGGCCTATGACCTCCAGAGCGATGTGAGTGCTGACAGCCTTTAAAGATGGGAAACAATGAGTTTATTCCACAGAAGGTGGAATAAGTAGGTGGCCCAAAGCTCACCTGTGCCTGCAAGTGTGCAAGGGGGCAGGACGCCTGCTTTCCTTTTGAACGCCAATCTTTAGCATTCATACAAAATGCTAAACACAAAGTGCCTTCTACCTACTAAATTATATTTTTCAGAGAAATCACATTTGATTTTATGCCCTTTGGCTGAAAATGCATTCCTAACGTGGAGATAAACATTTGTTGACTCTTTGTACCAACAGAATATGTACAAGTCCGATCTCCAATGGATGCGAGGCATTGGCTGGGTGCCCATAGGCTCTCTGGATGTAGAGAAATGCAAACGGGCCACGGAAATCTTGAGTGACAAAATCTACCGGCAGCCCCCAGACAAGTTCAAGTTCACCAGTGTGACTGATTCTCTGGAGCAGGTGTTGGCCAAGAGCAACGCCCTCAACATGAACAAGGTGAGAGGTCAGAGTTCAGGAAAGCCACATGGGCTTGCTGAAGCCGAATCCAAGACACAGAAACATGATTGAGAAAAGAGCTTTACACACTAAACATTTATATCTATCTCTTATTATCTTCCTATTTCTCTAATCTATTATCTATTTGTTGTTCATATTTTATTATTGACTTCCATTGTAATTTCTTGATTTTTATAAAATAACATGTTTTGTGAAAAAATAATCATTGTATAAATATACTTATTCTTACTTTCCCTTTAATTTGTAATGATTTTCAGATCATACTCCAATATGAACTAATTAGTTTGAGACATGTATATGATCTATTATTCATGTTAAATACCATAGCCTTATCTTCTTGGATTATAACTTTTCTGTGGTCTTTAGACTCCTACTGATTAAAGATGTGTTATCTCCTTTGACAGCGTTTGTACACAGAAGCCTGGAACAAAGACAAGACGCAGATCCACATCATGCCGGACACGCCAGAAATCATGCTGGCAAGAATGAATAAAGTCAACTATAGTGAGGTGGGAGGAGTTGCCGACTCTTAGACATCCGTACTGGTTTTCACTTCCGTGGCTCGTTCCATGGCGGTCTAATGCCAAAGAGCCACGTTTTCTCGATTCATGAGAAAAACAACTTTTGTATTTCTCAATCACTATTATAAAGGTTAAACTTTAAGTAGGATGGGTTAGCATTTAGGGTAATGCAATTTTTGTGTTAATTGCAAGAATTATTTCAGCAATAACCATAAGATGAAGTACATTTCTCTTGAATTCAACTTTTTTCCTTTTTTAAAAACAGCATTTTATTTGATGTATGTATGTGCTTTGTATGCATATATGTCAGCGTGCCATATGTGTGGCCCACAGAGGCTAGAAAGAAGGTGCAGGAACCTCTGGACTTGGTATTGATGGTTGTGAGCCACCATGTGGGTGCTGGAAATTGAACCCCAGACCTTAGGAAGAGCAATCAGTGCTCATAACTCTGAGCCATCCCTCTAGCCCCACTTCCATTAACTTTTGAAGTGAAGAAATTAAAAACAGAATATGCATGTGTCTCCCCCTAGTGCTAGTTCAAAGCTTCCTAAATACATTTTTCTATGTCTAACATTGCATTTAAATTGTGGTGTAGTGTTGAAACTATGATTTCTAAAGTTTAAGAATAAAGCCGGGCGATGGTGGCGCACGCCTTTAATCCCAGCACTCGGGAGGCAGAAGCAGGTGGATCTCTGTGAGTTCGAGAGCAGCCTGGTCTACAGAGCGAGTTCCAGGACAGGCTCCAAAGCCGCAGAGAAACCCTGTCTCGAAAAACCCCAAAAAAAAAAAAAAAAGAATAAAGCCAAGGTCTGAAACCCCAGAACCATCCACCAACACAGAGAGACTATGAAGGATCCTCCACCAGGTTCATATAGGAATGAGCCTGGGTCTTGTCTCGTGGGGATGGGGCCATGTGTCCCCATTTTAGAACCCATGGCTTAGGTAGAAAGAGAGAGACACCCCCACTCACAGGATTGAGTCACCTTTGCTTAAGAATCCCAATGACAAGGAGCTTATTTCATACATCAGTCTCTTCTGGAAATTTCCATTCAAAAGTATTTCTCTAAATACCCACAACGTCCTCAGAAGCTGGCAGTATCAATATGTACACAGATAGAAATAGGCACCAATGTCCTTCCCTGTTAGGTTCTCTTTGCAATCTTAACTTCCCTACGTTCCTAGACATCCCATGAGCTGGTCAAATGTGACTCGGAGCTAAACAAAATAACCGTAGGTGCGTTATGATCAGGGCCGAACACGGGAGCTACTTTTGGCATCCTTCTGACCTGTGCCCACATTTCTGCCCCCTGCAGGAGCACACTGGCTGCTAGGTCAATGCTGGTGTGTGTGCCCATGAATCCTCTTAGACTCTGAGACCTTTCACAAGGACTAAAGTTAAGCTATGTCTCCCCTGGTCCGCCTCTGCACATTTGTAATTTAAATCTAGCTCCAAGACTGACATTAATCCCTCCGTAATTTCCTCCTGTTAGATTGAGGCTGCCGCTGTAAGCCTGTAGAAATCTTTGTGCATCTAAGATCCCGACAGAGGCGTATCAGCTTTCCTTCTGAGCTCTGTGCCACCAGCAAGTCGAACGCCATTTCTCTGACAGGACAGATCAATAGAATACTAATGGCTGCACAACGAAAGACTTTAGACAGCGTTAGAGGTTTAAAGTCATGTTATTTGGGGGGAAGGCGGGCTTTAGTTGTAGTTCTTGTATAACCAGCTTTTAATTATCACCCAAACTAAAAATATCAAGTCTTCCAGCTAGCCTGGAGTTTTTGAACGGGTCTTGCGGGAAACTCCCAGAGACACCATAGTAGGGCAATGTTGCTAGTCAAGCATGGGCCAGGAAGAACTCCCTTGTTTGAGCGCCTAACTCACCGTCTCCTTTCTCAGCATTTTCACTATCAAATTGCTTCGAGTCTTTTCTGTTCTCATCTTATCTAAGATGGGAATCCAGTGTAGAAATTATCTTGCCATTCACCCTTGTAAGATTTTTTTCTTGGTTCCTATGGGAGTAAGCAGCAAAGCCTGCCCTGCCCCCACTGGTACCAGAGGTTGAATTCAGGGCCTCAAGTGTACTGCCATGGAGTTGTAACCTGAGCCCAAATACCACGTTCTTTCCTCAGCCACAGGAGTTATGCTGTAACTCCAGACTCTTTTTCAGTCCACGTCTGGCATTCCTCCCTGGTAGCTAGCCCCACTCCTTCATGCATCCTCACTTCCCCTGAATATCAGATTAGTCTTTAGAAACCTCACTTATTATTCAAGATATCACCCAAGGGCAGCCCTGGGCAGGGACTTCCTTCGTTCCCAGACCACAGTAAATCACTGCTTCCTGGAACTCTGTCATCTCTGTAGTTGACCTCTGTGGTTAAATTGTCTCGTGTGGTTTGGCTTCTCAGCAGCTGGTCCCCTAAATTACCAGGCTCTCATCACTTCTCCCAGAAACTGGAAGGCTAAGGGAATGATTGTCTTCATCCTTGGTTGTCAAGTACCCAGCATCGTCACGGGCACAAAGTCAGGCCGAATAGACCGAATTGATTCCCATAAACAACAGTTCGTCTGCATGTCTCCCTAGGCTTGAACTTGATTTCTCTGGAGACATTTTACATGTATATTCATTCATTTAATTCATTGTCAAGTTTTAGGATAATCAGATGTAATAATCTTCATAGGTATTTTCTTTGTAGCAGAAGAGAAAAGGCTTGGAACTCAGAAATCACATTCTAATAAGCCCTTCATGGAGAGTTTTATGACTCATTTAAACCCTCTATGAGTTTTTAGCTATGAACATCAGCGTCTAACCAATTCCTTTCTTTTCGGGCTGTGGCTCAAATGTAGAGTCTGTATAAACTTGCCAATGAAGAAGCAAAGAAGAAAGGCTATGATTTACGAAGTGACGCCATCCCGATTGTGGCAGCCAAGGCCTCCAGAGACATCGCCAGTGATGTAAGTTAGCAGTTCTCTTCCAGTTCCGTGAGCAGCGTGGTGTGACAAAGTACTTCCTGTAGGCTGTGTGTGGTGGTGTGTGCATGCAGCCCCAGCACTTCAGAGGCCGATGTAAAAGGACTGTCCTGTGTTTGAGGCCAGCCTCCAGTACATAGTGATTACTAGGCTAGCCCGAGCTTTAGAGCGATGTGTCTTGGTTGGAGTGTCTATGGCTGTGATGACACACCACAAGCAAAGAGCAAGTTGGGAAGGAAAGGATTTGTTTGACTTATACTTCCATATTGCTGTTCATCATCAGAGGAAGTCAGGACAGGAGCTCAAATAGGACAAGAACCTGGGGGTAGGAGCTGATGCAGAGGCCATGGAGGAACAGTACGTTCTGACTTGTTCTTCATGGCTTATTTAGCCTGTTTTCTGTTTGTTTGTTTGTTCTTGTTTTGGGATTTTTTTGTTTTTATTTGTTTTGTTTTGTTTTTTTGAGACAGGGTTTCTCTGTAGCTTTGGAGCCTGTCCTGGTCTCTAACTCACAGAGGTCTCCCTGCCTCTGCCTCCCAAGTGCTGGGATTAAAGGCGTGTGCCACCACTGCCCAGCCTGTTTTCTTATAGAACCCAGGACCACCAGCCCAGGGGATAGCACCACCCACAATGGGCTAGTCTTTCCCCTACAGATAGATCTTATGGAGGCATTTTTTCAATTCAGGTTCCCCCCCTTTCAGACGAATCTAGATTGTGTCAAGTTGACATAAAACTAGCCAGGACACAATGTATATCTCAAAAAAAAAAAAAATAGACAAAAGAGTGATCTCCTTTTATGAAAATTTCCAGAAATCTGGTTTTGGAGGGAATGGGAAACTTGGTATTTGTGAAAGGGGTTTGCGTTCTCAGAAGAAAAAAAAAAGAAATCACTCCCCGAGGGTGTAGCATGAGAGAATGCTGGGGCAGGAGCCTAAGGCTTGAAGATGTTTATGTCTGAGTGATCAGTAGGCTCAAAGGCCTCCATTCTGCTGGGGATCTGGGGCTGGCTTTACATGGTGTTTTAATGAATAGTATTTAAACTGCATGTGAGCCTTGCTATTGCAACTCACCCTGATCAGATTACAAAGAGAAAGCATCTATCAGTACCAGATGGAGACTTCTAGCCCAGGCTTGTACCTTGTCAGCTCCTGACTATGCAGTGTAGCATGCCCTATCCTTGCCCCACCCCCTACCCTCGCCCCACCCCCTACCCTCGCTCCACCCCCTACCCTCGCCCCACCCCCTATCTTTGCCAAGTCATCCTGCCTACCTGGTGCCTCCCAAATCCTTGAGGAATGGATTCCTGCTGTATATACCGAGGCTTGCTGTTAACAAACAAGGAGGTAGACTGTTTTTTTACGAGAATATTAATGGTTCACTTAATTTTTTTGCATATTAGCCCCTTCTTTGCCACGACAAAAGGATCTATGCCAGCCATAATAAATAACTAAATAATCAACTTTAAGAAACCTACGAAGAGCTTTCTATGGATTATCCTCGTATTTTACCCAGATGGTACACACTGTCATCATCTCCATTTTATGACTTCTTCAGACCGCTCTCCCAGAATCAGTCTCAATAGGTGGTGAAGTTTAAACTAGACAAACTCATTCCTTCCCACTACGCCGTGCCCCTTCCCCTTTATCCACCTTTGCTTTCTACCTCAGCTGTCTTTAGAATGGGAAGCCTGTATTGGGGATGACTGTTTAGGTCCCACACTGAAGGCATCAACTTGTCATAATAAAAAAACCACTCTTGATCCATGTGAAGTCAGAGCACAATGGCCTTGCTAAGAGCATTCTTAACCAGATGGTTAATATAATCGGTCTTGATGATGATGGTAGAAATTTGCCAGGGACGCTGAATGTGTGAATCTGGTGTGGAATACCTTCTTTGTTGCACGATCCAACAACATGAAGCTACTTTATGGCTTACTAAATACACAATGATCCAAATGCATTCCTTTCCGGCCACTTTCAGTGTGTAAGATCCAATTCTTCAGGTTACCCCTGCTCAAATGGCCTCATCTGACTCCTCTGGAGGACCTTCCCCAGTGTGTGTGCTTCCTGCCTTATGCATGTTGTATGAAATCTATCTACTTTACCACATCTACAAGCTTTAAGGGTAAAGGCCCGGGTGTTGGCTGGAGTTGGTGCTCACCAGCAGAAGTCAGTTAAACAATGATGAAGATAACATGATTTTGTACAAATTTTTGACATCGAAGTATGTGCACTATAACTCTGCTTTGTAAATTTTCATTTCAGTACAAATACAAAGATGGCTACCGTAAGCAGCTGGGCCACCACATTGGAGCTCGAAACATCGAAGATGACCCCAAGATGGTGTGGTCCATGCACGTGGCCAAGATCCAGAGTGACCGGGAGTACAAGAAGGACTTTGAGAAGTGGAAGACCAAGTTCAGCAGCCCGGTGGACATGCTGGGCGTGGTGCTGGCCAAGAAGTGCCAGACCCTGGTCAGCGACGTGGACTACAAGAACTACCTGCACCAGTGGACATGTCTGCCTGACCAGAATGACGTCATCCATGCTCGGCAGGCCTATGACCTCCAGAGCGATGTAAGTGTGGTATCTGTATATAAAAAGGTTATCCCTGATACCCAACCCACAGGCCTATTCAAGCTAAGATTTATTGGTTGGTAACTGACATCTTTATTAGGAAATGCTATTTCCTAGCTGGACTTGATTTTATGAAGACAAACCTTATAATTAAGCAATGTGTGATTTAATGCTCTACAACAGGAAAATATTTTCTTCTATTCTTTAGGAAGTTAACTATTTTTGAAAAGGAAAATTTTTATTTTAAAAAAATTCCTCTGGAAAGCTGGAGATGTAACTCAGTGGTAGAGTGCTTGTCTAGTGTATGTAAGCCTGGATCTAATCCCACCACACACACACACACACACACACACACACACACACACACACACACTCACTCACTCCTCTACGATTTGCTATTGTTTTCCTTGGTGGTTCCAGTCATTAGATTGCTAATGACAGCGCAGGATTCAAGCTGCTCTCAGAAGATGATGAAGCTGCTGTGTTTGCAAGCTGTTGGACAGTTCTCCTGACATTTGCGCTGTGTGGAGTGTCAGATGCTAATGACTTAAACCAAGCATCTATTGGCGGTGGATGTGCTGTCTCGGAGCTGGGTGTGAGGAGCACATTTCCAACCCGGCGTGTTTGATAAATATTTGAGGCAATTACAAAGCATTAGAGAGCTTTGGAGAATGAGAGGAATCCACAACAATTATGCATTAATGACCCTTCCTCAGAGCTGTCCCACCGCCTGCCAGACTCCCGCATCTGCTCTGTGCTTAGGGGATTGGTGAAGAAGGATTGGTGGTCACAAACAGTCGCTGATATACTGTCGGCCATGGTTTGCCAAGTGCCTGTTCTGGGCTGCCTTCCCTGCACCATGGTTGGTCTTGGTGCTGCAGGAGGCATGCCCTGCAGATACTGCAAACACCATATTAGCCAGCCTTGCTGTGGCTCTTCAAGTGTGCTAAGCAGTCGGCCCTGGGCTGTGCCAGGAGTCTTTGTCTATGAAATCCACATGTATTTTTTCATCCGATTCCCAAGGCTGCTGAAATTCTCCTAGATAGATGACCAGGGGGGTCCAGCAACATTGTTGGGAAATACGAGATCTTGAGAAAAAAAAAAAATGGCAAGATGGATGCCTATGGAAACTAGCTTGAGCCTTCTACCCTGAGAACTTGGTGGGGAAGGGACTGAGATCCTAGCCCATGTGCATTTATTGTCCCCAACTTGGGCAGTATGACAACTGTCCACATTTTGGGGGCATTGATAATTCCTTATTATTATATGTCACTTGAAGTCACTTATTTTTTTAAGAAGATAATTTGAAATATGATAAAAAGTGCACTGAAAGCAACAATCTAGATCAATCCAACCCCCCCAAAACACTGCACATAAAATTTCCCCACCCACATTGCTCCACATGCCAATTTCATTAAAATATATATTAATGTTTCTGCATGTTGTCACTATTCTTAGAAAGGAAACATTTTGATAGCTACAGAATGTTTCATGAGGTTATGGCCATATCTGGATTTACTGGTAACTTGTGGGAATTCATGATTCCTCTCACTCTGGGTTGGCATTCTGTCCCTGGTACATTATTTATAAAAGTCGCTAGCGTGACTGACAGGCCTTCCTTAGGATCAGTCCTTTCCCAACACTGACAATACTTGGCATATTTTGGTTGTAAATAGGAAACGGTGTCTGGGTTTTTTTGAGCACGGTTGTTTTTGTCATGCGCTTGCGCCATGCATCAAGCCTACTCTCTCTGAAAACAATAGATCCTCACTTTCTTACTGAGGTCATTTGCATCTTTCCAATAAGTGGACTTTACCCCGCACTGTTGCCCTGGATGAAGAGCCCCTGCCTTCTTTCCCTCTTCCCAGAATGTGTACAAGTCAGATCTCCAGTGGCTGAGAGGCATTGGCTGGGTACCCATCGGGTCTCTGGATGTGGTCAAGTGCAAGAGAGCCGCGGAGATCCTGAGTGACAACATCTACCGCCAACCTCCAGACAAGTTCAAGTTCACTAGTGTGACGGATTCTCTGGAGCAGGTGCTGGCCAAGAACAACGCCCTCAACATGAACAAGGTGAGCCCGGCCACCTCGGACTCCGCAGGCTTCACGCCTTGAATGACTAATGGATTCAAAGTTCTCCCTAAGGGACAGAATCACATTTAACTTTGAAATTTAGTAAGTCTCATTGTTTCCAGTTTTAGTCTTAGTATCAAGCAGTGTCCCTAGCCTCTAGTCCAGAGGTTCTCAACCTTCCTAAGGCTGTAACCCTTTAATAAAGTGCCTCATGCTGTGGTGACTTTCATGAATAAATTATCTTGTTACTACTACATAAATGTAGTTTTGCTACTCATGAATCATAATGTAATATCTGATACAGAGGATATCTGATATGTGACCCTGTGAAAGGGTCATTCGACCCTAACGGGGGGTCGTGACCCCCAGGTTGACAACCACTGCTCTAGTACAATCAAATGTAGCTCACTTTCCCTAAATAAATCAACAATAATCCTCTTTCAGTTTGACTTTTGGAGTGCCTATCTTAAACGATTTTCTTTCAACACCTTGTCTTATTTTTATAGCGATTATACACAGAGGCCTGGGACAAAGACAAGATTCAAATTCACGTAATGCCTGATACACCGGAGATCATGCTGGCGAGGCAGAACAGAATCAACTACAGTGAGGTAGGAGGCCTCCAGCGCCATGTGGAGATTCTCACGTGGGCTGGTGGGAGATGCAGGCACTCGGTAACGTGTCTCTTTCCTGTGAGCGTCGGCCCCTCGCCTTCTGTTCCTGGGTTGAATACTACATTTCATGAGATTCTGCAGGCAAACTGAACTCGCTCTGTTTCTTACACATTGAAGTCGTTCCTAAAGTAAACAGATAGACCAAGGAGTGGCTTTGGGCACTGGTAAGGAGTTAGTTAGCCAGATAAAACACTGGCTCGTTATTAACACCAGTAACTAATGTTCATGTACCTGGAATTCAAGTTCAACGTGGTATATTTAATTATATATATATTTGGATTTTCGAGACAGGGTTTCTCTGTAGCTTTTTGGTTCCTGTCCTGGAACTAGGTCTTGTAGACCAGGCTGGCCTCGAACTCACAGAGATCCGCCTGCCTCTGCCTCCCGAGTGCTGGGATTAAAGGCGTGTGCCACCACCGCCCAGCTATTTAATTGGCTGTGTCTCATAGCCCCAGCAGAGAGCCTTCTTCACTAATGCACACCTCTTCCCCACACTGAGCTTGACTTAAAATTGAGAAATGAAACGAAGGGGCAGAAACTATAGTCAAAATACCACTGTTTTAAAACGTGCTAGAACCAGCACATTGCGAGAGCTAAGTGAGCTGTGGCAGAGCAGGCAGCCTGCCCTCACCGGGCTTCAGAGATGATAACCTCCTGAGAGGAGAGGAGACGCGCTACCCAGAGGGGAGAGACTGGTACATGGCACAGATCCTTCCTCAGCCATCAGCTAAGTCCCCGCACCGTCCAGGGCGGAGAGAGGAGCAAGGAGTAGAAAGGTCAGGAAAGGGATCAGAGGTAGAGGACCTGAGGCTCCTTTACAACAGTCCGCTCCATCAACAATGCCAAGTGCTGGTTTATCCACAGAAAGTGCAGTTTTATAGACATGTGTCCCTAATAGAGAACCAAAATCTAGTCTTGAGGGTATAGTCAGCTATCTTCTAAGTTACATCAAAATCTAGTCTTGAGATTATAGTCAAGTATATTCTAAGTTATACCAAAATCTAGTCTTGAGAGTATAGTCAAGTATATTCTAAGTTATACCAAAATCTAGTCTTGAGAGTATAGTCAAGTATATTCTAAGTTATACCAAAATCTAGTCTTGAGAGTATAGTCAAGTATATTCTAAGTTATACCAAAATCTAGTCTTGAGATTATAGTCAACTATACTATAAGTTATATTTTTTATTTGATTTTTAAACACTGTGAGATATTGCCTGTTGTAATTAAAGATAGGTAGTGAAGAAATGAACAATAATACCTGCCATATAAGTAAGATGAATAATATTGAGTATATTTCTCTCCCGTTTCCTTTTTACTCAGCAGCATGTATAGATTACATTTTATCTATATTAATAAATTATGTAAGTCTATATCAATAGTTTTATCATTAATCTATAAGTGATATATAAACATGTAATGATAAAATATCTAATAAATTATTATATCAATTTTAATACCCATTACTACACCTAATCCATTTCTGACACTAGCTTTTTTGGCTTGGGGAACATTTTGTTGTTGTTGTTTTCCAAGGCAGTTGTTTTTCTGTATAGCCTTGACTGTCCTGGAATTCTCTCTGTAAACCAGGCAAACTCAGAGATCCACCTACCTCTACCTCCTGAGTGCTGGGATTAAAGGTGTGCACCACCATGCCCAGCTAAATACTTTTTTGGAAGAATAGAATAGAATTCATTTGCTTTTCCCTGTCATCAGGACCTTAGGTCGTATCCAGTTCAGTCCTTTAAAAGTCACGTGGTGGGAGTCACCTGATACTCTCCAAATGGTTGCTCTTAACCTTCTTCTCTTTCTGCAGAGTCTGTATAAACTTGCCAATGAAGAAGCAAAGAAGAAAGGCTATGACCTGCGCGTTGATGCCATCCCCATTGTGGCAGCCAAGGCCTCCAGAGATATCGCCAGTGACGTGAGTAGTGGCTTGTATGTATGTGGCTAGAAGGGCTGAGAAGCAGGCTCAGTGACACAGTGACAAGATGCATTCGAAATGCTGGTTAGAACACATCTATTGACTTATTTTTAAATCACATAAATTTTATTTTTTTTATTCCAAAAGGTTAAAGCCCAGGTACCATTAGTTTAAAATTGAATCATAATCTATAGTATTATGGGTCTATAATTATGGAAAAGTTATCTTTATATTTGATCCTATCTTTCATAGGCATAGGAAATACTAGAAGATAACTTGATTATATTCATTGTTCAACAGATGAAGACCTGGTATGGGACAGGAAACTAGACTACCTTTCCCCAAACTTGCTCTGTATTATTGCCGAAATTTTTCTTTGAAAATTGTCTGAAGTGCACCCTTCCCATTATCTAGTGAAAATAGAAAGACAAAGATGCACAAAACCAAGAATGACGAGTTCAAATACTTCTCCTGCTGTCTCTGAAAGGTCCTGGATAGAATGTAGACTACAGTAGATCTACGTTAAAATTTCAATGACCCTGTCACCAAAGAGCACCGAGGTAGCCACTCCCACCGAGGTAGCCACGCCCACCCAGGTAGCCACGCCCACCCAGGTAGCCGCTCCCACCACCACCACCAAAGTATTAACGTGCTCGAGCCCACGTCATTTTCTCACTTGTGGAAGCCTCGCTGCGGCCATACTTGGCACAGGACATGCAGCATGGAGGTCTGGTCCTGCCCATTTCTGGGAGTCAAGAGACTTAGTGAACGTCCCCAGAGCCAGACTCAAGGTGGCAGTGTGAGGATTGTGGGAGACGAAATCACACCTACCAACTGAAGAGTAATATTCATGAAATCACACATAAGAGTTCTAGTTAGTGGTTATACTGGCCAAAGATGACGAGAAAGCAGTATACATTTCTGATTTGGCTTTTGAAAAATATTACTACCTTTATGTCCAGAGACTTGATGTCTGCAAGAAATAGGATATTTTTAGCTTGGCCTGTATTCCCACTAGAGTGTTGCTGGGCATTTAAACCACAGTTTAGAATAGAGATATGGAAATATGCAGATAACTTTATTTCTTAGCAAGAACTGAAAAATAGCAAGATTTTAAAGTAATTAAACTCTTAACCCATTTCATTAATTTTTTTGAAAAAAAAATGACCATTTTTATTTTAGTACAAATACAAAGATGGCTACCGTAAGCAGCTGGGCCACCATATTGGGGCTAGAAACATCGAAGATGACCCCAAGATGATGTGGTCCATGCACGTGGCTAAGATCCAGAGTGACCGGGAGTACAAGAAGGACTTTGAGAAGTGGAAGACCAAGTTCAGCAGCCCGGTGGACATGCTGGGCGTGGTGCTGGCCAAGAAGTGCCAGACCCTGGTCAGCGACGTAGACTACAAGAACTACCTGCACCAGTGGACATGTCTGCCTGACCAGAATGACGTCATCCATGCTCGGCAGGCCTATGACCTCCAGAGCGATGTGAGTGCCGAGACCTGTGGGAATCCCACTCCTGGTAGTAATTCACAATAACGTTTATGTTTAATATTGGGTAGAGCCCTCAGGGAGCTGACGCATCTTATTTCTACTTCTCAGTCTTTCAACTGCGCTCTACATATTTTTTTAAAAGAGAACCTTATATATTCTACAAGATGAAATACAGTTTTGCCTTCATATTTTTTTTCCTGATTTTTTTAAAGGCAGGGTTTCTCTGTAGCTTTGAAGTCTGTCCTAGAACTCACTCTGTAGACTAGGCTGGCCTTGAACTCACAGAGATTCACCTGACTCTGCCTCCTAAAGTGCTGGGATTAAAGGCGCGTGCCACCACCACCTGGCTTGCCTTCATATTTTTAAAGACATATACAAAGCTTAAGGTTTCCCAAGGTTTCCAGTCCTTAGTCTTCATTTTTGAGACCAAGTGTCATAACAAGCTCAGTAGCGCCCGCTTTCATGTTGGATCTCACTAGAACATTTAAAATCTTTTAGTGGATGAATGGAAATGGCTAGGTCCCCACTGGGATGTGGTGAAGTATAAGACCAACACAGAGATTCTTGGTGATAACATCTGCCCTTTCCCTCTTCCCAGAATGTGTACAAGTCAGATCTCCAGTGGCTGAGAGGCATCGGCTGGGTCCCCATCGGATCTCTGGATGTGGTCAAGTGCAAGAGGGCCGCGGAGATCCTGAGTGACAACATCTACCGCCAGCCTCCAGACAAGTTCAAGTTCACCAGTGTGACAGATTCTCTGGAGCAGGTGCTGGCGAAGAGCAATGCCCTCAACATGAACAAGGTGAGTGCCCAGTCTAAGGAAAACCAAAGCAGGAGTGTGCTCATTTAGATTGAGTAGCTATGGTCTCTAAGTTGGTCTTCTTTTATTTTATCCAGTTAAATCCTTATCCTAAGTACAGTGGTTTAGTTGAGTTCTTCATATCCTTATAGAAAAATTTCAAATACGGACAGGGGAGTTTCTGGTTTGTTGTCTCTTTGTGAAATGGTTAGTCAGCGTTACAGATAGAATTCCTTGGGGCTGGAGAGATGGTTCGGCAGCTAAGAGTGCCTACTGCACATGCCAAGGAGCCAAGTCAGTGCCTTGCACCCATGCCAGTCAGCTAACAACCATCTGCAAGAACACTTCGAGGGATCTGACTTCTCTGACCTCCGTGGGCATCTGCACTCATGTACACAGACCCAAACACAGACCCACATGCGTGCACAGGATTAAAAATTTAAAAATATTAAAATCGGGGTGGAGAGATGGCTCAGCCGGTAAAGGCTAGGCTCACAACCAAAAATATGCCACGCACCGCGCCCCCCTGTCTGCGCTCGGTACACTTTTACCCAGTTAGCAAGCTTCAGGAAAAGGGGGCTGGAGGTTGAGAATAAAGACGCAGAGACAGACCGACACGCAGACCTTTAACACTGATACTAAGACCCCAAGGATGCCCCCTTTATTGTGTTTAGGGGCAAATTATATAGAGAGAAACGCCCCAGCCAAACCCACCAGAAACCATTCTCCTGCCATCAGGAACTGCTGAAGGTCTCCTGCTCAGAGCAGCTGTAGGCTATTCAAGTAACCATGGAGTTGTTTCACCACATAAGAGGCATTAGCAATATTAACAGATGTCACACAAATGGAATGATGAACAAGACATTTGTTGTACTAGCCACAAGTCCACCTGCTCCTACAATAAGGAAGTCTCTTGATTTAAATTCGCTCTGCTGCAGAGGGTGTGTGGGAAATAGTATGAGAAACCAACCTGGGATGCTTGACAGGCTTAAGTTGCTCTCTTGTCTTCCCTAAAAGCCAGTATTCTCCTGAGGAGATGCTGTCACTCTCTCCTGAGTACAGGTTCAGTAGAGCGCTGGCCAAAGTGAATCTAGGTGCAGTAGAGACCAAAAGGCTGTGTGGTCAGGAGGGTCTTCTGTTTTATAAAAAATTTAGGGGGGAGATGTTGGGGGAGCAGTGTGACCCCAGATCCTGAATTTCTTGTAAACAACTTGTTTTCCCCTGATCTCTGAGTGCCTACAGCTGCTCTGAGCAGGAGACCCTCAGGAGTTCCTGATGGCAGGAGAGTGGTTTCTGGTGGGTTTGGCTGGGGCGTGGCTATCTCTATATAATCTGCCCCTGAACACAATAAAGGGGGCATTCTTGGGGAATTCAATGATGTCCCATGTCTCTGTCTGTCTGTCTGTGTGTGTTTGTGTATTTTCACCTCCAGTCCCCTTTCCCGCAGCTCACGAACTGGGTGCCAGCGCACCGAATGCAGACACAGGGGCGTGGTGAGCAGCAAAATTATAAAAATATTAAAATTGAAGGCTGTTTGGGGCTCAACATCTTTTTCTTTTTCTTGGTTTTTCAAGACAAGGTTTCTCTGTGTAACAGCCCTGGCTGACCTGGAACTAGTTCTTGTAGACCAGGCTGGCCTTAAACTCACTGAGATCTGCCTGCCTCTGCCTCCCGAGTGCTGGGAATAAAAGCATGCACCACCACTGCCTGGCTCAACATCATTTAAGTCTGCTAAAATAATGTTTTGTTGATATTGAATCTTCTTTCTTAAAACTTAATGGGAAGAGTTTTAATATAGCCATAGTAAACATATGGATATATATAAATATACTGGGAAATACATGATTTTGAAATTTTAATTGGGTTTTGAGTGACCTGGTAGTGTGTGTGTGTGTGTGTGTTTGTCTGTGTATTTTTCTCACATTAATATATGTTTATATTTATAGTAGATACCCTATAAAAATCAAAGGGATTGACTAGACTGTTAACCATGTACACAGTACAGTAGGCAAGAGGCTGTTTTTCAGTTTTTTTCAGTTTGCTCATGGTCTCTTCTGTTTAAAACATGTTTGTTTGTTTTTTTTTCTGATCCTTTTGTTTTCTCCTTCACAGCGCTTGTACACAGAAGCCTGGGAGAAAGACAAGACCCAAATCCACATAATGCCCGATACACCCGAAATTATGTTGGCCAGACAAAACAAAATAAATTACAGTGAGGTAAGACCTACCTGCTCTTGATTTCCTCATCTGTTCACACTGACTTTGGCTGATGTAGGAACGTCAGACTGTCACTCAGCACAGTCATGATGCAGTCCACTCTTCTTAGGTTTGGTTTTATACTCACTATCTTACTTTAAATTTGGATATTGTTGTATCAAAAATTAGAAAGACAAACACAGCCGGGCGGTGGTGCCGCGCGCCTTTAATCACAGCACTTTAGGAGGCAGAAGTAGGTGGATCTCAGTGAGTTTGAGGCCAGCCTGATCTACAAGAGTTGGTTCCAGGACAGGCTCCAAAGCTACAGAGAAACCCTGTCTCGAAAAACAAAAACAAACAAACAAACAAAAAGACAAACACAAAAGTATAAGTCCTTACAATCAACCACTAATAAGTAAATAATAATTTCAAATAAAAAGTAGTTATTGCCTGAGCTAGAAAGGTGGGTCGGCGGGTAAAGCAGTGCTATGCAAATGTCATGGCCTGAGCTCAGACCCTTTGAAACCATGTGAGGCCAGACGTGCTAAGTGAGCATCTTAATAGTTCCAGAAGGAATGAAAGGTGAGGGTAGAGACAGAATTCCTGAAAATCCCCAGGCGAGCTAGCCAGGCACACACAGGAGAGGGCATCTCGAACAGGATGGAAAGTGAAAACTGACACTTAGGGTTGTCCTCTGACTCCTCAAGTGCACTGTGGTGTGAGTGTGCCTGGACACACACACACACACACGGGGAAGGGAAGGGAAAAGGAGATGTACACGTGCAAAGATCCAAAGAAATTGTGTTGTTCATCAAATTGGGACTTGTTTTGGAATGTATTCTGCATATTTGCTTTCTTCAGTTGCCTCATCTATAAAGTATCTAGAAACTTTTGAGATGACAAAAATCTAGACTATGGGGTAGGATGAAAACTGATGTAGTAATGGTTTAATAAATTTTAATGTCTTTCTTTTACCCTCAAGTCACCATGAAAATTAGTATAAGAGGGCCCCAAGAGAGATGCATGGATTTCCCTAGAAAGGGGAAATAGGAGAAAATTAAATGTGTTTAATATATTTGAAATAGCAAAGTTTATTAACAAGATCCAAATGCAAATGAGAGGTTTTTTTTTTAATTCATCCTTTTCAAAATTGCCTAGGAGCAATTAAATTTTTCTTACCGTTGAAGTGTATTAGAGGCATTAGAATCTAAGGGGAAATAATTATCTTTACAGTGCAGAATTGCTACTACATAAGTAGTTTCTTACTCGATTGTCCTTGTCCAGGTGGAGAATCTATCTGATTGATTCAAGCATTCTGATCTTTAAGCTTTTACTCTCAAGACTTGATCAAGTTTTTATCTTACCTGTATTCATCTATTAATACACATTTATTTGTAATAACAAAGTCTTAAAGAAAAGGCATGTTTCTTATCTCATATAGCAAAGAGTAATCAATAAAAAGGGTGAAATTTTCCTTCCTCTATCATCAAAGAACAGACTCACCAAAAATATCTGACCAGCCCTGGCTCATCCACATTAGGGCAGGCTCCTGCCCCAACCCAGCCACGTTAGGGTGGGGTTCTGCCACATTAAGGGGTCTCCTGCCTCAGCTTAGCCATGTTAGGGGAGCTCCTGCCCGGCTCAGTCACTTTAGGGGAGATCCTGCCCCAGCTCAGCCACACTGGGGTAGGTTTCTCTGCTGAACCTGGCCTTGCTGAGCCTCAGGCAGATGCAGCTAACTTCTGTCCCAGGTTGTGATGAGGCTCCTGCTTACCTGAGGAGGAATGAAATAGATTTTCCTTTTAGACTAGTAAGAGAAGATCAGGATATTTTTTAATTGTAAAATTTCCAACTTGGTTTATTTTCTTTAAAATGTCAAGATTAATTTCCCAGCCCCTGTTTTCTGAAGATGAGGTTTAAGAATGACCCCCGTTGGATGACTGTGAAAGGCATTGCCGAGGGCTTTCACCCCACAGTTCACTCCTTGACTGCAAATGAAACGAACACACCTCAACCTTGTCTCGTGTATGCTCCTGCAGCTACTCTAGCTACCCTGCACGTGTGACTTCCCAAAACAAGCTTTAAATCAAGACCTTGGAGATAACAAAAAGTGCCGTGTGCCTCAAAACACGGTGCCTCTTTCAAAGGTCGGAAAAACTAAAGAAATCTGACCTGAGGTCGTGAGCTGGCTCCAGACAATTTTTCTTGATTATACCATGAGGTCATAGTTAAGGCTTTGTTCTGGGATGAAAAAATATAATAGATGGGTTATAGGATTTGACGCTATAAAAGAAATATTCTGGGGCTGTAGAGGTGACTGGGCAGTTAAGAGGGCCCCCTACACTTCCCGAGGACCCAGGACCCAGCACTCCACATAGATTAGCTTATTGCCACCTGTGACTCTAGCTCCAGGGGATCTGCTGGCATATATTCACTTGACATATATTCACACAGACACGTATACATACCCATAAATAAGGAAATAAATATTCTGTAAAAAAAAAAAGTTTAGGAGTGAAGTTTGTAGTGATTTATAATTTTCTCCTAATTGGTTGAATAATTTAAAATAAATTTTAATTTAATTTAAAAATCTGTAGAGCACTGCATTTGATTTAATCTGTATCACTAAAGTGGTCTTTATTGATAGAGAAATACAGATAGCAAATAGACAAATATATATGACAGAGTCCAGGAGAGAAACACAAACAAGGAGAAAAGTGGGATGCTCACTGAGATTGACCTTGTCGTGAAACTTTCTACAGGTTTTGAGAGAGGAAAAGGCCCACTCTGGAGTGTCAGAGCATCTGTTGAGAATCTCTGCCCAAGCGTGCTTACATAAGGGCCTTACTTTCTTTTTTTTTTAAATATGTGTTTGCTTATTATGTATACAGCATTCCTTCCATGTATGTCTGCAGGCCAGAAGAGGGCACCAGACCTCATTACAGATGGTTGTGAGCCACCATGTGGTTGCTGGGAATTGAACTCAGGAACTCTGGAAGAGCAGTCAGTGCTCTTAACCTCTGAGCCATCTCTCCAGCCCAGGGCCTTACTTTCTAAAAGCACAAAGCATGCTTCTGTCCCTGGCACGACACCATACAACTGAGGCGCCATACATACACACAAAACTGTGCGGAATGACCATTTAATTCATTTGTGGTCATCAGAATCTTTTCTATTCAAAGCTCGGTGAGCTTCTCGAAGTAACACGTCTCATTAAGAGATCTAGGAACTTTTTATAATTAAGATCTGTTTATTAAAGTAAATGTTTTGCCAGGCATGGTGCACATACCATTCATCCGGTTTATCTCAGCACCGAGGAACATAGGGTCGGAGGGTTGTAAGTTCTAGGCCAGCCTGGACTACACTGTCATGAAATCAGAGTGGTGGTGGTTTTGATTTATTGAGCAATATTAGCAATGACTGTAAAGTACACTGTTTCAGTAGACTTTCAGGATGATTGTAAAGATACCAACAAAGTTGTTCAAAATTTGTGAACAAAGAAATTGAACAGTGACGATGTTTTCTCATTTCAGATTAAAAACAGAATCTTTTCTTTTTCTGGCTCATCAGTCTTTGGTATTTGCTATCGCTGTGTCTGCTACCAATTCCTGGCAGCTGAGACCAATTACTCATAAGCAATTGAATATTAGCAGAGTCTCATTGCGGCATGCTTTCAATCATGAGCACATGCTTACAGTGATCTGTTGTATATTGTCATAGAGTAATGCAGGTAGAGTTGTTCCTGTTTCAAACCTGGAATCCTTGCATCCTTCTTCGCTGGTTTAAGAATGGAGTAAGTTCTTACTGACTTAAACACCACCGAGAACTGCTGACTTCGTGTCTAAAACCTGTAAGGGTGTGCAAGAAAAGCATCATGTTACAATTTACTGAATGCAAAATTTCCATTTAACTTAATAGCTTGGAAAAATTCTTTTTGTTTCGTTGTTTTGTTTTGGTTAAGAATGCATAGTTCTACATCCAAGGGTTGTCTTCTTTTGACCCCCTGCCCCAAAAATGTGGTTTTCTAGCGAATGTGAGTTCTCTAACAGAAAGTATCTTCCCTCTTTCCCCAGAGCCTCTATCGCCAGGCCATGGAAGAAGCTAAGAAGGAAGGCTACGACTTGAGAAGCGATGCTATTCCCATCGTGGCCGCCAAGGCTTCCCGGGACATCGCTAGTGATGTAAGCACTGACTAGGCACCCAGTCAGGCCAGCCCCTAGCACAGGGATCCCCCTTCTGTAACACTGTAGGACTTCTCGGTGCTCCTCTTACCTCACCAACCCCACTGAGTAGAGGTGGGACCTGGATAAAACCTGCTCATGATCCCAGGCTCATAGTTTACACTGCACTGTACTCTCTTGAGCTTGCTTTTCATCTTTCTTAAATAGAGCAGGCGTCTCACAGTCAGATGGACTGTGTTGAGCTGCTCATGAACACTCATGATACACTGGAGAGAATGGATGCAAACATGAAATGGGCGTAGCTAAGTTTGCCCATACAGGAAGGAAGGTGGAGGATAGCCAAAGGCTGAAGGTCATTGTTTCTGTACTCTGAAAATGAAGATAGCAGATTCCTGGACATGTTTAAAATTATCCGAAAGTAGAAACAGTTGTCTAACTTTATAGCTTTTAAACCTTTTTTGTTAAGGCTGGAAAAGGTGAAACTGACTACAGTGACTAGTGATTAAATGTATGATCCAATAGTGCTCCATATTTTCCCACTGTCAGGCAAAAACAGCCCTGTAACTTCCTCATCTTATGAAACCCAAACTGCACACCTACTAAATAACAGAATTTGTCTATTTCAAAATGATGCCTCCTGGCTTACATGTATGCTTCTGGAGGCTGTACATAGTAACATATGTGCTATATTTCTCTGCCTTTCCAAGGAGAAGCCTGGGAACCCCGCAGGCACACACCCCCGGGGTGCTCTCTAGCAGGCTGCTTGGTAGGGCTTCTGGGGCACTGGATTAGCTTGTGGCTGCGATTGGACAGCCTCTTCCAGTCATCACTTTTGGCCAGATTTTGCCAGCATGTGATTCTGCGACTTATGGTGGGGTTCTTCTTGCCTCGAGGCATGACGTCACAAAAGCAGCCAGCAGCGATCCTCTCCACCTCCTCCTTCCTCCTTATGCTTATGGGTTGTGTCTCTTTCAGTACAAATATAAAGAAGCCTACCGGAAGCAGTTGGGTCACCACATTGGCGCCCGAGCCATACACGATGATCCCAAGATGATGTGGTCCCTCCACATTGCCAAAGTGCAGAGTGACCGTGAATATAAAAAAGAGTTTGAGAAATACAAGACACGATACAGCAGCCCAGTGGACATGCTCGGGATTGTGTTAGCCAAGAAGTGTCAGACCTTAGTCAGTGATGTGGACTACAAACACCTCCTGCATGAATGGACGTGCCTGCCCGACCAGAATGATGTCATACAGGCACGGAAAGCATACGACCTCCAGAGTGATGTAAGTATCTGTGGTATGGGATAAAAACATATCAGAAGAAAGTCTGTGAGATTCTGACTAGTGTCAAGGACCGGAAATCTAAATGCCCCTAGAAGTAGGAGTTTCTCATTGGGGACCCCTCCAAAAGTTGTGGGTAAAAAGGAAGTAAATACTATCAATGTTATACAGAATTTAGCTTCCTAGTGATTCGGGCTTCTTTTGTCTGAATCAACTAACAATTAGCCCTCAAAATAACATTGCTGACCCCGTCATTGTGGCTCACACCTGTAATCCCAGAACCTTGGAAGTGGAGGCAGAAAGATCGGGAGTTTAAAGCCAGCCTTAGCTATAAGACCCTGCCAAGGAAGGAAGGAACGGAAGGAGGGAAGGAAGGAGGGAGGAAGGAAGGAAATAAGGGAGAGAGGAAGGGAGGGAGGAAGGAAATAAGGGAGGGAAGGAGGGAGGGAGGAAGGAAGGAAGGGAGGAGGGAGGAAGGAAGGAAGGGAGGGAAGGAGGGAGGAAGGAAGGAAGGGAGGGAAGGAGGGA
>NC_022011.1:65260181-65324497 GCF_000317375.1 Microtus ochrogaster | reverse complement strand
CACACACACACACACACACACACACACACACACACACACACACAGAGAGAGAGAGAGAGAGAGAGAGAGAGAGAGAGAGAGAGTAAAAACTAGTATCTACATATTAAAACAAGTGAGTTTTTGCTTTCTGAGTTTATATTACCTGTCTTAATATAAATGTTTTTCTACTTAAATATGTTTATTACTTGGTGATGCTTCAAAATATTAAATTCTTGTTTAAAGTACTATGAAAAAGAGGAAGTTGAGAGAAAGAGAAAAAGGGAGAGAGAAAAAAAAGAAAGAGATGTTTTAGAGGAGCCCAGGAGAAGTTGGGAGGGTAAAGATACATTGTATGCTGTCTTAGTCAGGGTTACTATTGCTATGATGAAATACCATGACCAAAGCAACCTGAGGAGGAAAGGGTTTATTTGGCTTTACTTCCACATCACTGTTCATCACTGAAGGAAGTCAGGACAGGAACTCAAACAGGGCAAGTACCTAGGACCAGGAGCTGATACAGAGGCCGTGGAGGGTGCTGCTTACTGACTTGCTGCCCATGCCTTGCTCTGCATTTCTTGTAGAACCCAGGACCACCAGCCTAGGGATGGCCCCACCCACAGTGGGCTCCCCCACCAATCACTAATTAAGAAAATGGTCACCAGGCTTGCCTACCTCCTGTTCTTAAAGCATATTGTCAGTTGGAGTTCAGGGCTGTCAGATGACTCTGGGCCGTGTCAAGTTGACATAAAACTAGCCAGCACACATACACTGACATTTTCAATGAATAAATTTGAAATATTACTTAAAATGCATGCATACTATATGTAAAGCTTGGCATGATGTCTATGTTTATAATCCCAGTACTTGGAAGGCAGAGACCAAAGATTCGGAGTTCAAGGCTATATGTAATGATTTTGAAGCTACACTGAGCTGTAGGAAACCCTGTCTCGAAAAAGAACAGCAAATAATTCTTAAGACAGATTTTTAAGTACCAAAACCTAATTATACTTTGCAGAACAGTTGAATTATTTAATAATTGAAGTATTTATAAACTCTTAGTAATGAAGAAAGGAATGCAGCCTTAATAAATTTAGTTCTACTTTGTGTCAAAGAGATAACAATTTCTGTGAACACCAAAATAATTTTCTCCTTTTTTTTCAATAGCGCTTGTACACAGAAGCCTGGGACAACGACAAGAAAACCATCCACGTCATGCCCGACACGCCTGAGATCATGCTGGCCAAACTCAACAGGATAAACTACAGCGACGTGAGTACCCAGAGAGCCCATACGAGGGGTCGTGATGTTTCCCTTCATTAAATGCTTTCCCTAATGTATTACCTACCCTATAACTGACATTGTTGGCAAAAGAAACAGCTCGCCCTTGACTTAACCCTGGGCTACGTGGTGGGTCCACAAGGAGAAGACCAAGCTTTGGTTACCAGACAGGAAGTGGAGTCCCTGTGGGGAAGTATCCTGGGTATCACTCCTCCTCCTCTAAGACCCTCCGGGGGTCAGCCATGGTATAGCACCCAAACATGGATGCTCCCCCCAGCATGTTTTCAGATTTACCAGCCAGGAAATCCTGATGGTCTCAAACATGTGTCCGAGGACCTGTGGCCTGTGAAGTGTAAATGTCCGTGACACCGCCACTGTGTTTAGGGGATTCATTTCAGTTGAAATGGTGACAGGAAGCACCGAAGGGGGTGGTGACTAAGGACTCTCTCCACAGAAACTCTACAAAGTGTCGCTGGAAGAGGCCAAGAAGCAAGGCTACGACTTACGCCTAGATGCCATTCCTATCCGAGCAGCCAAGGCATCGAGAGAGATTGCTAGTGATGTAAGTTGACTTTTTTTTTTTTTTTAAGAAGCGTTTCTTTAAAATGTTGTCAGAGGGACACTTTCAGGGTGTTTGTTGCCAGCCCTTGCTTGCACTTCCAAGTGTCATCCTCCTTTAGTGCCCCCCCATACGAAGTTAAAATGAGAAGGGTGGCTTTTGAACTTTAAAAGTAGACAGTTTCTGAACCCCAAGGAATGACTCTTCTGGCAAATGTAGGTGACGCTGACGCTAATAAGGAGAATAGCTTTTTGGCACATAAACTCTACCTAAATGGGATGCATATCCATGACCAAGGAATTCATTCAAAGGTCTAACAAGAGAAATATTCTAAAATATCTTTAATGTTAATGGTTTAAAAAAAAAAGCACTGAAGTTTATTTGCCAAGGAATTCGATGTATACTGGGGTAGTGTAGTTTAGAGAAAGAAAGAATACAAAATACAAGGAGCCCTGAAGTGTAGGCTGACCCCTGTTACAAACATACATTGTGACCATCAGGATCCTGTTTTATAGATGGGGTTGGTAATAGTCTTTGTTCTGCTTGATAATAGTGGGAAAATACACAGAAGTAGTATGTGTTTCTTTCATCGGATTTACATAACTTTTCTTTCTCCAGTACAAGTATAAGGAAGGCTACCGCAAGCAGCTGGGCCACCACATTGGGGCACGGAACATCGAAGATGACCCCAAGATGATGTGGTCCATGCACGTGGCCAAGATCCAGAGTGACCGGGAGTACAAGAAGGACTTTGAGAAGTGGAAGACCAAGTACAGCAGCCCGGTGGACATGCTGGGCGTGGTGCTGGCCAAGAAGTGCCAGATCTTGGTCAGTGACATAGACTACAAGCATCCTCTGCATGAATGGACCTGCCTGCCTGATCAGAATGACGTCATTCAGGCGCGGAAGGCCTATGACCTCCAGAGCGATGTAAGTGGGTCTGATGTTCTTCAGCCATGTCTTCAAACAGTTCAGTGGGGGAAATCTGACATTTTCAGTGTCAGAGAATCTTTGGGAAGCTTAATAAAACCCATGAAATATACATAAAATAAGCATTGAGCTCAAAGGAAGCCAACCATATTGAGAACGATTATGAAAATATCCAACCAAAACTGAGATATGATCATATGTGTACTTATTTGTTAACATATTCAATAATTATAGTAGCCCTACCTATAATAACTAGCTCTGAGTATAATAACTAATTCCAAAGAAAAGTGAAAGGCATAAGTATTTTAAGAAGTCTGTAACATCTTCAAATAACACAAGTGTCCCTAACACATATTGCTAGAACACATGAAGTATTAATGGTACTGTAGTCTGTTATCCATAGTTATACTTGTTTGAATGCTATGTTTCAGTTAGATGTTAATAAAAATATGGATGTTAGATTTAGTTATGTCCAAGTTCACTGATGTCAGGTTAAGGAGTCCTGATTTAAAGCAAACTAATTTCCCAATTGGACTGATTGTATCTCATCCTTTCACGGACTCAATGTTCTTATAGGAAACATCAGTAATAATTTGTGAATGAATGTTTAGGAATGAGACATGAACATTTTGGCCAGTTTCTAGGAAACTGAAATATTGTAGTGACCTAAAAATACAAGGGACACTTTTGTTGTCAGCAGTTGACACCCTGTGACCTCCCAGACACCCCCTTGTTGGTTCAGTAACTTCTTGTTTTGATTGGGCTCTGACTAAATAGTTGCTTTTGAAAGATTATGAAAGTAATGGTATTGCAAAGTTACAAGAAAAAAAGTTCTTCAAAAACCATAAAAATAAAATGTTTCCCTTAGAAGAAGTGTTCTCTTAGAGCTGATTATTTAAATCCAATGGAAAAAAATGAATTCCAAGACAAGTCAAAAAAGACTTAAAATAAGTACAAGGAAAAGCAGGATTTAGAAGCACATGCATATAAAGTCATGTAAAAATGCTACTTTTATTTGCACAAGAAAGCTTTTATTTGCATTCGCAAGTGGTCAGTTGGTAGTATTCACCCTGTGTCTATCATAACTATCTGTGAAGGCTGCTGCCAAACAACATAGGAGCCCCATGTGTTCCAGGAGAATTATTCCCACGTGAATAGGTGTGAGCATCACACCAGACGGCAAGCACCTTTCCCTAGAAGTCAGGCAGTAATGTCCTTTTTGTTCCATTGAAATCCAGTGTTGAAGAGATTTGATGGGTCTTCGAAATGCAGTGAACAACAGCCAACTCTAGGGACATGGTATTTCATAAGCCTTTTTAAACGAAGATGGGTCTTCCTAAAATTATTCACAGCTACAGTTCAGTAGTTATTTTGTATGTGTTCAGTCAGTCAGATGCCAGGATGACAAGGCGACGTCTCAATGCTTAACACTTTGGTCTCTAGGCTGTCTACAAAGCTGATCTTGAGTGGCTGAGAGGCATCGGATGGGTTCCCATTGGCTCCGTCGAGGTTGAGAAGGTGAAGAGAGCCGGCGAAATCTTGAGTGACAGGAAGTACCGCCAGCCTGCCGACCAGCTCAAGTTCACTTGTATCACCGACACCCCGGAAATTGTCCTGGCGAAAAATAATGCCATCACAATGAGCAAGGTGAGTCGTTAGCGGATTTCTGCCACCAGTCAGGCCTGAGGTGGACTTGACCCCCGAGGTGGGGAATGGCCGGGTGAGCCAGGGAGCAACAATCAGGAGAGGGCCCACTTCCGCAGCCTCCTGTAGAAGGACTGCAGGAATTCTAGCTAACTTCCGGTGCTTTTCTCCAACTGTGCCCTCTAACCATAGGTATACGTGAAAGCTGAACCTGGGGATCATGTCCCCACCAGTGCACATGCCCCCCCCCCTCAGCTGCGACCTGCCTCTGCATGAAACATTGGCCCAGGTGGAGCAGACGTAGGCCCCTGGTTCTCTTGGTCCGTGGTTCATGCCACAGCCTAGCTGCCTCTTCTGTTCCACTGACTTAGGCTGTGAGAATCCACTTTAGAAACCGAGCTGGTATTGTTATCACACGAGAGAGAAGAATGTTTTCCTCAGAGTCCCATCTGTCTGCTCATCTTTTATCAAATCAGTAGGTCCCTTAGTTGGGTGCCTGTGCATTCCAGGTTGAGTCGAACTGAGATGAGTTCTGACCCTGCCTGGGTGTCTTTCGCTTCTTCCGTTGTGAGAGTGAGCTCTCAGAATTAGAAATACCTCTAGGAAAGAGCTTGCAGAATAAAACACCAGAGACCAGTTTACACTACACCAAGGACAATCACAAAGGAGAACAGAGGGAAAGAGGCAGAGAGAATCTACTGTGACCTTTAGACAAGAGCAGTGAGAAACGCACACTTCATTCTCAGGAACACTCGGCTTCCAGCAAGTTGGGTTGAGCTTTGCCCTTAGGCTCACGGCTCTGTGTATGACCTCTGCTGTGTAACCAAGCACTCTGCAGAAGTTCTAAGAAGGAAGCTCAGGGTTCACTAGGTGGAAAGGATCCACAGTTAGGCCATCATATTGGTTTATGAGAGTGCTCAGGTCATGCCCAGTTGTCTCCATGTTGCCAGGTTTTACTATTTACTACCTCTAGAAGGCTGTATTCGTAGTAAAAAAAAACAGGTTACGGTTGAGGGGAACTAACGTGGCTGGGTCCAGCAGAAGGCTTTACTCTCCTTCTCCACAGCATTTATACACAGAAGCTTGGGATGCCGACAAAGCCTCCATCCATGTCATGCCAGACACCCCTGAAATCCTGCTGGCCAAAAGCAATTCTGCCAATATCAGTCAGGTAAGAGGGGCCTTCGGGTGGTGGTTAAGTCTCTGTAGAAGCCATTAAAATGTTTGTCCTCCTCAACGAAGTCGTCTTTGGGAGTGGCCTGTTGGGTTTCTAAAACAGTTCCGTTCTCTGTTGTGTTTTACCTTCTACCTAGAAACTGTACACCAAAGGCTGGGATGAATCGAAGATGAAGGACTATGACCTGAGAGAGGATGCCATTTCCATCAAGAGTGCCAAGGCCTCCAGGGATATTGCCAGCGACGTGAGTGCCTTCCCCTTAGATCCTGTGCTTTTTCCCATAGTGCCGAGCATTCTGGTTATCGAGCCACTTTGCAATTGCTTCTATGTGCATTTCTCCAGATAGTACTACCCCATTCGTTTTGCAGAGGATACATTTTAGAATTAAAGTGGCTGCAAGGAAAATTCTCAAAAATGAGGCTATATTAATCATTACACTCCTTTAAATTTAATTTATTCTATTTTAGGTGTGTGTTTGCCTTGATGTATGTCTGTGCCCCGTATGAGTGGCTCAAGGAGGCTAGACGAGGGCACATGACCCTCCAGAACTGTGTAGGTTGTGAGCTGGGAATAGCACCTCATCCTCTGGAAGAGCAGCCAGTACTGTTAACCACTGAGCCAGCTCTCCAGCCCAGCTATTTTCACGATAGCAGAGAAGCATAAAAATTATACTGAAATGTTAGAAAGTTGAGGTCTGAAATTCTTCTGCATACCACGCGATCTAAACCTGGTTTTTCTTGAACTGGTTTCTGGCATTTTAGTACAAATACAAGGAAGCCTATGAAAAACAGAAAGGCCACCACATCGGAGCCCAGAGCGTGGAAGACGATCCCAGGATCATGTGTGCCATGCACGCAGGGAAGATTCACAGTGACCGGGAGTACAAGAAGGAATTCCAGAAGTGGAAGACCAAGTTCAGCAGCCCGGTGGACATGCTGGGCTTGGTGCTGGCCAAGAAATGCCAGACCCTGGTCAGCGACGTAGATTACAAGAACTACCTGCACAACTGGACTTGCCTGCCTGATCAGAACGACATTATTCAAGCCAAGAAGGCCTATGAGCTGCAGAGTGATGTATGTAGCACGAGCTTGGGGAATAAGGAAGCAGGGATGTTTGCTAGTTGTTCAGTTGGAGCCTCTGGGTATAGATCTGTGGGCTGTGAATAGCCCAGGCCGGGATGTGGAGGAGGGAGGAATCATTCACAGTGTTTAATAAAAAAAAAAAAAACCATGGCAAGCAAAATGCAGAAATGAAAGCTCTACTGAGGCCATGTCTTTTATTTCTGAACTATTTTTTCATGCCATTTGTAATTTCTGGCAAATCAATATATCGTAATAACAGATACAGTAAATCTGAACGTTTTAAAATGATTATCACCACTTCCAAAATACTAAACAGGATGTGAGTTATTTGTCACGGGGTTAAAATGGAGTGAGAGTCAGCACAGGTTCTTTAAACCTTCCCCAGTTATGCAATTGCTTTAATATTTCACATAAGTATATTGTGGGATTCATAAATACTGCTATATTAACGGATAGTAGAAATAACTGTTTCCACCAGTTACTTTTGTCATCAGTATTAAAACCCCTGCATCCTCTGAGAACATAGCTCTTTCTCGTGTACTACCAACATCCCCATGCTCCTCCGCCCCTCTCCTCAAGCCCTTGGGTTTTCAGCTACTAGAGGGCATGTCTAACATTCACAACTCTGTGGTCTGACATCTTGGCAGAGTGTGTATAAAGCAGATCTGGAGTGGCTGCGTGGGATTGGCTGGATACCAGAGGGCTCCGTAGAAATGACCAGAGTGAAGGGCGCTCAGGACCTCGTGAATGAAAGACTGTACAGGACACGACCAGAGGCCCTGAAGTTCACCTCCATCGTGGACACTCCCGAAGTGGTCCTGGCAAAAGCCAATTCTCTGCAGATGAGTGAGGTAAGAGTCACCCATCTATTAAGCTTTTGTGTTTCTGGATACAGTGTTCAGGTGTAAAGACAAGTAAAGCTGAACCAGACTGTTTTCTTCAAAGATTTCCAATGAGGATGCAGACCTGAGGGTCTCTTAACTAGCTTAATGCAGCCACATTGGAAATAGCACTCTGATAGGGAGAACGTGTCTTTCCCTTCTCACAGGGACTTTGAAGCGCTAAACTGAAAGATGTCACTCCACACACAGCAATTCCAGGAAATGAGTATTTAACTCTTACTAGTATCAAGGCACGGGACATAATACTACCTAGTAGTGGGGCATTGCACGAGGCAAGATTTGGCAGAGAAACAGATCCAGTGTGACCTTTCTATAGATGTATATGTAGAAAAAGATTGCAGTCTTAAGAAATTGGCTCATGTGGTTATGCAGGCTGGCAACTCCAGAATCTGCAAAACAGATTAGAAGGCTAGAGACCCAGGGGACAATCGCAGCTCAATGTTGTGGGTGGTTTCTTACAGAATTGCTTCTGGATGGGGAAGATGAGAGTATAACAACCTTCAACTGATGGATGAGGCCCATCCACACAATGGAGAGCTCATTGTGTTATTTGTAGTCGACTGAATATTTTCAGGATCTGTCTGAATCCCAGTGCCTGCTCAGTAGAGCCTCAAATTTGTCATTCTAAGCACATACAGAAACATTTGCTTTTTTAGATAAAGTTGTTGCTAAGACTTAATGTTTCGGCTGTCCATTCTCTGCTGCTGAGCTGACGTGATGTTTCCTTTTGTCCTCAGAGGCTGTATCAGGAAGCCTGGAATAAAGACAAAACCAACATCAGCATTCCCCTGGACACTCCAGCCATGCTGCAGGCTCAGATCAATGCCTTGCAGATTAGCAATGTAAGAGAAATAACCGTGGTGTGGAGAAGCCTCTGTCTTCTTGCTAACGAGTAGTTCCCTATCCTTTAGCTAATGACTAATGCCCATACTGTTGGTGTTACTTTTTTTTTTCTTTAGCATCCATGGATAGAAGTTCTGTCTTTTAAGAGGTTGTCATAGGCAGTTTATATCACACCTTTAATCCCAGCACTTGGGAGACAGAGGCAGGCAGATCTCTGAGTTTGAGGCCAACCTGATCTACACAGTGAGTTCCAGGACAGCCAAAGCTACACAGAGAAACCCTGTCTTGAAAAACAAGCAAACAGAAACATTGCATAAATGCATGATTGAGTGTCTAGACTGTAGGTGTTCTCTCTTCGGCCTTGAAAGGTGTTCTCCCCATGGCCAATGACTGTGCCTTCATTCCTCATGTATTCCTGAAATAATAAATCCCTAGTCAAGTGCTTCCATGCCCAACAGTGCCTACTGCCATCTTAGGTCTTCTGATGAGACCTTCTTGTTTGACATTCCAAAGTCAAGTGATAGGCAAAGTAAAATTTTAATTACACTCAAAGATCGTGAGTTAATATCACATTCCTTCAAAAGAATACTCTGAGTTAAAGAGCAAAATTAAAGATAAACCTTAGGAGATCTTCATGGGCCTTAATGAAGCATCCTTGGTTTCACTGTTCATCCTGAAGTCTCCACGTACTGGGGAAGAGGGAGGTTTTCAAGTGCACACCACGTTGGGATGAAAGTAAATATTCTGTCATTGGTACCGCTAGATGCTTAGCTTTAAATTTTACATCAGAGGTCTTCCTGCTACAAAGCAAGCATCCAGCAGCAAAGGGACTCAGCGATGCATGTTTTTCCTGCACTGCCTTTACATTATGGATTTGATATCTGCTATGCCTGCTACGAGTCTGTCTTCATTTTCTAAACAAACCTGTGCTCTGGCTCTCTAGAAACTCTACCAAAAAGACTGGGATGAAGCCAAGCAGAAAGGCTATGACTTACGAGCAGATGCCATTGAAATCAAGCATGCCAAAGCCTCCAGAGAAATCGCCAGCGAGGTAATTTCCTTCTGTTCTGGGATTTCCTCCCCCATAAACAAATGGACTGCTTCAGTGACCCTGTTTCTTTCCTTAACCCATGCAAACAGCTGCATTTTGTGTTGTATATTATTTATCAGTAGCAACGAAATATGAAACTGCTTTTAAATTTTTGGGTGAAACTGGAGGAACCAATACAGTGTCATTATATCCCCAAATATTTCTGGCATTCTCCACAGTATAAATGATGGTCATTCGGTACAACACTTCAGGCTGAAATCACACTTTTTATCAAATATTTTATGCTAGAGGCTTATATATAATATTTCAGCTACATTTTCAATTTCACTTCCTACTAATTCAAAGTTTACTAGCAGTAATATGGTCCAAGCCATCCCCTACTCCGAACTCCAAGCCTCAAACACGCCTTCCTTTCTCTGGTTCCTCTCCTTCCCTCATCTGTGCACAATAGCTGCTTCCTCCTCCTCGGCCCTCATTTTCTCCCCTTACCTACACCTTAATCCCAATTCTCTCTCTGTTTGACCCAAATACTTCCAGGTTGCCACAAAGGGCACCAGCCCACTCCAGAGCTTATCAGATGGAGGCCATTGTCCACAGACCTATTGTCATTTCCTGTTTGAAACCAGTGACCTTGCTTTATGAAAAACGTATATTTTTCTAGTCTCTAAAACCGTGCCTGTGACTCTTCCATACCTGAGACCCCTTCAGTGCCCTCGGGTCTGTCTGACTGAACCCTTCACCTACCTAGCAACCTCATTACTGTGCCATCTTCTTCTGAATTATAGGACAGTCTAGGACCTACCTCACTGTAACACTGTGAGAATTAAACTGTTATTATAACTGCCATTGTTTAATTATTTTTAAATTAAAAAAAACATCATTTTAGTGTAGATGAGCCTCACACATCTGAAGCTCTTGTCTTAGTAGTGATTGCTCATAAATTTTAGATTTGTATGTTATTGTAATTACGTATTGTTTTCTTCCTGATTTATTCATCTACCTAAAATAGTCCTGATTTCTTTAGACTCGAGCAGATAACAGCTTTCAGTGTTGAGCCAATTTGCATTAAAATTAAGATTCTGAGATAACTTAAAGGAAAGATATCAATATCTTATTTGTCTTTTTCTCTGCTTTTTCCCCCCACAATACTAGTACAAATACAAAGAAGGTTACAGAAAGCAACTGGGCCACCATGTGGGTTTCCGCAGCCTGCAAGATGACCCCAAGTTGGTATGGTCTATACATGCTGCCAAGATCCAGAGTGACAGGGAATACAAGAAAGCCTATGAGAAGTCTAAAGGGATTTACAACACACCCTTGGACATGATGTCAATTGTTCAAGCCAAGAAATGCCAAGTCCTGGTCAGCGACGTTGATTACCGTAATTACCTGCACCAGTGGACATGCCTGCCGGATCAGAACGACGTGATCCAGGCTAAGAAAGCCTACGAGCTACAGAGTGATGTGCGTATGTCTTCGCCTCCAGGGAGATAGCGTGTGTGGGTCTAAGTGTAGTGTATGCTCTAGAGACATCCTTTAGACAGTAATCTTCTAAGGCATTCTGGACATTCCAGGGTAACAGTAGGAGCTGTCCTTACATCTCCTGTCTTGTGAAGGATTCTTGTTGACGGTAGCAGGATCCTATTCACCAAGATAAAAATAATCAGTCTTGTTCTGTATAATTCAGTAGAAAATATTGGTTCCGCTGTTCTGATCTTTGCAAGATCAGCTGTCTAAATTTCAGAAACAGATAGAGGCATAAGGAAATGGTTTAATTCAATTGACACATGTAGAAAATACTATGGAGGTATTTTATAAAAAGCTCCTTCCCTAATATTCCTATCGCTTCTATTCCCAGTGGTTCAAGAGAGACCATGAGCTTCTCCTAGAGACAGGTGCCAGGATAAAACACGCTGAAAAGATTCACGTTTAATCTGAATGCCCTTTGGCTGACTTACAGAGGGGTTCTGTGTGCTGTTCAAGTATCGGATTCTACTGGCTAACCTGGGTCTTCTTACTGTGTGTTTCCCTCCTCCGTGTAGAATGTGTACAAGTCAGACCTGGAATGGATGAAGGGTATCGGATGGTTGACAGAGGGTTCTGTGGACGTCGTGCGAGTGAAGAATGCTCAGAATCTTCTGAACGAGAGGTTGTATCGTATAGGGCCCGAGGCCTACAAATTCACTAGCATTGTCGACACCCCAGAAGTGATCCTGGCGAAGACCAACGCTGTGCAGATCAGTCAGGTAAGCTGCTGTGGTTCTGTGTCCAGGAGAAGTGAGGGGAACTCAGGTGGTGAACTTCAAATTGCCACTATCACAGGAAGTAAGATCTGGGGCACAGCTGAGTCCACATCTTCAGCCAGTCAGCCAGATATCTCTGTAATTGACACATCTTGGGTCAAAACAACTGAGTCCAAACTCTGATGCACATTTTAATTGCATTCGAAGTTGCAAACTAAAATGCTATTTAGTCCTATAACCACAGAACTGTCACTTATGTGCATGTGTACTCAATGCTGACGTAGACTGAGAAGTCCCAGAACAATCCCACCTTTAGACATCACGATAGTTATTTTGGCTAAGAAAGCAAAGTTTTAATTAGCATTGTCTAGAATCAGAATTGCCTGTCATATAGACTGAGGGGTCACATAATTAGATGTGGGATTGGGCAAGAGTTTTTACTAGCATATTAAAATTTAGATTGTATCACACACAAATTATTCATGAAATTAGTGTTTGTAAATAAAATGCAGTGTATACGCACACACACACTTGTGTGGTAAGGAACTCCCTAATCCGCTGTGCTATCACTCTTCCCATCCACCAGCCGCTGTATCGCGATGCCTGGGACAAAGAGAAGGCGAACGTGAACGTGCCAGCTGACACGCCAGTGATGTTGCAGTCCAAACTCAATGCCATCCAGATTAGCAATGTAAGATGCTTCACAGAGCGCTCTTGTTCACATCTTCCCTTACTGTACTCAGCGAAAGTTGTGCCAAAAGCACGGCCCTTTTATTTCAAGTCTTTAAGACACTAGGAATTTGTATGTCTCTCTCTGCTTTTTATAGTGTAGAGATATATCCTTGTTGGAAAGGGAAAGGCAATGGTTTCTCAAAAAGAAAGTAAAATGTAACTTTAACGTATTTGTAGCATATGGCTTGGTTTTCCTTTTCAGTGAGCCATCATTGTTTTTATCTTAAAGGCCCACTGATTTATAGTTTTGTGATTTTTAATATGGCTCTCTGCCTCTGAAATTTCTGACACAAACTCTCTCTCTCTCTCTCTCTCTCTCTCTCTCACACACACACACACACACACACACACACACACACACACACACACACACACACAGTATTGGAGATTCCTTTACTGCACACCTTGAAGTGTGCTGGAAGTCAAATTGAGTGTGAAACTAGTCTGTCATATAAATCCTGAGAAGATTTATGTTCAGCAGAGGTGTTGGCAAGAGTTCATTTTTTACAATCAATAACATGGTATTTTATTGTCACTGTCGAATGGGTGTACAAGAGTTGTTCTCGATCTTAATGCTAACTCAGCAGCTCCCTCTTCAGACTTATTGTGGCATTGCACTCCCCGTTTGCAGAAACAATATCAGAAGGCTTGGGACGATGTCAAGATGACGGGTTATGATATACGTGCAGATGCCATTGGGATCCAGCATGCCAAGGCTTCTCGGGATATTGCCAGTGATGTAAGAGCTCTTCCTTGTTCACAAACACTGAATCCTAGACACATGGGGAGGTGACTTAATTCCTCAAGAATTAGAGTAGAATGGCAGTAATTTTCCAAATTTTAAAACTCCAAATTCCAGAACAACTTGTCCAGTGATTTGAGAAGATTCCTTGCCTGCTCTTAGTTCTACAATTCCTATATTTAGGCACAAAATTTTTCTCCCCCCCCAAAAAAAAAATCTTCTCAACATCAGTTGATTTACAAGAACACAGTTTGTTGGGTTAACGAACATAGAAAATGTTGCTATCACCCTGAAGTGTGGCACATATAATATTTGTGGTTTCTTAGACAGTTTTCGGAAGTACAGGGACAAGTTTTCTTAATTGTAAAATTTTAATTTTAGTTAAAAATGTAAATTTAGGCCGGGCGGTGGTGGCACACGCCTTTAATCCCAGCACTCGGGAGGCAGAGGCAGGAGGATCTCTGTGAGTTCGAGACCAGCCTGGTCTACAGAGCTAGTTCCAGGACAGGCTCCAAAGCCACAGAGAAACCCTGTCTCGAAAAACCAAAAAAAAAAAAAATGTAAATTTAGTTTTAAAAGTAATTTTAATTTAAAACGAACCACAATTCATTGTAATGTAACAGATGTTGTGATTACCCTCTACTTATGTTATGCATTTATTTATAATTCAGTTTAAAAATAAGTTTACAATTTCAAAGTAACTCCAAGCAATTAATTTTATTTAACATGATAGGGAGTACAGGCTTGTGGTTGTTTATGATAAAGCATCTGAAGGTGGTAAGCGGTGACTGTAGTCTGGGAGACGCTGACGAGGTTCAAGCGGGCAAAGGTTTAGGCGATGGGTCTTATTTTCAGGGTGCCCACAATGTTTCCAGACATATGTTCTTAGAAAAAAAAATATCGTGACAAAAAGTGCAAAAAAAAAAATTACAGCATGAACTTAGAGAAAAAAATAGTGTCCAGAATAAAAGTGGCGCAAGGAAGGTGGGGTTATTGTCCGGGAAAATGCTGTCTTTAGGAAAAGGATGCTTGAAGAAAAACCTGATCTTCCTCCTTGTGCCCACGTTTCCCAGTATCTGTATAAGACGGCTTATGAGAAGCAGAAAGGCCATTACATTGGATGCCCCAGTGCCAAGGAAGACCCGAAACTGGTTTGGGCAGCAAACGTGTTAAAGATGCAAAATGACCGGCTGTACAAAAAAGCCTACAACGATCACAAGGCCAAGATCTCCATCCCAGTGGACATGGTCTCCATCAATGCTGCCAAAGAGGGCCAAGCATTAGCAAGCAACGTGGATTATCGGCAGTACCTGCACCAGTGGTCTTGCTTTCCAGACCAGAATGATGTGATCCAAGCCAGGAAAGCCTACGACCTGCAGAGTGATGTAAGTGTCCCCGGGAAGAACACCCTCCACAGCTCGGCATGCTGGCTCTTGTCAGCATCCTAGGAAGCCCAGCTCTCCCATGTGAGCACATCCCTTTACTATTCTACCAGATTTTTTTTTGTTTTGTTTTTTGTTTTTCGAGACAGGGTTTCTCTGTGGTTTTGGAGCCTGTCCTGGAAACTAGCTCTTGTAGACCAGGCTGGTCTTGAACTCACAGAGATCTGCCTGCCTCTGCCTCCCAAGTGCTGGGATTAAAGGCGTGCTGATTTCTTATTGACTCCCCATCTCCACTGCCCGGCTTCTACCAGATTTTTTTAATGACTCTGCTATAGCCAGATTTGTTCAGGAAGTTCTCATTTTCATTGATAAGGTACTATCGCAATTTTCTTGGAGATTTACTGAGGTCTTTAACACTTACGGTTTGTTCAGTGTAAGGATAGCCATGGCCCTTCAGCTGTATACTGAAGACTGATAGAGATGGAATGAATTCAAAGATTAGGGACACGCTCTGAACTCACCTATTTCTATACCTGAATGGAATGTTCTTAGCATTGGGGGGTTTATCTTGGCCAAGACATTTTTAGATTTATTCATACTCTATGCCAATTCAATTTTTCAAAAATGACGGATTCTATAAGGTTATGTGTTTCTTTTTAAATTATTTATTTTATGTGTATGGGTATTTTGCCTGCATAAATGTCGGCACACGATGTATGTGCCTGGTGCCCGCAGAGACATGGGAACTCTTGTTACACACAGTTGTGAACCCCATGCAGGTGCTAGAATTGAACCAGGGTCCTCTGGAGGAGCAGCCAGTGCTCATAACCACTGCCTCATCTTTCCAGTCCAAGGTTATGCATTTCTTGTGTACAATGGATGTCTTCTTTTAATTTTCTAAACTTGGTTTCCTTATTCTTCAAGAGGTGCTTATTAAATGTTGAATGAATTATTGTAGTATGCCTATAGATGACTTAAATTGCCTAGTGGCAGGGACAGGCTAGTTTTAGAATAAAACTGCATTGGTATACTGAGTCATGTATTTAAATCACAGTCTTTAAAAACGAGCAAGGGAAATGTGAATTTTGAAGCTGACTTATTTTAAGATTTTTCTTTTGAGATTTTTCTAGTATTTCCATTCTCTTATTCCCATTTTAGCTTGACGTTTGTGTCCAATAACTAGCTATTAAAATATCATTTCTAAGCAGTGGCTTTTTATATTAATTGCTGGTGTTTTAACAATAGGACAGTTTTATGCACTTGTCTTTTATATATGGTGTGATAATCAAGGATACGCCAGATCCCAGTTGGAAGAGAGGGACTCTCAGATAAAAAAAAAAAAAAAACTCAATTAGTGCCAACATTGTGCAGTTGGTTTTTGAATTCTTAATTATCCCTCTCAAAATACTTATTAAATCTGCCATGTGCCAGGTATTGTATTAGCACAAAAGATGTGAAGGAAAAGCAAGGTTGTGGCTCTAGGTTTGAGGAAGTTCACAGTGAAGCAGAAATGCATGCTAGAGAAGAGTGCCCACGGAAATGGAAGGGCGGGGGGAGTGTGTTCTGTGGCACTGTGAAAAAGAGAAGTGGAACTTTCCTTGGAAGAAGCGCTGGTTTAGCAGGCTTCTGAAGGTGAAGGGGACACTCAGGGACAGCCAGTGTGAACAGGACACAGAGGGAAGGCATGGGAGGAGGCTGGAAGGGAAGGTGCCAGCTAGTACCAGTCCAGAGTCCGTACTGAAGTCTTCGGTCTTCATCTTGAAACCTGTAGGCTGTATATGATGGGGACGCCATGGTTCCAGATTTGAACAGAGAACTTTGTGAAGGTCGTTCTGGTTATGTAGAGAGCCATTTTTATGGCTTTGATTAGCTAGATACCCATCATAAATCATCCCTGCGTACGCCCAAGTGGAGGGCTCTTCCACATGTACATAAGTGTAGGCCCCCGGCACAACTGAAACCAAGCACAGCTGTGTAGGTGGACAATTATTACTTGTGAAAAGGAAAACCCGACATAAAGAAAATGGCTCCCTGTTTCATTGCCACCATCAGAAAGAGACAATATAGCATCTGCTTAACTGGGTCTTCTCCCCCAGGCCATCTACAAGGCTGACTTGGAATGGCTGCGCGGCATTGGCTGGATGCCAGAAGGGTCTCCTGAAGTACTGAGAGTCAAAAATGCCCAGGAGATCCTGTGTGACAGCGTCTACCGGACCCCCGTGGTGAAGCTCAAGTATACAAGCATTGTGGATACACCGGAAGTCGTCCTTGCTAAGTCAAACGCCGAGAATATCAGTATTGTGAGTTGCTGTTGTTCCCTATGCATTAAAACTAAATCCTATCTACACATGACAATCAAACAAAAATATGAAATGATAAATATGTTGGCCACCTATTTTTAGGATAAATATTGATAAATGTAAGCAGCATGAATAATAGCATTCTTTTGGCTTGGGTTATTTTTAAAACCTAAAATATTAATGATGAATACAAATATAATATTCTTACCAAATCTGAGTAACTTACAGGTAAAAATTACAAAAACTTTTACCTTAATGTGAAGAGATTCTGGGTCAGACCAAAAAAAAAAAAAAGTTCTTGTTCACTGAAACTAGCAAAAAACTGTAGTGATTTCTGTTTTGTTTGTTTGTTTTGGTTCTTTCCATAGCCAAAATACAGAGAAGTTTGGGACAAAGATAAAACTTCCATCCATATAATGCCAGACACACCTGAAATCAACCTCGCTCGAGCAAACGCTCTTAATGTGAGCAATGTAAGTATCGCACGCAGCCACTCGGCTGGCCTTCCCGTGACCAGGGAGAATCAGGGTAGCCGAGGGGGAGAGTTCTCTTGGCTGCCAGCACTTGGCCCACAGTGAGGAGCAGAGCAGAGCCCTGGCCCCAAGGCCTAGTGACCAAGCCGGTTACTAGTGAGCCAGTAACCACAGGGCCAAGGGTGAGGGAAATAAGAACAAGGAAGAGGAAAGAATAAAGAAATGCACGGGCTAGAAAAAAGACGTAATGGCAGTCTCAATTCGCCTAAAATTGTGATATCATCAACAGTTATGAAACTGTCATGGAGTCCCCATGCTGAATGGTGGGGTTTTTAAATTACGTGTTTAAATTACTATTATTCCTGCGTCTTTCTGCCATGAACAATACAGAATGTAACCTTTAAAATGTATGTGACACATATATGTCTCAGACACGTACACTAGCCAATGCCATCATTTTTGATATATGACATTCTCGTGCATGTGATGATTCTGAACTGTCCTTGGCTGTGACCTTTTATGATAGTTCCCTCCATCTGACTTTAAAATAGAAAATAAGGACCTTGGAGGGGAGTGATAAACTACTACTTTATCTCTCGTTTTTAACAACAAAAAAAGATAGCTGTCCCATCCAACTGTCCTTTATCAGGAGATCTGATGTGCTTAAACAATATGCAGTATTGTTTCTAGAAGAGAGAAAAGGCCATATTGGAAAGGAAAAAGCTCAAAAATGTAAAACATCTGTCATGGTCACACTAGCAAAGCTGAGCTAAGGAGACTTGGTAGCAGCCTGTTAGCATCTAGCTTGTCCCCGTGCTGTCTGCACCGACCCTGAGAAAGGGAGGTTGACAGGCCTTGGACAACCAGGGGGAGGCTATGAGGCAAGGGAAAAGAAAGAAGCCGTGTCAGCTCCAGGTCTTTGACTCTAGATACTACTACATGTTCCAGAGCAATGAGGTAGAGAAAACTTTTTTTTTAAACTCTCATACCCTTTGTCCTTTTCAGAAACTCTACCGTGAGGGGTGGGATGAGGTCAAGATGAGCTGTGATGTCCGGCTGGACGCCATCCCTATCCAGTCTGCCAAGGCCTCCAGGGAGATTGCCAGTGATGTAAGTGGCCCTTCCATGCCTTCCGGGTTCTTTCCCAGCAAATTCTCTGTGTGCGTCCGAGGACCCGCCGTGACCCATCTGCTCTGCTGTTTTCTCTGCAGTATAAATACAAGCTGGACCACGAGAAGCAGAAGGGACACTATGTGGGCACCCTCACTGCCAGGGATGACAACAAGATCCGGTGGGCCCTCATAGCTGGCAAGATTCAGAATGAGCGGGAGTACAGGCTGCAGTGGGCCAAGTGGAAGACCAAGTTCCAGAGCCCTGTGGACATGCTTTCCATCCTGCATTCTAAAAAATGCCAGACCCTGGTCAGCGACATTGATTACCGCAATTACCTGCACGAGTGGACGTGCATGCCTGACCAGAACGATGTGATTCAGGCCAAGAAAGCCTACGAGCTACAGAGCGACGTGAGTGGGCCATACTGTATCATTCTGCTTTAACTCCCAGACAGATCAGGGCATAACATACCTTTGTCACAATTACATGACTTTACATGGTCCCGAGTTTGATAGTAATTAGGCTTTCTCAGTGTGGTATCAGAATCAGCAATGCCAGGAAACCTATAAATTTCATATAAAAAAAATAAATGGCAGTGTAAATGAATCTTGATGGAAGGTCCCAAAAAACTCCTTTGGCAAATCAGGTCCATGGTAGCACACATCTCTAATCCCAGCACTTGGGAGTCAGAGGCAAGAGGGTTTTGCTGCCAATTCAAGGCCAGCCTGGTCTAGTGCAAGAGCTACACAGTCAGATCCTGCTGGAGGGGGAGGAAGGAGATGACAGTGGATGACTGTGGAAAACTATTGTCTGCAGCAGTCAAGGTTTGTACAAATGAGCTGTTGGTAGTTCATACTCGGATCTAGGCACCTATACACTTTTCCAACTGACGCAATTGTTGAGAGAGCTCGAGAAAGCTGTCAAAGTTTCAATTCGGGAAATTTTTTTGGCAAGTCTAAAACTTCCTGTTTCTCTTAAATTCTGAATGTGCAGCTCAATACAGGTGCTGCCACTTGGCAACTGTACCCTGCAGCTGAATTGAGGGTAGTTCATATTCAGTAGAAAAATAAATATCGTCTAGCTGCAGCTACCTGACCCGGCTGCTTTTACTACTCTACCTGCCTGGCTACCTGAGTGCTTCTCTCGTGGCTTTTACACTATTTACATTGTATTTCCTCATCAGACGAATAGGCTCCAACAATTAGACTTGTTAAATTAACTCTGCCCTTCTTTTCACAGGCTGTTTACAAGGCTGACTTGGAGTGGTTACGTGGAATTGGGTGGATGCCAAATGATTCTGTCTCTGTCAACCATGCCAAACATGCTGCAGACATTTTCAGTGAGGTACTTCAAGATTTTGCCCAGCCATTCTACACATTTCCTTAGAACATGAGCAAGAGGCACGAGCCAATATATATAATCACCTTAGCTCAGCCTTTTAACCGTTTTCCATTGCTGAGATGTAAGCCAGACTTTGTCCACAATGTACTATTGCTATCACATTAGGGACCGCATCCCTGACAGCATCTAACACATTCACCCAGGCGTGAGATAGCACAAATGGGAAATTTCTGTTGTCAACAATTGCAGTGTACAATTGTTGGGAGAAGTTCTTCCAGTTGGAAAAATGAAATATCATGATACAAGTAATGATGAGACCTTGGGAGGTGAGCATTTTGCTGCTTTAAAGTCTGCGAGGCCCTGAATTCAAACCTCAATATTGAAAGGTCATAGGTAGTATACTAAGGCAGCATGGGTGTTTACAAAATATAGTGCTATATTTCCAAGAAAATACCATTCACTGAAGGCACTGTATCCCCCTAACAGAGAAGGGCCCTTAATTTAGTGTCTCTCAGCTCACACATCCACACATATTTTTCTTTTTCTCCCAGAAAAAATATCGCACCAAAATAGAAAGTCTCAACTTTACTCCCGTGGATGACAGAGTGGATTATGTGACAGCAAAACAGAGCACTGAGATCCGAGATGACGTGAGTTTGCACTGCCGTGAAAGCATACAGCCCTGCGGAGGCTGTTGCCATGACTCCCTGCCTCTTGCGATTATTGAGCTATATTCCCATCGCCCAAATTATCGATGCTGGCAATGTTTGGACAACAGAGAGATTTCTTTTTGTTTGTTTTTTGTTTTTATTGAGTTGGATATTTTTCTCCACTCCCCTCCCTTCCTCCCCTCTTCCCCTCTCCCATGATCCCCACACTCCCCATTTTACTCAGGAGATCTTGTCTTTTTCTACTTTCCATGTAGATTAGATCCATGCATGTCTCTCTTTAGGGTCCAACAACAGAGAGATTTCTTAACATCAAGTAACTTACCCTCATGCCTCTCACTTTCAGATTAAATACCGGAAAGACTGGAATGCCATCAAATCAAAGTATACCCTTACAGAAACGCCGCTGCTGCACACTGCCCAAGAGGCTGCCCGCATCCTGGACCAGGTAGGGGATTTTTGCAGTGGTCTAGTGCTTGGAGATAGGAAAACCATAACAGGTCTGTAGGAGATTTACATACCTGACGTCATCCTCCTCGGATGGCTCATTTAGCCCCTCTGGTGGCTCTTTGTCTTTTAGCACCTCTACAAGGAAGGCTGGGAGAAACAGAAAGCCACGGGCTACATTCTGCCACCAGATGCTGTGCCGTTTGTCCATGCCCATCATTCCGGCGATGTTCAGAGTGAGGTAATTTATCCCAACATGTCTGGACCTGGACCCTGCAGAAACTGGACCTTGCCAGAAAGGGACACAGGTTGTAAAACACGAATGTCAGCTTAAGGATGCCCCATCTCAGCTTGGTAGACCTGGCTGTGCTTTTTGAGGGCTGAAATACTCCCTCCCTTTTGGGTCTTTTTACTTTGGCTTTGGGCTTGGTTTTGGTTTGTTTGTTTTTCCTTGTATCTTCTGACCTCTATAAAATGCAGGCTCCCAAATAAATTGCCGCAATTAAAGAACAAACAAGCTTATGAGGTTTTTCTCTATTTAAAATGGCTGCCTCGGCCAGGTGTTTATGCACAAGCCTATAATCACAGAACTTAAGAGGTCGCGGCAGGAGGATCAGGAGTTCAAGGAGAACTTCAGCTCTACTTTATGAAGGGCAGCCTCCACTTGGCAAGCGAAGAAACTGGCTAAAACAACAACAGTAGCAAGCCTAAACTATTTCTTCATCTCGGTTTATCTCAGTGGCATTTATCTCTATTTCAGTGTGGTTTTTGTTATCTCAGAAGTGTCCACCAGAAAGCTAGGGAGTGAAACTACTGGCTGTTCCTCTTCTTCATCAACCCTACTTTGTGCCACGTATTTATCACAGCTGACGGGTTCCATATTCTGCCTCTCCCCAGCTGAAATACAAAGCGGAACACGTGAAGCAGAAAGGTCACTATGTCGGTGTCCCCACAATGAGAGACGATCCCAAGCTGGTTTGGTTTGAGCACGCGGGCCAGATTCAGAATGACAGGCTCTACAAGGAGGACTACCATAAGACAAAGGCCAAAATCAATATACCTGCCGACATGGTGTCGGTGGTGGCTGCCAAGGAGGGGCAGAACCTTGTCAGTGACATTGATTACCGCCATTACCTGCGCCAATGGACGTGCCATCCTGACCAAAACGATGTTATTCAAGCAAAAATCGCCTACGACCTTCAGAGTGACGTAAGTGGCTGTCGTTTCTTGTTATCTCTACTACACCATACACTGAGAATAATAAGCAGCATTCCATCTTTGACACTTTGAGCCATGAGCATTGAGTTTGTCCCTAGAAAGGAATGATGCTGGAGACTGAGCTGAGATGTTTAGCAATCTTGATCGAAGATGAAGACTGAGGAAAGCCGACCTACTTCCCCGGATGTCTTACTCCTCAAGAGACTTAAGTAGCTGTTTATAAGGGAGTCAAAGTTGAAAAAGGGGGGGGATAGAGAGGGGGGATAGAGAGCGAGGGGGGGGATAGAGAGAGAGAATGAGAGAGAGACCTGTAAGCTGAGCCCAGAATCCCTTTCCTCACGGCCACAACTTATCCCTAACTCCAGGCGCCCTCCAGTGACCTCGCTCTCACAGCACTTCACCTTGTGCTGAGTCCTTAAGGCACTGAACTCAGGGCCTTGTGCAGTCACAGGCAAAGCCATGGCTGAATGAATAAGACAACAGCCACTAAAGAGAAATCCATCACAATGTTCTGAAAGATTGTCTGGAATCCTCTGCGGGTATCCTACGGATCACCTACGGCCCCTTCTATCTCGCCTCTCTCCTCAGAATGTCTACAAAGCTGACCTGGAATGGCTCCGAGGTATTGGCTGGATCCCTCTGGATTCTGTGGACCATGTGAGGGTTACACGGAACCAGGAAATGGTGAATCAGGTATGCAGAGCTGTTGGATTTCTAACCTAATGCCTACTTTCCTCACCTGCCACACGGGGATGGGGTGCCCTGTGGGGACAGAGCTATCTTAATTGTCTCTATTCATTTCAGATAAAATATAAGAAAGCCGCTCTTGACAACTATCCCAACTTTACCAGTGTAGTGGACCCTCCAGAGATTGTTTTAGCCAAGATTAACTCGGTCAATCAAAGTGATGTAAGTTCATATTGTTTATGTTGAGGTGCTTGGACCAAGAAGCGAAGTGAATTATTAATTCTAGATAATTGACAACTTAAAATTGAGAGAGGGATAAATTGCAAGACAATCTTTGACAATGGTATATGTTGCATTCACTTTTACATATCTGCATTCTTGACCAGAATATTCAGTTAGCTAAAATGAACTGTAAGTCAACCAATTGGTTAGTTTTTCTATGTAAATGTAGATTATTATGTCTTCAAGGTTAGGAAACTTTAAATGTGAGTTTAGGCTAACCAAAAGGTTTTATTTTTCCTCTTTTTAGGTGAAATATAAGGAAACATTTAATAAGGCAAAGGGCAAGTACATATTTTCTCCAGACACACCACACATCACCCACTCCAAAGACATGGGGAAACTCTACAGCACTGTGAGTCCTATTTTATATAATGACTTGTTTCCTAATTACGGTCTTGTCAATTTTTGTATTCTTAACTGGTTTGTAAACTGATGAACTTGGAGGGTGGCCAGTTGTCTTCATTGCTTCTACTAATGCAAATAAATAGGTAATGGTGTAGCAAGTGTTATCAGGTCTCTAAGGACAGCACAAAGGATGGAACAGGTACCAAAAAGAAAGAAAAATGGAGGAGAACACATCCCTCCTCAACAACCCTACATGTACAATCCCAGTCAGCAAATGGAAGGCCTATACTCCCTAATTTAATCCAGCTAATTTAAAGAAGTGTATGTGTATGTGGTGTGTGTACCAATATGGAACAATGTTTGAGTCTTTTCCTTATGTGCAAATTTATCATTTTTTCAAGAAGTATAAATGTGATCAACTGTTATAAAATGTTTCCATTTGTAGATTTAATGAAATAACTTCCTGGTTTTAAGTTAGGTACTCTAATGATGATAATCATTCTTGCCTTGAACATAAATGATGGTTTGGGTATATAAGTAAATGTGATTCTATTAACATAATGGTTTTTTGTTCCAGATACTATACAAAGGAGCATGGGAGGGAACCAAGGCCTACGGCTACACCCTGGATGAGAAGTACATTCCCATCGTTGGAGCCAAGCATGCCGACCTGGTGAACAGTGAGGTCAGTTTGACTGTTTCCTCTCCTAGGATCAGAGTCTTTATTGAGGAGCAAGAAAAGTTGGATGGAAAACTCCAGCGATTCTCAATGTTGAACCCATTTTTCAGCTGAAATACAAGGAAACCTATGAGAAGCAGAAAGGTCACTACCTGGCTGGAAAAGAAATAAGCGAATTCCCCGGAGTAGTCCACTGCCTGGATTTCCAGCAGATGCGGAGTGCGGTGAGTCAGGGCTTACTTCCCTGAGAGATGTGTACAGCTTCCGTGTGCTCTTGTGTCCACGCATTTATCACCTTCCCCGTGACTCAAGATTAGCTGGGGGAGAGAGAGTAGTAGGGGGGATGGATCATCTTTCAGATTTTATCACCCTAACTGTCTGTACACATTGCCCCCTGCCCTTTTTTTTTAACCAAGCCTACAATAAGGGCTTTGAACTGGAAAAAAAAAAAAGGAAAACAAGTTTCCTAATGACATTGTATTACAGAGGGTTAGAAAGAACACTTTTTAAATTTTTAATGTTATTTTATGTATTATTCTCTATGTACTGATCTACATTAGAAATGGGACTAAAGAAATTGGCCTCTGAATATTTTAGGTTTTCATCCCTTAATAATTTCTGTCTCTAAAACCATCTCTAGTTGAACTACAGGAGAGATTATGAGGACACAAAAGCAAACGTGCATATTCCCAATGACATGATGAACCACGTGCTGGCGAAAAGGTGCCAGTACATCCTCAGCGACCTGGAGTACCGACACTACTTCCACCAGTGGACGTCACTTCCGGAGGAGCCCAACGTTGTCCGCGCCCGAAACGCCCAGGAGATTTTGAGTGATGTACGATGCCCTTTTCTGCACATTGCCTTAGCCTGCAGACTTCACCTATTCCTGCTTAACCTCCCATGGTGCCACTTCCCCTGCTCACAGACCCAGAGACTTCCAACACTAAGTGGCATGACTATCTACTCTTCGTGTGAGGGTCCCCTTTGAGCCGCAGGGTGCCCGTGCTGAATATTTAATCGGTTCAGCACTAGACTCAGATTAGGCAGTTCCCCTCTGAGACATCTTTCAGCCAGGAAGTCGCTTTCAGCTGGTTGAAGGTCAAGGAGCAGCAAGAAGCCATCAAAGGGACCAACTGTAAATTCTGAATACCTGCCACCTTTTGCCTTTCTTCTTTGTTGCAGAATGTATATAAAGATGACTTGAACTGGCTGAAAGGCATTGGCTGCTATGTTTGGGACACACCCCAGATCCTCCATGCCAAGAAGGCATATGACCTCCAGAGTCAGGTGAGCCGATCTCCCTCTAAGGACCAACTGTCCAGATGTCACCATAGTCCATGGTAGCATCCGTGGGCTGCTGGCCAGTCTGTCCCTAAGCTCTGATGAGAGGTTGCTGTAAAGGTGCATGATCTAAGGTAACTCATAATCTAAGGCAACTGTCCCCAATCGGACCTCTTGTGGTGACCTTCTCTGGTGTGACTATCCTATAGCTGAAGGTCATGTGTATTTGTGACAGGAAGTTACAGAGGGGAGGGTTGTGGGATGGTGAACTGTTTATAGGCATCTCCGTCTTGGCCAGGTTAACTTGGAGAATATAGGAAGTATATTTGACAACAGGTATCTGTGTTTTGGGGAAATCATTATCTGGGGCGTGTCGCAGCATGTGTCACAGACGAGCTGTGATTGGGCAGGTCTGATGGCTATTGGCTCTCTGGGCTGCCACTGTGAGGGCTGGAAGGCGGCATGGCGAAGGTAACAGAATGAAGACAGACACCTCACAGCGATCCAGACCTCTGTCTTGGCCAAGGACAGCTGCTGCTTGTTTTGGCTGCAGCACAAAGTCTGTGGATGGCAGAGTGGGGGCAGCCTGCTTCTTAAATTAAAGCAGAAACCCAGCAGTCAAGGCAGAGATGGCTAAGATGCCAGAAGCAGCCAACTTTGCTTGTTTGCCATCTTGGACGACTTTTGTTTTCCTTCACAGCTACAATACACAGCAGCAAGCAAAGACAATCTGCAGAACTATAACCTGGTCACAGATACGCCAGTTTACGTGACTGCTCTTCAGAGTGGCATCAATGCCAGCGAGGTATGATGTCCTTGTCCTCTCTGTAGGGTAAGCCCTTTCTTGTCTTCAGAGGTCTTCCACCAGCAGAGGTGCGGAAGTCATTCCTTTCTGTCTGCAGGTGAAATATAAGGAAAATTATCATCAGATTAAAGACAAGTATACCACGGTGCTAGAGACTGCCGATTACGACAGAACCAAGAACCTGAAAAGTCTTTACAGCAGTGTGAGTCATCCTTTCCCCTTCAGAGACAGGTTTTTTAAAAATAGGGATAAAACCTTTCCATAAAGGTTTGTCCAGTTTTTCCTGAACCATCAATTTCCCATTTTCCCAATATATCCTCACTATACAGCTAAACTTCACACTGAAAGAATGCCCCGGGGTTGGAAAATATGTGGGGGCTAACCAGAGCGCGGTGCTTGTATTCACAAGGTTTTTTTTTTTTAACCCTTCTAGAACATATACAAGGAGGCCTGGGATAAGGTGAAAGCCACCAGCTATAAGCTGCCAACCAGCACCTTGTCCCTGACTCATGCCAAGAACCAGAAGCACCTGGCCAGTCATGTAAGTCAAGTACAAGCATCACAGCCTCCCCTCGCCCTTTCCTCTCTGCCCCCCCCCACCATACCAAGAAGTCCCCAGGCTGTTCTGATGTTGCCCAGAAGCACCCCAACACCCCAGGGGTATCTGGCAAACACTTCTAATAGCTTGACATCAAAGTCCCTGCTCACTCACTGCCTCCTCTCGGGGCGCTGTAGTCCCTGGAGAGTCATACTTACCATTCAGGAGGACACGGGTGCAGTCGTTCAGAGGCTCCCCGTGTGCAGACAGCATGGCTGGGTAGCCTCTGCTTCAGCCAGCAGTGGAGAGAGAAAGCTAACACAAATAACACAAACCACCATAAGAATGTAGCGTTTCCAGCCAGGCCTGGTGGCTCGCTACAAGTCCAGCATGGAGGAGTCGATGGCACAAAGATTGCTGTGGGTTCAAGGCCAGTCTAGTCTACAGTAATGGGTTTCAGTCTCACCTAGACTAGAGTAAGATCCTGGCTCAGAAAACAAAACCAAAAATAGGGTATTTTGCTAGAATTAAGGTGAGAACTGGTCCAAAGCTAAGCTGGGGAGTGTGGTAGCTGTAGCTGGTTTCCACACTGTTACAGAGAAGCCGATGTGGCCGAGGAGCATGCCCCTCGTTGGGATTGGTGAATACATTTTACAGAGCCCCGGGGAGGCGCCTCTTCTTCTGTTGCAGATGCTGAGCAGAATATTGTTGGAAGGAGGGGTGGGGGGAATTAAGGATCCCGACATTGGTTGGAAATAATTTTAAGGGGGAAAATGGAGTTCTTGTGAAGGCTGACTTTTCACAGCTGAGGGTAGATCAGCTCAGAGACGCTGGAAAATTGTGTCCTGGTATTTGTTTGGGATTTGGGCGGAAATTCTGTTTGGCTTCTAATTGATGAAGCAGCCCCCCACTGCCTCTAAGAGTGGCTCTCTGAGTCCTGAGAGCCTGTGTGTTGCTCCCGTGCCCCGGAGGCTGCCTCTTACCTCTGCCTTGTCCTAGCTTGTTGTGTTGTAGAGTATTGATTGACAGGTGGTACAAACTAAACACCAAAGGCTGACTTAGCTACCTTTGCAAACACTTTGGAAACACAGAAATTCAAGAATTATCACTCTCAACCATAGGCCATTGCATGTCTCAACACCAAAGTTCCAAGCCCAGTCTGAACCTTTCACGTGGGAGAGCAAGAAAGAGAAGAGACGATTTAACAGTCTGCTTACCACAAGCTGGGGGGCGTGGCTCAGTGGCAGGCTGTTTGCCTTGAACGTTCAAGGCCCTGGGTTTGATCCTCATCGTTACAAACATTTTAACCACCTAAGGTGTAATCCTAGAAGTAAGGTTATGTAGTAGCAGTGGTATTTGATGTGGGCACTTGAAAACAATACAGTTTTATAGCCTGGTCCAGGATAAAAGTACTTCCAGACGCGGCCTAGTTGCAGCCTCACGACGGCCCTGTGTCGGCTCTAGTGTCTTTGTATGGGTCCAAACGTGAGCACTGAGAAGTACTCCAGCCCCAACCTGCAGCATGTTATCTGAATCCTGGAGGCAGGACCTTTGTCTTGTGCTTTTTTTTTTTTAAACAGTAAGTCTTTACTCTTCATGTTTTAGCTTTTTCTACTTGTCCTCTATAGATCAAATACCGAGAAGAATATGAAAAATTCAAAGCTCTTTACACATTGCCAAAAAGCGTTGACGACGACCCAAACACTGCGCGGTGTCTCCGAGTGGGCAAGCTCAACATCGATGTGAGTACCGGCAAAGGTTTGAGTGGGCACAGAAGCTGAATCAAGTTGTCACGTGGTATCCGTTGTTCTATGAGATTGTTCTATGAAGCCAGGCACGTGGCACTGGTTGTACATACAGAAAGAAGCTAAGTTATTATCCCAGCCCACGCTTTAGCAAACGGTTCTGGAGGCTGAGAGATAAAATGGGTAAGAGATAAGAATACTTGCTGTTCTTAGAGAAGACCCAAGTTTAGTTCTCAGAACCCATGTCAGGCAACTCACAACTGCCTGGAACTCCAGCCCCAGGGGCCCCACATGCATGTGATATACACTCACTCATACACGCACACAGACATAAAAATAAAAATGGATCTTTTAAAAAAAATAGCCTGGTTTTAATCTATACAAGATGCAAGAAGAGTCCAGCTTCCACCCCATCCCCCACTGCTTGCTATAAGCTGGAGAAGGCAGACGTTGCGTGACGATACAGCAGCTTTCTGGTAACTGGGATACAACTTGACTTTCCCAGCGCCTGTACAGATCAGTGTATGAACAGAACAAGATGAAAATCCACACCGTGCCCGACATGGTGGAGATGGTGACGGCCAAGGATTCTCAGAAGAAAGTCAGCGAGGTGGACTACCGCCTGCGCCTCCATGAATGGATCTGCCACCCCGACTTACAAGTCAACAGTCACGTCAGGAAAGTGACTGACCAGATCAGCGACGTAAGCCCATGGCTTAGGAGGACCCTCATGGTCACCCCACCATCCCCCCCCCTTCCACCTGATGAAAAGCAGGCTCATCTAGATCTCCACATTACCTTTGTCCCTCTTGCTTTCCTGTCCATGGGTCTGAGGGATTTGGGAGTGATCCCTGGAAGCCAGGCTGAGCAGAGATCCCTGTGGCTTCTCAGTCTCTGCCCAGGAACTTTTGCTTTTCATTTCTTCCCAGTGTCACCTGGGTGTAGGCTACACCTATTCTTTGCTCTTCAAGAAATGGCCAGATATGTGTTTCTCATCCTCTGCATCTACTGAAACCCCCCTCCTAGATTGTGTACAAGGATGACCTCACCTGGCTGAAGGGCATTGGTTGCTACGTCTGGGACACTCCTGAAATTCTCCATGCAAAACATGCTTATGATTTACGCAACGACGTGAGTGTCTTTGGTTTCTTGGTCTAGGGCACACCTCTGCACAATCTAGAGGCAAGGAAACAATGCTTAAAACAAAGACAGTGCCACGGCGCCATTGTAAATTAAGTCTTATTGAGGGTGGCTAAGCTGGAGAAAGATGCTAAAAATATAATATTCGCTTCTCAGCATTTAGTATTTCTATCAAACAACCTGAGCCAGCTGTGTCACGCTCCTTTGTGCAGAAGTGACTCCAAGCTCTCCTCTTCACCTTTTAAACTATTTTGAATATATTAATGACACATAATTTTTACTATATATCTGTTAGGATAATAGATGGGATTTAGTCATAAGGTGCAGGGAAATTTGTCACACAATGTAATATAAGAGGATTTCAGCAAAAACTTTCTGAGGAGAGCAGCTGTCACACCTTCTAGATAACTCTAAAGCCCCCTATGATTGTAAATACTGGAAGTGTGGATATTCAAATTCAAATCCATCCTGTGCACATTGTCGATGGGTGTGACTCTCAAGCCCTTTGTAAAATATTATGCTGCCTACTGCAATAGATGTTCCAGCATAGGCTTGCTTGCTTCTTCTTGGCAGATCAAGTATAAAGCTCACGTACAGAAGACACGGAATGACTACAAGCTGGTAACCGACACGCCGGTCTACGTTCAGGCTGTCAAGAGTGGAAAACAGCTGAGTGATGTAAGCCCTCCCTGAGGAAGCGACTTTTTGGGTAGCAGTGAAGATGGGGCACAACTCAACCAAAGACTGGGGAACACCAGCCCCTTTCCTACCTGGGTACTAGACTTGGTGCCTTAGAAAGGGCCTGCACAGCCCCCTTTTCCCTAACATCCAGTGTCAGCAGTTTGCAGGGGTGACGTCGTGAGTGAGTTTGTGAAATGCTTTGTTGTTAGAGCACCCAGTGCTGCTTTTTATGCTATACTGTGTATTGTTAGAGGCATTTATGTCTGTCTCCCTGTCTAGACCTTCTGTTAATCAGAGCCAGCTGGTAGAATGGGAAGGGAGTGGGCTGCAATGTGTTAAGGGTGTGGGTTGGAGTCCTGCCTCTGCCACATAATCCAAGCCTGGGAAAAGCTTCTAACTCCACTCCAAGGCTCGTGTGTAAAATGGATTGTGCACATATTCCCTGTCATGCCTGAGGGCAAGCAGAGAGCCACCAAGCTGTCCTTGGTCAATTAAATGCACAGGTAGCAAGTAAATAATAGATCGCACCCAGAAAGAGAAGGTTCCTACCTATTATCTAGAACTCCTGGAGGGGAGATGGCCACCCCTTGACACCTGAGATGGGCTGTCCACCTTCCAGGGATATCTGCAGCTTTGGTTCTGACTCCATTGCATAAAAAGAGTTACACAGCAGAGGTCTCTGGGTTCATTCGTTCTTTTCCTCTCGTTGTGACAGACCCCTCACAGAAACAATGGGAAGAACTATTTCATTTGTCTTTCAGGTTTAGAGAGTTCATTCCATGGTTTCTTGGTCCTGTGTCCTTGGATAGATACCATGGTGGTAGAAGCATGTGGGGAAGGCCAGTTCTCTGCCTGTGGCAGACAGGAAGGAGAGAAAGGGGTGGGGAAGCAGGCCTGTGACAAGAATCTGCCCCCACTGACCAACTTCCTCCAGCTAACTTGCAAAATAGTGCCACCAGATCAGGTCCAATCAGTGGCAGCAGGGACAGGGGTTCATATTTATAACACTAACCAAAGGCCAGCTTTACCCTTTTCATAGTCGTTAAAGAGATCATGGATCTCCATTTGCTCTGTGTCTTTCTAACAATGCTCCCACAGTCTGATGACTGACCTTACCTCTCCTCACCCAGGCTGTCTACCACTATGACTACGTGCACAGCATCAGAGGCAAAGTGGCCCCAACCACTAAAACCGTGGATCTGGACCGGGCCCTCCATGCGTACAAGCTCCAGAGTGAGGTGGGTGTTGGGAAAGGGAGTATGGGCAGAAACCCCAGCCACAGAGTCCCTAGAGGCATGCTGGCTTGTGTATGCAACCTCACTGACTGATCTTGGAAGGTATGTAAATGCTGTGTTCCACTCAAAGAGTTGAACAATAAACAGCGTGCCTTGCCTTCCTTCTTGACTAATGGGATCCTCCTATCAAGCAATCAAACAAATTAAAAATGAACGTGTTGTTGTCCAATATTTGCAAGTCAGAAAGAAGAGAGCTGGCATGTTGTCACTGCTCTTTAAAACCTCGAAATCACAATGACAGAGTTAGGGCATTTGGTTCTAAAGGGCTACTAACCGTAAGGGATAAAGGCAGAAGTCACTGAATGTGAAGAACTCGGGCCCTACCCTTCGCTCCCTTTCCTGTGTCTCGCCAAAAATCTAACAAACTGCCTGTGATATGTTTAATGTGTTTAAAATGTCTTCGATGCCAGAAGACATTTTACTTGCTCTTTTTCATTTGGGCAGAATTTGTACAAGAAAGGCCTGCGCTACCTGCCCACTGGATACAGGCTCCCAGGTGATACCCCTCACTTCAATCACGCCAAGGACATGCGCTACATGAGTAGCTACGTGAGTAATCTTCATTCTGTCGGGGCCTGAAATTTGAGTGTGCAGAGACTAATGTTAGCATCGGTTCTCATGCTCAAACGATACCCAGAAGGCTCAGCCTGATGGTGGGCAGGGCACAGGCAGACAGCATGTTCCTGGGGATGAGATGCACCCCATACAGTTCGGTAGTACCTGCATACCACAGTGGGTTACAACAGGACAGCCTGGGCACCTCGGCTCAGTGTTGAGCGCTGTCAAGATGCTTCTGTCTGAGCTGGCCTGGGACTGGAAACATCCCAAGCTCTCCCCCACATCATTTACTGGAAATACAAAGTTTACTTAGGAGACGTCACTGTGTGTCCTTTTGAAGAGACTACTTAGCCACTGAGCCTGACACTTACCTTGGTTTTTACGTCTGTGCTCGGTTCGTGGGCTATCTAGACTCCACTGCCTGTGATTTGCCGCTGGGAGTCCACCGATACTTCCCTTTCCTGGATTTCCTGAGTGCCAGCATAGACCTGAGACATCATGCACTCCAGGGGCGACTCTTAGAAGAGTGTAATAGTCTACAGGCTGTACCATAGCCAGCCATTGGCTAGAGACCAAGATTCAGCTCTCTCTCTCGTTGGTGCTCATCTTCAGAGTCCTGGGAATCAGCTGTGCCAATGACACAGTGCCGCCGTGGCCCAATAATACAGCTCCAAAGCAAACATGAACAAATTTAAGAGTCAAGCCTGTTATTTTTAGAAATCAGTCTATAAGTCATTCATCAGTATTAAAAATGTCATCTTGGTCCTTTTTCCTTGGTCCTATTTCCTAATTTTCAAACCACTTTGAGACTAAAGTGATAGCTATTTCTTGGGTTTCCTTCACTTCCTACAAACAGATTTCACCCAGGTGGGAATTTTTTAACCTTTCTATAGACAGGTGCTTATCATTCAACTAATAACTTTCAAGACTTAAGACAATACTAAAATTGTGTCATTGAGGCCAGTGAGATAGTGCAAAGGGGGAAAATGTATGCCATGCAAATCTGACACCAGATTTGACCCCAAAGCCCATGGTGGAAGGAGGGAACAGATTCCAGAAAGTTGACCTCTGACATCCACATGCATGTCACACGCATGACATGCACATACACATAGTATTAATAACAAAATAACATTTAATGGATGTCATATTTATTTAAATTATGGCTAGTTCTTACTCTTGGCGATTAGATAATAAATTTCAAATCAAGACACAATCTCTTTTCTAATTGAGAAATAAAGTACAGTTCTCTGTGTAGCCATCACTGATCTCAGTCTGCCTTTGCTTTCTCAGTTCAAATACAAAGAAGCCTATGAACACATCAAGGCATATGGGTACACACTTGGGCCCAAGGATGTCCCGTTCGTCCATGTCCGGAGAGTCAACAACGTTACTAGTGAGGTACTGTGAACACTTATTCTTGGAGAAAAATACTGAATTGAAAATCATGACTTTTGGGGGACCTTGGGAGAGGGTTGAAGGGGAGGGGGAGAGGCAGGGAAAGAGCAGAGAAAAATGTAGAGGTCAATAAAAATAAAAATAAAATCATGACTTTATTTGAAATGCATTTAAGAATTTCTTGGGCTTCATCCGTAAGGAAGACAGTATGAGGACCCTATTTGATTGTTGTGTCCCTCATAATTCATCATAAAGACTTGGTTCCATAGACTATGATGATATTTGTGCAACATCTTTCATCAGATTATGTTTTTGTCTGACTTCCAGCCCTGATTGTCATCAGCTGTATTTGTACCTCTGTCCTACTAAGCAAACCATGTCATGGGATGTAGACCACTTTGCCCTCAGAATTCTTCGCCAAAATGAAATAAGCATTTTCTCTTATGCTAACCTTAAATCATTTTATAGTCTCAGAGTTTCCTCTCTTGGTTCTTTGTGTAAAGTATTCAGTTCTTTCTTAGTCAGTAAATGCCCCTGTGTTCCTGCCCCAAACATCTAGAATGGTTTCTCCTTCCCTGCAGAGACTGTATCGAGAATTGTATCATAAACTAAAAGACAAGATACACACAACTCCAGACACACCTGAGATCCGCCAAGTCAAGAAGACACAGGAAGCTGTCAGTGAGGTGAGAATGATGGGACGGAGAGGCCATCACCCGGGGAGAATGCTGGGGAGTGGACAGGCCATCACCCATGGAGAAACGCTGGCTGTTTGTTCTCTAATGTGAGTTTCTGTTCTTTTTCTTTTTCTTTAGTTGATCTACAAATCAGACTTCTTCAAGACGCGGGGCCACATGATCTCGCTGCCATACACACCTCAAGTGTTGCACTGTCGCTACGTGGGAGACATCACCAGTGACGTAAGAATCCTGTAGGCTCTTTCTAAAGGAGTCCCACCAAGAAGTAGCCTTGCTTTTCGCATTTAGGACACCCAGTGGTCTTTGAAAGGCCTTTTCCAGTGCTCACTTCTTACCTAAATGTACAATTTGGAGGTGAAATTGTTAGGGAAGTCCTACAGTTCCCCAGCCACGGGGAAAGTCAGGAGAAAACCAGTGGAGGGAAGAGGGCTGCCACCATGCTTGCTCATTCAGTGACCGCCACTCTACATCAGCATAAGGTCTTCACCAGTTCCTACCATTCAGTTCCCTGCATCCCAGGTCAGATTAGCTTTCTTTCCCCCTCCTGGTCCTGGTAGCACTCCCTCGTAGCATCTTCTTATTGCCATTAGGAAAAGAACTCCTTGGGGATCTCCTTTTCCTGGTGGATCAATCCCTTAAATCTGTGAATTTTTTTCCCCTTAATGTGATAACACAATATTAGTGCCCTCCCCTCAACTCAGGATTAGAGGTTCAACTATGGTCTGAATGCAAGCAGAGTAATATCCGAAGGTATACATGTTGAGTCAAGATGAAAACTACAATGTTCCCTTGTATTGGTGGAGGAGGGTACCTTTCATAGACCCCCCCCCAAGGGATACATCAAATCATGGACAGTACCAAACCATGACTATACGGTCATTAAATACATACTCTGGATAAAGTTGAACTTGTGAATTAGGCATAAGATATTAAGCTTAACAGTAGAATAATCATAACAATATACTAAGATAAAAGATATTTAAAATATAAAAACTGCTTTTTTTTGTTTGGTTGGTTTTTTGAGACAGGGTTTCTCTGCAGCTTTAGAGCCTGTCCTGGAACTTGCTCTTGTTAAACCAGGCTGGCCTCAAACTCACAGAGAACCGCCCGTCTCTGCCTCCCGAGTGCTGGGATTAAAGTTATGCACCACTACCACCCAGCTTTTAAAAAAAAAATGCTTTTTCTGGAATATTTCATTTTCATATTTTTTTTCATTACAGTTAACACTGGAAAACTGAAACCACAGAAAGCAAACCTGTGACAGGGAGAACTACTGTGCACTGATAAAAAAGTGTGGCTGTTCTGTGGTTTTGTCGTGTGTTTATATTGGCTCACAACCAGCTGTCTATGTCTGCCCCACAGATTAAATACAAAGAGGACTTGCAGATCTTGAAGGGACTCGGCTGTTTCCTGTATGACACTCCCGACATGGTCCGCTCCCGGCACCTAAGGAAACTCTGGGTAAGGTCACACCTTCACGGTATACAGCTTCCCTACACATGTATCACGCATCCCATTGCTAGCTTCCAGCGTGGGGAGGGGAGGGCAGAACAAATCTCGGCCTATATCTACTTTTAAGGAGAAATTTGCCATCAGCCCACTTAAGTAGGTAGTGATTTCCTTATGATGATCCATGCCTGTTAGAAAGGTAATGAACGTAGTTAAATGATAATTGCTTTTGTTGTTGCCTAGGAAGATGAAGGTTGGGGGCCGGAAGATACAGGGTGGATATCATTGAGACTCTTAGTATCCCAGGACACAGTCAAAGCCTGCTCAGTTTGCATATGCCAGTCATGTGTGCCATGCAGTCCCTTCCATAACTAACCAGTTTGCCGTTCTGGCTTTCCTCTCCTAAGTCAAATTACCTGTACACTGATAACGCCAGGAAGATGAGAGACAAGTACCAAGTGGTGCTTGACACCCCGGAGTACAGAAAAGTGCAGGAACTGAAGACCCATCTGAGTGAGGTAAGTGTCCATCGTCTGTCTCGAGAGGCAAACGGACCAGCTGGACTGAGCTACTCAAAAGATTCTTGGTTCCTGTCTATGATCATCCCTTGACTGCAGAGTGACCCAATGTCTCTGTTAATCAGTTGGCCTTACATTGGCTCAATTTATTTCTTTAATTTTCTCTTTTTGTAAAATAGACATTAATATTTGCCTTTCTACAACTAAGGCAAATGAGAGACTTGACATGACTTTATAATTTAGAAAGTCTTTATACTGAACAGTTATCTGTAAACTAAAGCTAATTCAAGTTTTTCTGTCTTGAGTATACGAAGAATATAGCAACGGTAATGTCAGCTCTTGGAAGGCTTGATAATATCTGCTGTATTAATGTCATGGGGGCAAAGGGAAGGAGCTTCTAGAGGAAAATAATCATAAACCATCAGTTTAGAGCACTGGTTCTCAACTTGGGGGTCAAGAGACCCTTAAACAAGAGTCACCTAAGACCATCAGAAAACACAAATATTTACGTTACAGTTCAGAACAGTAGCAAAATTACAGTTATGAAGTAGCGATGAAAATAATTTTGTGATAGGAAGTCACCACAACATGAGGAACTGTATTAAAGGGTCGAAGCAGTAGGAAGGTTGGGAACCACGGGTTTAGAAGGAAGGAACTTACTTAACCTGCTGCAGTAGTAGGTTGCCTGCCTTCCCTACAAAGTAAGCAGTCGTCAGGTCATCTAGGGACCATGATGGCTTGTTTTGCGTCTAGCTGGTGTACAGAGCTACGGGCAAGAAGCTGAAGTCCGTCTTCACTTCAGTCCCTGATACGCCTGACCTCCTGAGAGCCAAGCGAGGACAGAAGCTTCAGAGTCAGGTAATGCCTGCCATTTATGAATGTCGATTAGCCCGCCATGGGACAGTAATGTCTGCTTGACCTTCTTAGGCTGGTAGCTGACACAGTTGATTGTCCTTGCTGCAGTCTGTGCCCACTAACATTGCAGTTTTCTTCAAGACTATGAGGATTCTGATGATTTTACAGGCAAAGGAGACTATGTCTCCTTTGCAAAGGGTTGTCTAATTTTGTCCTCAGATGAGTGGTTACGGACTCTCAGGAGTAAAAAACTGATTGTTTGATCACTTCAAGAGTGTGTCTGTTATCTACAGACAAAGAAACTCTGTGTCACACATGCAGGCAACGCTAGGGAGAAAGGATGCTGAAGGAGCTTTCAGAATCCGCCCAGTGTTCTCTTAGCATTCTTTATCACGTGGCTGTACACTGGACCACACCCAGCAGAAGAGCCATTGGACAACTGGTTTGTGGGTGGGTGTTTTCAAGTGACACTTACAGAGAAACAAACTCACAAACACATACGACAACAACCTCGAGCAACCAAACACACAAAGACTCAAAATTAAGAGGACAGGTAAAATTGTGTCTCTGACTCCTCCCTGCTCTTGTTACCCAGTATCTCTATGTTGAGTTGGCCACTAAAGAGAGACCCCATCACCATGCTGGAAACCAGACCACAGCCTTGCAACATGCCAAAGACGTGAAGGACTTGGTCAGCGAGGTAAGATGGGGATTCTACACCAGCGTACCCGTTTGCTAAGAAATACTTCATCATCTACTATTTCTAATAAGAATTTTATCACTACAAAGTGGGCTCGGCATCCCCCAACCACAGAAGCTGTACTCTACGGATGAGATAGGATGTGCCTTTTCCTTAGATCTGTGATTCGGGTGTAAACTGGGGAGGGTTAAATCACAAACTCTGCCAGGAGAGTGCTTTGCAGTACAAGCCTGATAACCTGAGTTCAGTGTCCAGAACCCACAGAAAATGAGGAGAACCAACTCCACAGAGTTACCCTCAGACTTCCATGCGTATGCCCCAAACACACAGACATGCAAATACACCACGATAATTGTAGTAAGATTTGAACTTTTTTGTCTTTCTCTGCTATTTTTGTATCTTAGAACAAGTACAAGATTCAGTATGAAAAGATGAAGGACAAGTATACACCAGTTGCAGACACGCCAATCCTCATCAGAGCCAAGAGGGCCTACTGGAACGCCAGTGATGTGAGCATCCCTTCCTTCTTTCTCCTTCTGTGACAGGGAGAGCTGCAGTTATCCAGCAACACAAACTGTTCCGTCACAGCCATAGCTGAAAGTCATTGCTCACAACGTGAATCAGGAAAGAACACATACTCGCACAGTACCAATCTAGCAAAGTAGCTAAGAACTGTGTTGAGATGCTGCAAGCTATTAGTTATCTCTTAGGCAACAATATGATCCCCTCCTTGTAACTTTTGGGTAGCATCCTAGAGATACTTGGTAGCTAATTTACTTAGACATAAAATCATGGTCTTGGATGCAGACAAACATAGATTCAATTTAGTTGCCTGCTCTTTAAGTCCATATAATTTATCTAATTTTTCTTGTGTGTGAAATAGAATGAGAAAATGAGAAACATGATGATGCTGTAAGAATGTACAAGAAAGCCGGGCGGTGGTGGCGCACGCCTTTAATCCCAGCACTCGGGAGGCAGAGGCAGGCGGATCTCTGTGAGTTCGAGACCAGCCTGGTCTACAAGAGCTAGTTCCAGGACAGGCTCCAAAATCACAGAGAAACCCTGTCTCGAAAAACCAAAAAAAAAGAATGTACAAGAAAATGAACAATGTCTATTACACTACTTTATCAATGCTTGGGAAATGCTCTCGTCTGTCTCTTAATTGACTAATACAGTGTGTGAGTGCCAGGATATGTGATCACAGCAGCTAGAATCAGAGGGTGGACTTTCATTGTCCCCATCACCTGTTCAGGGACATGTCTGCCTTTCACTAGTAACTAGTTTATCTGTTTTTGAAGACAGGAATTATTAGACCACTTGATGGAGGTGCCCAGCTCCTCCTGGCTTTGTGACTCAGAACTCAACTGCAGATTTACTATATCTATTGCCACAACCCTTCATGGGATGGACAACTTGAGACTTAGACCCAGCCAAAAGCCTCAGTCAGGACCACGTATCCACAATATAGCTCTAGATTTCATGGCCACACAAAGGAATTAGTAGGAAAGAGACATTTCCAGTTAGCACTTGAAATTCAAGATGAGAAAGCCATAGATTCTCCTCTGTCCTTCCGGGACAGTTCCAATCTTGTGACATCCCCTGTCTTTATCATTCAAGGTTACTGCTTAATTTTCCCCTTTTTGTTTTTTCTTTTTTTTTGTTTGTTTTTGGTTTTTTGTTGTTGTTGTTTTGTTTTCTTGAGACAGACTTTTACATTGTAGCTGAAGGTGGCCTATCATTCACTGGGTAGCCAGAGTTGGCCTCAAACTTACAACGGTCCCTCCCAAGTACTGGGAGCACACTGCTGGAGCCACTCTGACCAACATTGCCCACTGTTAATTCGTGTCAAATTTAATTTTCTTTGCAAGGGGGTGGCCACACACTGAAATCAATCCCAGAGTCTGACTGTGCCCCAGAGCTTCCCCTCTGCCAGTTTTCAAATCCTTTATCTTTAAAAGAGCACCAATTCCAAGAACCTTGATCTTTAAAGTCACCCAGTGCAACAAGGATGGTAGCTGGTATTAATTTTTAATATATCAGCCATGGCTGACCCCACAAGTAATTTTCTAACATGACCCGTGTAAAGAACAAAGCGTTTCAGAAAAGATATCTTTCACTGCGTGCTTGGTTGGGAAGCAGGCTGCCTAGAGAAGCAGTCTTGCGTCGATGAGATGAATAGAGCGGCCATCCACAAAGACAGCAGTCATAACCAAATGAAATGTCAAGATTGCTTAGTGCAAAAGTCATTTTAACAGCAGGAGGTGGGAGTCAAATCTCTGCCCCACCATGAACAATAGTATGTCTTAGCAAGTCTGTGGTCTTTGTTTCGTCTTTTCCCGAAATAAATTAACACTTACATGTATTTCTTTCTTATGTTAAGTAGTCTTAGATTTAAAAGAAAAACAGCGAAATCATACAGAGAATTCTAACATGCCCCCCATAGTTTCCTATCACTAATGACTCTCAGACCTTTGTCACCATCAGTGAACCATGATCCATGAATTATTACTTTATCAAGCCACGTCATTTTTTTTTTGGATTATGAAGTTTTCCTTCATGTCTTTTTCTCTTCTAACATCTGGGATAACCTTTCAAACTTTTCCCTAAATCTATTCGTGAGGAAAATCTAAGAGAGAGTGGGAGCTTAGCAGAACTGAATTCTTTAACATGGTAGTTATTCTTCATGATTGGTGTTGTATTCTCTCTTAACAGCTTCGCTACAAAGAGACATTTCAAAAGACGAAAGGGAAATATCACACCGTGAAGGATGCCCTGGACATTGTGTACCATCGCAAAGTCACAGATGACATCAGCAAAGTGTGTCCCTGGATAGGACTACCTCAGAGGGGCTCTGAAACCTACCACTGTTTTGGGTTTTTTGTTTGTTTTTTCTTAGCGCAATCTCATTTTTTGAAAACTCCAGAGAGATTAACTGAGTCTTTACATTTTTACAACAGGTGAAATACAAGGAGAACTACATGAGCCAGCTGGGAATCTGGAGTTCCATCCCCGACCGCCCCGAACACTTCCACCACCGGGCAGTCACAGATGCCGTCAGCGATGTGAGTGTCACCTCCAGTTTTCCCGTAGGAATCCATATTTCCATGGGAGCTGTGAAGTCAGGCTGCTGAAACACTTGTCTGGGTTACAATTACGTTTTTTTCATGGGTGGGGAGGAGGTGTCACATGCCACGGTACATGAGCTATGATGAATCACGTGACAGTCAGAACAACTCGTGGGAGTTGAGTCTGTCACTCTGCCATTAGAGTTCCAAAGATCAAACTTTGTGGCATGCACCTTTACCTGCTGAGCCATCTACCTGGCCCCGCTTCCATAGAGTTTAGATCTTGAATGTGGTTATTCAAGTCATAAAGTTCAATTACTAAGTGAGTAAACTAAGTGGGCTTGGGAGAGGAAAAATTATATTCGAATTTGTCACCTTCTGTTTTCCTCTATGAGTCAAAGCAATATAGTTCATGCCTATCTTGGATTCTTTGAAGAGATTGTGACAGAAAGCAACGTTCATTTAGAAAGAGGTTTCACCTCTCTGCATAGAAGTATAGCTGCCAAGCCAATGATATTCTCTGTGCAAAAGTATACTGGTTTAAGTTGATTTTGATTAATAGTAAAAATGAAAATTTCTAAATATTATGAAACAAATCATAAGAAAAAATTAGTAATTCTAGAAATGTATTTAAGTAATACAGGCTATTTCACATCTTCATTATTTGACATACTTTGGGAATCAGAGGTTCTGACGTGTTCTCTTGGATGGCTCCTAAGAGATGAATTGTTACAACCCCTTCCTATTCCTCTTCTTTCAGGTAAAATACAAAGAAGATCTGACCTGGCTCAGAGGCATTGGCTGTTATGCCCATGACACCCCTGACCTGACTCTAGCTGAACAGAACAAGACTCTCTACAGCAAGGTATACCTGTATTCTCAAGGAGAATGCTTTATCCATTCAATACAAACCCAGTTCACAGAGGGAAAACAACCTTTGTAGCTTCATCCCTGTCCTGCCTTCTAAATCCTGAAACTAATGCCATGCTGAACTCTTTACTATCTTGAGAGATTTTCAATTTTGTTTTGGTTTTCGACAGGGTCTTACTGTGTAGCTAGGCTCACCTAGAACTTATTATGGGTAGATTAGGTTGGCCTTGAATTCACAGAATTTTGGTTGCCTCTGTCTCCGCAAGTGCTAGGATTGAAGGTGTGTGCAGAGATGTCTTTAGTGCTGAACTCATTAACCGTAGCTTCTTTATCGAGGACAGCCACTCATGACTACTCCTGAGTTCCCTCTCATTTATCTGTGTGGATGATCCACCCAGATAAAGCCGAATACAGCAGCAAATATCAAGTGTGGTTATTTTAATCTACAAAATATGTGATACAAGCTGTAAATCAAGTTTTTTAGGGCCTCATTTTCCTATTTACAATATAAAACAGTTGAATTTGCTTTTAATATATAAAATAAGAATCAGCCAACTTCTGATACATGCCAGACTGTATATATTTTACAGTAGACTTGGTGGGTCACATTTATAATAGCACCTGTTTTCTCTGTTATAATTATCTAAAATTGTAAAAACCATTCGTAATTGTAGGATTGTTTAAAAACAGGTTGCAGGGTAGCTAGGTCATCACTCACCCCTGCTCTGTAATATTTAATTATCACATTAGTTGCTAGAAAACTATAGTCTAACTAATGGACTAAAAACTGCATTCACATGGCACATCAAAATACATTAAAGTTACATCATCATAATATACCCAAACAGAGAAGAAATGCTTTAGATCTTTGCTCAGCATTGAATTTGTTTTTAGTAACCAACTAACACAGTGGTTCTCAACCTGCAAGAGATAACCCCTTTGGGGGGTCAAACGACCCTTTCACCAGGGTCACCTAAGACCATCATAAAATACTAGATATTTACATTGTGATTCATAACAGTAGCAAAATAATAGTTATAAAGTAGCAACAAAAATAACTTTATGGTTGAGGGGTCACCACAACAGGAGAACTGTATGAAAGGGTAGCAGCATTGGAAGGGTTGAGAACCGCTGCTCTAATGGATGGTTTATACTGTGTATTTTGGAGTGTTTTCTACTTTTCACTTCCTTAGGATGTAAGAAGAAAAACTCAATAAAGATTTGTTAGCTCTATGGAAGCATTATTATAATTGTAAGAAAAATATCATGACTCCTCCTTAAGACTAGATATGCAATCTAATAATTACGTTCTTTCCCTCCAGTATAAGTATAAAGAAGTATTTGAAAGGACGAAGTCAAATTTCAAGTATGTTGCTGATTGCCCAATTAACAGGCATTTCAAATACGCAACTCAGTTGATGAATGAGGTACGTACTACTAAGTGGGTTAATAAGCCTATTCGGTTCTCTTGAGAAATCTGTAGGGCTACTTCATTAAAATCTAATACGTAGCAAGACAGGAAATCTGCCCTAAATGTTCGTTCCCTAGAAGGACTTGGAAAGACTACCGTCACTATCTGGTCGGCTCTGCCAAAGCCTTGACTAGGCCTTACCCCTCCCTTCACCTCTTCAGCACAGTCCCGTGGTGTCAGAGAAAGGAGGGAGGATTTTGTGGACTGTCAGCTAAACGCCTTTAAACTGTTAGAGCCGGGAGACCTAGAAGTTCGAGGTTGATCCAGTAGTCCCGCAGAGGCACCCCAAGGGAAGTGGTTAGGCCCCCTGACCTTTGCAGTGGGGGTAGTTATGTGAACCATGTATTCAGATATATCTGCCACTCCCACAGAATTGAATACACAGTCCACAGTCGTCCGACCTACCCCCCCCCCTTTACAATCAATTCAGTCTTCCCTATAGCCATTTTTGCAGTGATGTAATTTGAATATAATTCGAGCAAGTTAAAATAAGAAAACCGTGAGTTCTATTTGGGGAATTTTATAATGTTTAGATGTTTCCATAGCTAAAATTATAATTGAATGCTTTCAGATACTTCGTGGATTTGCATAAGTTCAGACATGTTAGAAAGTTAGTAGAAGACCTCGTAATGAGATTGTAGCCAGTGGTGCGTTTACATGATGACCTTTGTCGATTTCAATTATTTTTGTTTCATTTTATTTCATTTCAACACATTTCCAGGCTGGAAAGCTCTGAACAGGTACCATAAGTAACTTCCTAGGGCAGTCTTGATAGATTTTGTTTTTCCTGTTCCATAAAGAATTCCCAGGTGTCCTCTAAAATCATCGAGTAAATTAGCACTGCACGATGATGGCAGGTGTGCTTGGGTGTTCCTACTTAGTTACACCTCTGGGTTAGTAGAGGGAGTGATATTTTCCGATAGCGTTAATTACACTTTTGGATTCTCTCTGCCTTATTTGTTAAGCTCATAGATTACCAGCATCTCGTTTTAAATACAGTGGAAGATGCCAGACATTAATAATGTGTCATATGAAAAGGTGGGAAACCTCTGGGCATGAGGTGGTACCCCAGTTTGTTAGAGGTTGCTCTCCCCTAGGCTCCAGCCCTTTCTCCGTGCAGTCTGTCTTCATCCGTCTTTTCTGCTTCCTATATGACAGTAAACACTGTCCTGGGAGACGGAGGGACTCGCTAAAAATGACAGGTTTCTCCCTCACGGGAGTGTTTAGACCGAGATGTTACTGTGTACCCTTGATGCCTTATTCTTGCTATAATTTAATATGATGTTCGACCAGAAAAAATACAGAGCTGACTATGAACAGCGGAAAGATAAATACCACCTGGTAGTCGATGAGCCTAGACATCTGCTGGCTAAGACCGTAGGCGACCAGATCAGCCAGGTACTGTGACCAGGCTGGCAGCGTGGCCCGAGCAGGACCGCGCTCCAAATTCTCACAAGGTGTCGTCCTGTCTGCTGCAAGGATGTCATAGGTTCTGCCTATGATATTGGACTGTTCTGTTTCAAAACATCTGTCTAGCCACCCAAAGAGCCTCGGCGCTGTTTGAGTGTGCCAGTCAATGCTCTGTGTCCTCATTGGCGCTGTGGTGAAGATGAGAGGAGAAGCTGGGGCCCCCTCCCTCCCCTGCAGAGCCTGTTTGGAAACCGCGACTGTAAACTGCAGATTGAGTTGTAAAAACAAAAAAGAAATCCCTGCTATCTTTTTTACTGTTCCGATGATGTCATCCCCGTAAGGCAGTCTGGGTGGTAACATACACGTTGCTGCCTTTGTCCTCCCCATTGGCAAGGATGGTGGATGGGCAAGAGTAAAGATTTCAGCCACTCCCCTTGCCCCGCCCATAGGGGGTCTTCACCGCACAGCTCTGTGAGCGCACAAAGCATGCTAAGCCTACATCTCTTCACTCAGAGGTGACTGGGATATAGAGCCATGTTCCTTCTGTCTTCATAAGTCTCTTTTTGTGCTTCACTGCTCTTTGCATGGACAGAGAAAATATAAATCTAGTGCCAAGATGCTTCTGAAACAAGGATGTAATGAAATCCTGCGCCCAGATATGTTGACCGCTCTCTACAATACATACATGTGGAGCCAGGTAACGTCCGACAGGGTGGGAGGAGGCGAGTGCAGCCCTTCCGCGCATTCCCTTTTATGCTGTCATTGGCTTCCTCTCCCGACCCCTGCCCATGCTGCTTTCTCACAGGAAGTCATGTGAATATTCATTCCTTAGAAATGAAATCTGACCATGGCCCGGGTCCTGGGCAGCCATCATCTGTCTGCACATCCAATGCTTAGAAACCCTCCAAGATCAGATGAGTCTCCTTCAAAAAAAAAATTTTTTTTTCAAATTGGTACAACGTTAACTTGTATTTTTTTTCTTTAATGTTTGCTTCAAGAGACAGATTCCTTAGAAACTGAGATGTTTGGTAGATTAATGGATTTAAAGGTCTGGATGTTTAATGTTTTCTTCTAACGTTGCCCAGTTCTTTCAGAGAGCCAAGGCTAGCCATGCTGCCTCTGGACCTTGTCCATGTTCATGTTGATAGTATTGCCACCCAGCAAGGTCTGCTGAGCACGCTGCCACCTTTCCCTCAGAGATTGTTGGTTACCAGGAAGAACGTTAAGGGAATAATGCCAGTCTCTTGGCCCAAACCGAAAAGGCTTTAGCCGATCTTTTGTATCATCAGTGTGCTCTGTCGTTTTTGTTTGTTGGTCAAATCAACATATTAGGAAAAGAGAACCATGTTCTCACCATAAACATCCTTGGCCTTGATAGGAACATCAAAACTGTGTGCATGGAAGTTCTTCGTTCTCCGTGTCTGTCCTGCTTAAAACAGCTTGCGTGCATGAAAAAAACAAAAACTGTGGCTTGGAAATTACAAAAATAAATGCATTTTGAATCGGGGGAGAGGGGAAATGGGGGGGGGATGGGACAGGGGAGGGAGGGGAAGCTGTGGTCGGGATGTATTTTATGAGGGAAGAAAAATAAAATACATTAAAAATCATGTACACTCGGGGGCTGGAGAGATGGCTCAGAGGTTAAGAGTATTGCCTCCTCTTCCAAAGATCCTGAGTTCAATTCCCAGCAACCACATGGTGGCTCACAACCATCTGTAATAGGGTCTGGTGCCCTCTTCTGGCCTGCGGGCATATACACAGACAGAATATTGTATACATAATAAACAAATATTTTTTAAAAAGTCATATACACTCATTTTAACGAGCATCTATTTCACTTGGACATAGAAAAACACCAATATTATATAGAATGTTAGAGAGAAATCATACTTGTCAGAACAGAGAAGGTTCTCGTCCTCCTCTGAGATTTACCCTACACATGCCTTTGGCTCTCACCTCTGAGAGCGTGTTCACTCCCATGTGTATAAAACACATTGAAAACTACCAGTCCACTCTACGACACTACTGCTATCAGATGCAAGTTTTATTAAACATCTCCAGTTAGGATTTAAAACAGAAGCCACTAGGGTGCCAGCACCCACTCTGGTGTTTCCTGAGATTTCAAGACCTTCATTCTTGAAAGTAACGTATCCCTCCTTCCACAATGTAGATCAACTACAAGAGGAAGTACGAGAAGACGAAGGACAAGTTCACCTCAGTTGTGGACACTCCAGAGCACCTGCGCACCACCAAAGTCAACAAGCAAATCAGCGACGTAAGTGCAGAAGCCAAGAGCCTGTGTTCTCGGGTTCAGGAGCGTTTGCCCAGGAGGGGAATCATTGTAGACTGTCTGAGATGCAGGGGGCGGGAGGCTTTGTCTTCTTTCACACTGGAGACTTGTCATTCAAATCGGCAAGCCTGTCAGTGGAGCATCTGGCCCCAGCAGAAGGCTACGAACGCTTATTGGGTTTATAGAAATGCATTTCCCTCCTATTCACTTTCCGTTTGTATTTAAAATTATAAATGGAGAAACGTCATTCTGTACCTTCCTGCCTCTTGATCCGCCGCAGATACTTTATAAACTGGAATACAACAAGGCCAGACCCAGAGGCTACACCACCATCCATGACACACCCATGCTGTTGCACGTCCGCAAAGTGAAGGATGAAGTCAGTGATGTGAGTAGCCTTGGTTAGCCCCTCTGTTTTGGACTTTCAATATGATGGCGTAAACCCCCAGGTAATGACCTCTGTCTGGGGAAAAACCACTTGGCAGCCTAATAGCCTGAAATCATAAATCCTCCATTTTCCTTATGATTCTGAGTTGGCTAGACACAGCAAAATAGATCTATTCCAAAAGCTGTAGGCAGACAGCTGGGCCAGAAATTCAAGGCAAATCTTCCAGGACCCCGGTACAGTGTGTGAGAACCACGTCAGTGTGAAGGAGAAGAGCAGGCAGATCCAGAGGTACAGAGTGCAGTTGGAGGGAACTGACTGACAGAGCTTAGTTAGCCCAGGGTAGCAAGACAAAGCAGATTCGTACAGTTCGTGTCCGAGGGAGAGAGATTGCTATATTGGTCAGGTCAAAGGTCAAAGGCAACCCCACCAGAACCAGGAACGTGCCTACTCATCTTGAGAGAATGGCAGCTGGGCATGGTGGCACGTGTCTTTAATCCCAGCATTCCTGAGGCAGAGGTAGGTGGGTCTCTGTGAGTTCTACACCACCCAGAACTATACAGTGAGACCCTGCCTCAAAAGCAAAAGCAGACAAGAGCCACAAACAATAATGCCAAAGAATTCGACCCTTCCCTGGCACTGACCTTGGGTTGCAAAGGTCTATATATCACTACAGTGATTTGCTGGGAAACAGTGCAGGAGAAACCAATTTGGGTGATCATGGCAGTTAGGATCAGGTAAGCACAGCCATGCGGAGCTGAATCCACAGAGAGCCACACTCACACAACTCACAGCTGATGGTCATTTGGCTTCTATATAAATGAAGGTCCTTCTGGGCATCTTCTCCACATGGATCGGCTGCTGGCAGTGGAATGCCTGGGCTCCAGGAGCCAGAGAACTGAAACTTCAAAGTCAGTCGAGAGCTAAACCTAGAACTCAGACTTCATTCCCTCCCTGTTTTTCATACACATTCAAGAGATGTGATCACTTGCTGTCACCGAGATAAATTCTCGTAGAAAAAGAATGTTTTATTTTGACACATAGTCGGGCATTTCCACTCTGTAATTGGCTGGCCCTGTTGCTTGAGCCTGGATGTGGCTGTACCGCATGGCAGAGGTGCACGGCGGAGTAAAATTACTGACCTCTTCATGCTTGAGATACAAAAGAAGAGAAAGGAGCTGGGGTCTCAGGCTCCCCTCAAAGGACCAGCAGGCAGTGCTGTTGGGAGGTAGAAGAAGCTGTGGGAGATGCAGCCACCTTCTACCACCTCCTAGCAACACCTGAGACTGAGGACCAAGATGTTGAGACTTGGTCAATATGAGACTCTAGGAACATTCCAGATCTGAACTACGGCAAGTGCTAAAGCTCTGGATGAGCGAACAGTAGAGCCTTACTACAGGCCAGCGTGGGGAAGTGGTCCCACGGAGGCCATTGTCAATAAAAGCGCAGCATGACACACATGCCAAAAATACTCTCTCCACCTTATCTTCCTGAGAAAAACGAACTCGTGTTCTTACACTCTGTATTTCACGAGAATTCCTATCCATAAATTTTCAAATATTTGACTTTTGATCTGCACAGCAATTCATGTCTATAATCCTAGCATTTGGGAAGCTGGACAGGAGGATTGCTAGTTTAAGGCTTTTCAAAAATAAACCAAACCAAAACTAGATATTTGCTTGATTTTTTTGTAGTTGAAAACCGCCATCATTTTCACTGAAAAAAAAAAAAAGATTCACTATTTATTATTTTAAAAATATTTAATTTTCTGTAGCTCTAACTGGCCTGGAGCTCACACTGATTCCCCTGTCTCAGCCTCCCAAATGGCATGAACCAACATGCCTCACATAGATTCAATGTTTTAAATAACTCTGTGGTTATGTACACTTCTGGGTGCACACACGCATGTATAAATACACAATGTATACATATACATATGTATATATGTGTGTATATGCATATGTTTATATATTTATCTGACACACGCATATATAAATACACAATGTATACATATACATATGTATATATGTGTGTATATGCATATGTTTTTATCTGAGTTGAGGCAAATATACTGTGCCTAATCTCCATCCTAAAAACTTGATTATTACTGTGCTCAGGATTGCATTGGTAGATGAATAAATATGCCATACTGTTGACTATGGGTCACCATGAAAAACACGTGATTATCCAGTACATTGATTGAGAAGGTGGAAATCTGTAAAGAGCATCTTTGCAATATAAAATCTGTTAAAAATAAGTTACAAACATAAATGATCATAAGTCAAGTCGAGCCCATATGGGAGCAGCTTGCTCCCTGCAGAAAACTGAGGTGTATCTATATCTATTTCCTCAAATGTGTGTTAGAATATCCTGGGGTTGGGTACTAATGAAAAGTACTAATTCCTAGGATTTTCTCCTGGAGTCTGGATTAATGCAGTAGGTCTGTGGTCAAGCCCAGAATGCAATGGTTCTTGTCGTAAATATAGTAACCCCTACTATGGTTCCTTGCCTTTGAGAAGCTCACTCTACCGTAGTCATGTTGCACCTGGGATCCTTCCCCTTCAACTAGTGGAAATGACCAGATTGCATCCTAGGGCCGTGGAATTTAGGGAAAACAAAAATACAGAAGCTAGAAGTCCCAGACTCAAGACAGAGGAACGGCTTGTCAGGCCTCTCCCATTCGCTCCAGTTACCAGCACTCATGAGGTGCAGCTGTAGACCCACAGCTGTGGGGAGAGCCACCTTTCAGCCCCTCTGCACCCTGAGTGTTTATGTGCCGGTCCCTGGATAGGAGACAACAACCTCACTTTGAAGGGCTTCAGCTAAATAGAAAGCTAGGCAGATAAAGGGCTATGCTTTGAGCAGAGAGCGAGAACTGTGGGAACACAGGAGGAGGGCAGGCCTGAATGCCTGCTCGAGGGTGGGTTTTCAGGGCATCTGCACCAGGCTTCCCTGATGCAGGAAGGTAAAGTGGAAGTGGGTAGCACCGGCTCCCTGTTCGGACCACCCCGTGGCCACACTGTTGACCACACTTGCTGTGTCCTGACGTATCTGAGGAAGAAGGGCCCGTCTCTTCACAGCTCCATCTCCTCTCCGCAGCAGGGTTTGACTAAATACTCTCACAGGGAACATCATGTGCTAACATTACAGTTTTACTTTGTTTATAAAATGTTTTACTAACTTCCTTCCTAGGGGAAAAAAAGTTTACCATGTCACTGTTTCCTCCCATAGCTGAAATACAAGGAAGTTTACCAAAGAAATAAATCTAACTGCACCATCAAGCCAGATGCTGTTCATATCAAAGCAGCCAAAGATGCCTACAAAGTCAACACCAATGTAAGTGCCAAGATGTTCCCCCAAGGCAAACTTAGCCTCTTTTTGCTGCTGTACTAGAACACCCATGACTAGGTAGCTTACAGAAATTGATTGACGCTCTAGAGACAGGGAGGTCAAAAACACCCTGTGTCTGGCGTGGCTCCTCCTACTGCGTCCCCCTCCCCCCCCCCCAGCAGAAAGCGGAAGGGCAGGAGAGCAAGGGAAAAGGCTAACGCCCTCCTGCACCGTGAGCACCAATGCTCCTCGAGGCTCTGCCCTCACGACCACATGGCCTGCTGAAGGTCTCCCCTCCTCCTGTCATCACAGGGCAGGAAAACCTCAGCGTGAGTTTTGGCTGTGATTTGCCCTTTGCTTCATGGCAACCGCAGTAGGGATTTATAGACTTCAGCAAGCATGGGTCCTTTCGCATCTCTTCTGAGACAGAGCTCTGCCTGTCCAGATGAAAAGCTCACCTCCAGGAAAATGAGTACTGAGTGATGTTAAAAACCAAACACCCCTTCTGCTCCTCCTGAAGGAGCATGAAGAAGGGCAAGGGCGGCCTGACCTAGTCACACGTTCCATCTCCTTAGCCTTTGTGAGCAGCTGAAACCTGAAGGCTAATTCTGCAATGAAGGCTGCACTCTGGAAAGGGCTTCAGCCTCTTTCATTCTTTGCCCCATGCTCTCCTCGGGCCCTCAGCCCCAGCATCTCCTTCTGAAGGAGAAAACGGAGTTACTAGCTGCCATCGGGTCACTGTCTGGATCCTCCACTTGTTTAGAGCTGCCTGCATTGATGTGTGTCTTTAGCTGTAACATCCTAAAGTCTCATCCACAGAAACAACTCCGCGAATTAGATGGGCACCAACTTTTAAAAATATATAACATAGTGCCATGAGACATTAGTAGTAACCCATCTGATTCTCATTCATTCCAAAAGCATTCATTCACTGGGGCCTAAAAACTAAGGTGCCATATGAGTTAGCAGGTGTCTTAAGGATAACTGTCTTAGTTAGGGTTTCTATTGCTATGAAGAGACACCATGACCACAGCAATTCTGGTAAATAAAAACATTTAATTGGGGCTCACTTACAGTTCGAGAGGTTTAGTCCATTATCATCATGGCTGGAAGCAAGGCGGCATGCAGGCAGACATGGTACTACTGGAGCTGAAATTTCTTATATCGTGATCCAAAGGCAACAGGAAGTGAACTGTCTCACTGGGCAGAATTTAAGCATATATGAGACCTCAAAGCCTACCTCCATAGTGACACACTTCCTCCAACAAGACCACACCTCCTAATAGTGCTATTCTATCTGGGGGTCATTTTCTTTCAAACCACCACCACAAGTTAGTCGGCAATGAACAGGGAAATAGATGCGGGAAGGAAATAGACCCTGTGGAATCTGGGTGGTGGTTGTATGTAGTCTCTGTAGTATTCCAGCCACCTTTATAGAAATAACTGTAATTTACTTACAAGCTAACCAGCACTTGACTCTGCAGGAGATGAGGGGATACTGGTAGTTAAGGAAGATTGTAGAATCATTTCACCCAGAAGCATTTCAAAGCTTTAGCGCTGATTTGGGGGCAAAGGGTGTCGATGGATGACCTGAGTGGCTGGCGAGCTGCATCGAGCACAGACGGGCTATGATTGGTGGAGTGTCCACCTGCAGGAGTCTCCCTGCACACTTCATGCATTCGTAAACGGAGCCTGAGTACTGTCTTTCTGTCACATTCAAAACAGCTGGACTATAAGAAGCAATACGAAGCCAACAAAGCCTACTGGAAGTGGACACCTGACCGGCCTGACTTCATCCAGGCTGCCAAGTCATCGCTACAGCAGAGTGACGTAAGGACAGAGGCAGCGTGTGGTTGTTTCTAATATGCCCCGCCAGGGCGCTAACCCCAGCGGGTATGGTATGAGGTCCAAGTCAAAGAAAGTTTGATGGGAGAAGCAAGTTCATGAAACTAACCCAGCTGTTGAGCCTGATCTCTGACAACAGGGCATAGGCACTGTGGACTCAGAGACCTGAAGCTAGAGAGGGGGTTTGGCTGGGAGACCTGAATCCTGGTCCTGGTTCTGGTCTCTGGGCTAGAAGGGATGAAGTGAACAGCCAGGAATCCCCTCCCTTTACTCTAGGAAAGTCTTCTTCAAAGACTTCTCTCTGGTTTAATCCTCTGCTTTCTTCTATCACAGTATGAATATAAGCTGGACCGGGAGTTTCTCAAGGGCTGCAAGCTGTCTGTCACTGATGATAAGGACATGGTGCTGGCCCTCAGGAACTCCTTAATAGAAAGTGATGTAAGTATCCTGCCTTCTACAGTGTCTGCCCTGGCTCGAGGCCATCTCTTGCAGCAACAATCCCCAGAAACATCCAGGACAGGACAGAAGTCCTCTCTGTAGGGGCTTGGCTGTGGTCCTGACACATGGTCCTGCCCTCAGTGGCATCAGCGATGAGCTGGACGCCATCTGTAAAAGTGCTGGTGAGCCCGGGCTTGTTCTTGGCTTACACCGCAGCCGGCAGTTGACACAGCACAGACTAGGACTCGGAAGGTGTGGCTCGATTCTCTCCCTGACCTTCAGTCTCTTTTCTGTGGGATCCTTTTCTTTCCACCGCGTACTTCCCACATCTGGAAAGGAAGAAAGATCGTGTGTCCAGCCCTGGTGGCATATTTGAGAATGCTTTGAACTAAAGGCAAAGGTTTGCTGTGAAATGTCATCTTTATTAAAACCTCAACTTGAAAGTTGTCAGGGGAAAAAAAAACCATTTTGAATGTACATCAAATTCTTTATTTTGCGCCGTGGTGTTATCCTCTCTGATATTGTTGAGGGATATGGGGGCCAATTAAAAGTATGCAGGATACTCAAAGAAAGTAAGAAATGTCTACTTTCTCCCCCCTTCTACTCCTACAGCTGAAATACAAAGAGAAACATGTTAAGGAAAGAGGAACGTGTCATGCTGTACCTGACACCCCACAGATCCTCCTGGCAAAGACTGTCAGCAATCTGGTGTCTGAGGTAACCCACCCACGGCCCATATGCTTCGCTTCCATCACCGGCTGAGGCCCCAAGCAGAGCCCTTAACATGCTCTTTGTGGGTTCCCCCAGAACAAGTACAAGGACCATGTCAAGAAGCACCTGGCCCAGGGTTCATACACGACACTGCCCGAGACCAGGGACACAGTTCACGTCAAGGCCGTGACCAAGCACGTCAGTGATGTAAGTGGCCAGCCACAGAGCTCTAGATGGCAGCTTTGAATTGGGTCGAAGACTGCCACCTCCTTGCTTACCAAGGCTTTCTTATATATCTCAGTGCCCTTAACCTGAGTACTTACTTGTATACGAATCCTAAACTCTAGTTTCTAAAACTGTATTGGTATTCCAATCGTGGCAGACGTAGGTTCTGCTTCATAGCACAGCCAGCAGTAGAAGGCATAACTAGCGTTGATAATGGGAGGGAGCAGGGCCAGTCAAGAAGACCTCTGCTACCGTTAAACAGCTGTGCAATGTGGGAGCTAAAATCACACCTCAGTAATCTTTGCCCACTGCATCCAGCTCTTAGAGACTATGACTCGTATATTCTAAAGGTAAGAATCAAGAGTAAGCATGTAATATGCTTGAATTCAGTTCTCTAAACTTGCCTGGTATTTCTGGCATTGGTTCAAATGGAGAAAAGGTGGGGAAGAAGTAAATTATGACCCAGAGATCAAAGTTATAACTGGCACCATGATGGGGAGCCATGGATTTTCCCGGAGATCTTCTCAGAGTCTTCAAATAAATCTTTCTCACCTTCCTCCACTCACATGAGTAATTCTGATGCTGTTTAGACAAATTACAAAAAGAAGTTTGTCAAAGAGAAAGGGAAGTCCAACTACTCCATCATGCAAGAGCCCCCAGAGGTGAAGCACGCCATGGAAGTGGCCAAGAAGCAGAGTGACGTAAGTTCCCCCTTGGCATCCCAGTGGACCCCAGATGAGTGTGCGTTCCTGCTCTAGTGATTTCTCTAGCCAATGGGTTCAGAAGCACAGTGGTGCAAACTGGCTTGCTTTTACTTAACACGAAAGATGTTTGTATTGAATGAGGACGTTTCAGAATTCTGTGTACCTCAAATAAACATTTCCTTCCCCCAAATAAAGGTTGCTTATAAAAAAGATGCCAAAGAGAATCTGCATTACACCACAGTTGCTGATCGGCCAGACATCAAGAAGGCCACTCAGGCAGCCAAGCAAGCCAGTGAGGTAAGAGCACCCTGAAAATGTCCCTGGCGCTCAATGGCTACTGTGAAAAAGAAGAACAGGGTGTGTGCCACCACGACCACACTGCCCATTTCGGTTCTCTCTCGTACAGGTGGAGTACAGAGCCAAGCACCGCAAGGAAGGCAGCCATGGGTTAAGTATGCTTGGCCGCCCAGACATTGAGATGGCCAAGAAGGCAGCCAGGCTGAGCAGCCAGGTAAGGGAAGAGGGCAAGCAGTGACTCCAGTGTGCGATTTTAAAAACCGTCCAGTAGGAAGTGCTTCCCAGAAAGAGCACTGTCAACTTAGTTAAGCGGACACGGGCTCTTAAGATGCACGGTGGCCCTTTGAAAAGTACTGAGGGCCTTGACTCATTTCCTGCTAATCAAGCTAGGCTCTCTAGTCTTCCAGATCTCCATCTGTAGGTATGCATCTAGCTGCCTGTGTACTGAACTGCTCTCATGCGACAAAGGGGGCCTCTTCGCAGGCAGTAAGATTCATATCCAAGTCTGCTTTATATGTGGGTCACCTACGAGAGACTTGGCACTGTGTAGCAGTGATGAATTTCTAACTTTTAAAACCCAACTGCATAAAAGAATACCATGTCAGCGCCATGTTTGTGGCACATAGCACATGCAGTCATGATGGGGCAACTTGAGATTCTCCTCAGTGACGTGAGAATGATGCCAGCAAGGCAGTGCTCTGGCTTTCTCATTTCGTGGACCTCGGTCAGAGGAATAACCAGGTCCTGTTAGTGCTGTTTAAAAAAGAAAAAGGTCAAAGGTCCTGTTCTTTTTTCTGTTAACTTTGTGTTGGAAACACCATGACCACAGCAACTTTTATGAAGAAAAGATTTTTGGGGGGTTGCTCGCTCACAGTTTCAAAGGTTTAGTCCATTATCATCACAATGGGGAGCGTGGCAGCGTGCAGGCAGACACGATGCTGGAGCTGAGAGTGCTCCATCTTGCAGGTGCCAGGAAGATTTAGCAAAAGAGACCTCAAAGCTCACCCCCACAGTGACACACCTCCTCCACATCTCCTGATAATGCCACTCCCTTTGGGGACATTTTCTTTCAAACCACCACACATCATACATCCTCTTTTTCTTTTCAAAGCTTTCCTTCTGAAACATGCTTGGAAGAGTAGGAAGATATTAAAAGTGTTTTCCCCATAGCTCCTTCATCCTTTGTAAAACAAGTCTTCATGGGAGTAGTCTTCTATCTGGGGATTGTTCTCCACTCTTTACAAGAACCAGTGTCTCATACAATGCCCTGAAAACCAACTAAACAATTAGACATTAAACCATTAAATAGATGTTAAACAGTTAAAAGTAAGTACTAGAAAGAAAACTAACTTATAACCACTTACAGCATTGTGTGTGCTATAGACCAATAACTGAGCCTTGTGGACTGACAGAGCCTGGGTGCTGCCTCTTGTTGGGCCATGGCACCAGAGCTACCTCAGTGGCCTCCACGGTTAGTGAGCAGAAGTAGCCTTTAGAGTTCCAAATGTCATTGCCCTTTCCTCCCAGTCCAGCACCACCCTTCCCATTGCCTGGCAGCCCTCTTTTGGAGAGGAAAGGTGTTTAGGGTTGTTGCTTTGGGTTGTTTCATTAATTTTAAAAGTTAGAAGTTTAAGTAAATTTGAAATTTAATGAAGACACTCTTCCTTTCAACCACTGCCTTGCCTAGCCTTGCTCTTAGGAGCAGTGAATACAGTGACTCAGAGTCCTCGTTATTCTAAAGTCTTGCTCTTTTTTGTCCCAAATTTGACACTTGAAGCCATTACCTGCTAAGCCATCTATCTTCTGACCCCTATAAGTTAATAATACAAATAATAATGATAATATAATCAAAGTCCTATTTTGAAGTAATAATACATTCTCCTAATAATTGACAAATTCCCACTTCTCAGCGTTTGATGTTTACAAGTCCCTCTTGGTTCCTTGTAACAGCTCTGAGGTGTCTAAAGCACCCAGGTGGGAAGGCTAAAAAGGGGCCCAGTATTGTAGACAGCCTCTCTGAATTCAGCCTAAAACCTTTGCTGCTTGATATTGTCTTAACATTAACAAGAGGTTACCATTGGTGGCTCCAGATAATACAGTGAGCAAAGCCAATGTGTCTTGCATCACCTATCTGTTTCCCTGTGCAACTGTTGACAGTGCTTCCTTATACTCCCAAAAGTACCCCACTGGGGTAACAGATTGCATGACCACTTACAGCACGGGCATATTCGCTACCACGCCCATTTCCCCATTGGATGCTCAGGAGTAATCTGGATGTTTGTGTTGTTGTTAGGTTAAATACCGAGAAAATTTTGATAAAGAGAAGGGCAAGACACCAAAATACAACCCCAAAGACAGCCAGCTCTACAAAACTATGAAAGATGCCAACAACCTTGCAAGTGAGGTATGTTCTTTAACTGTGATGAACTGTATACATCCTGTTGCCTTCTAACCAATATTTCAGGAGCACTAATCACTTTCACCGTGTTCTCCAGCTACCACCGTTTCCAAGGCCCTTTAATTACCCCAGAGAAAACCATGAAGCAACCCTTTCTTCCCTCGGCTCCTGGTAGCCTCTATGTCTGTATGATTCTGCCTGATTTACAGATGTCATATTTCTTTGTGTCCTATTTTAAGTGTCCTCTGCAGCCCTCCCCAGCATTCGTTTCATGAAGCAGCATCTTCCTGTTCATTTCCTTGGTGCTGTTTTCTATTTTCTAGTTATGTGATTTCCCGTTTTTCCGCCCTTACCACTAGGTTAAATACAAGGCTGACCTGAAGAAACTCCACAAGCCTGTGACTGACATGAAGGAGTCCCTGATAATGAATCACGTCCTGAACACAAGCCAGCTTGCCAGTTCTGTAAGCTCAATCATCCGTGCTAGAAACAGTTCCTTTCAGCATTTGTGGTTTGCTTCCTCCTCTGAGCTCCTATGGTCTCTTCTCTGCTACTGATACTTACTCTGCGTTTATCTTAAAATTCCTATCTGATGATATTCCTCGAAATGACATTAATCTTCCAACCCTGCGTCAACACGTCTTAGAATAGAAAACTGCTTCTATTTGGGTTGGGGATGTGGCTCCATAATGTTAACCCATGAGTTTGATATCCAGGAGAAACAAACAAGTAGCTCTAGTCCTTGCAATGATGGAAAAGAATTGTCTGAAACAGCCTCTCACTTTCACTGATGCCTACATAGAAGCATCCGTACCAGTGCAGTGTGTATCTCTAGACTTAGGAACAGTACCACACTGGATCTCTATCTATGCAATCTTTTTTCTTCTTTTTTTTTTTATGGGGAAGGGGTGGAAGGGGGTCTCTCTCTATATTTGGCTGGCTTGAAGCATGCTGTGTAAGCCAAACTGACGCTGGAGACAGATCCCTGACACCCCTGCCCAAATACTGGGATTAAAAGCATGCACTGCACGCCTGGTCCTTAGACAGCCAATCCAAAGAGGGAAGCCTGAGACACGTGGAACCTTCCCACTGATGTGCTTTCTGCTGCTTCCCCTCAGTACCAGTACAAGAAGAACTATGAGAAGAGCAAAGGCCACTACCACACGATACCAGACAACCTGGAACAGCTGCACCTCAAGGAAGCCACAGAGCTGCAGAGCATTGTAAGGCCATCAAGAGGGCGGCTCACGGCCAGTGTCTGTTCGCCCGCAGTATCAATAACCAGCACCAGGTCCACTCTAGGAAGGACGCTTTTGATAGACTTTATTTGAGAAAAGGCTCACTGGTACTGGGGCTTTGAACTTAGTAACATTTTGATAGTATTGTATTGACAGTATTTGTGCATAATAGAAAAATATACATGCTGATTGATGTTTTCTGTCCTGCCAGGTTCCCACAATCAGTAAGTCCTAAAGAAATCACACAGAGGTCTACATTAGTTATTGGCCCATTAGCTCAGGCTTCTTATTAACTCTTACAACTTATATATATTCTTGTCTATGTTAGCCACGTGGCTCAGTATTTTATTCGGTGAGGCAGTCACATCTTGCTTATTCTGTGGCTGGACTGCTAAATAAGCTTTCCTCTTCCGAGAATTCTCCTGTTCTCACTGGCCTGCCTCTACTTCCTGTCTGGTTGTCCCGCCTATACTTCCTTCCTGGCTAATGGCCAATCAGGATTTATTTAAAAATATAATTGACAGAATACAGACAATTGTCCCACACTATATGCATGCTGTACTGTTTGTTCTTCAGGTTATGACAATGTTATGACAAGGCTGGAAGCATGACAGTTAATATCCAGGCAAGACAAACCCGTAACAGTCACCCTGATGTGCCCTTTGGTCTGTGTCCCAAGTCAGGAAACACCAGTAGACAAGGATTCCTAGGGGAGGGTTTTACTAGATGCGTGACGTGATCAGATCTAGTCCTGGAAGAGGATCTGGGTGCTATAATTTTTTTCAGAAAAGTTTTTTTTTTCAAAGAAAATAACGTTCTATTAACATGGCCTTGCTATCACAAAATCACCATTATGGGGCCCCATCGGGTATTATCCAGCAGGCTGAGTTACTTTAGGTGCCCCCACATCCCATGTGAGCAGTGTGTTCTCTTCCAGTGCCCCATATAATTGAGAGAGCTGAGTTGAGCAATGCCATTAAGGCTATGAGTGGAAGAGTCTTTCTGTCTTTGTCTGTTTCTCCTCTGTGAAGTATTCTGTTTATGTGACTCCCTATTAATAATAGCATGTGGTAAGGATAAGGTAATTTTATTTGATAATATCAAGTTTATTAGTGATTCAGTCCAACTGTAAACTAGCTTTTCTTTGTATGGCAGTTTATAGCAAATAGTTAAATAGAGAGAGATGACCCGGGGAAGTTATGTGCTTATAAAACCTCATATGCTCTCCATTCAGTTGAGACCCCAGATCTCTGGTGACAGCTCTTTTGAAAGGACTGGGGGTTTTATCAGCAATATCAACAGATGCTATTTATTGTCAAAGTGTTCACGTATCAATATCAAATCCTGGCCAACCTTCTCCAAGTGTCATTTCCATAAGTCAGTATTCCTGTCAGCTGATTGTTGCTACTGATTCTTTTGTGTCTCTAAATTAAATCTAAACATGGTAGATTGTACTTTTCAGATAGCATTGATTCTCAGCCCCACCCCCGTGTACAGGCATCAACTAAAAGGTCCTCGATCAGCAACACAACAGGAAAGTCTTTGGAGTGACAATGAGATTAATCAACTGGACATAGTTTGTCAACTAAAAGTCCTTTCTCTAGCTTGGTAGTAGCCCATCCCTGTAATCCCCATACTTGGGAAGCTGAGACAAGAGGGCTATGAGTTCAAGGCCAGTCTGTGATCCATTGTGAGAACCTGTCTTGGATATTAAACCAGTTAATAAATTCCTGGCCATAAGTAAAGCCTCTGTCTAGGAATTGACAAGCAGAGAGATATTTAAACAGACCTTCTCATCCCTAGGTGAAATACAAAGAAAAATATGAAAAAGAACGAGGAAAGCCCATGCTCGACTTTGAGACTCCAACATACATTACTGCCAAAGAGTCTCAGCAGATGCAGAGTGGGGTAAGTCCTGAAGAAATACCAGAAAGGACGGAAACATCAAACCAGTAAACACTGGCTCAGGCAGAACCATTTCCAGCCTCCGGTTATCCAAAAGTGATCAGAGATACAGCTTTGTAACCCATGACTCCTAAATTCCTGCTCGTTGTAGGAATCTTATAATTATTTTCTTTAGGATGTTTTGAGTAGGATTTGGCGTTCATGTTTTGTTCCAACAAGTATTTTCATAAAATTAGAAAACAATCCTTCCTAAACATGAAAATATTATATGGACCACAGTGTGAATATTTCTTTGCTGAAAGAAGGCTTCCCACCGTACAGGTGCATTGCTGCTTTGCCATGGCCTCCACTTAGTGGAATGCCCCGGGCCAAACAAGTGGGGTTCCATTCCTGCACACCCGTGTTTTCTGTGGCAGTAGTAACTACAGTCAAGTCAGGAAATCGGCCTACTTGCCCATCAACAGATGGATAGACTGGAAAAAGCCGTGTGATTTATACGTAATACTCCCACACAGAAGGGAGCCATGGTACCTGTGGGAGAATGGATGGAACCGGAGGTCACTGTGTTACGTTACACAAGCCGGACTTAGACAAATGTCCTATGTTTACAGAACCCAGGTTTTATTTTTAAGGACATGAATGCACAGAGGGAATTATTTATGAAGAAGACCAAGAAGGAAGATGGGGAGAAAAGAAAGATAAGAGACAGAGATGGGCTGGGGATGTAGATATGATCAAAGTATATTATAAACATGTAGGAAAAACGTCAAGTCAAATGCCATATTCCTTATCATGAAAAGAGATTTTTTTTTTTTAGTTTGAACCATAAACAGAGAATGAATTTTACAGGGAAATAGGCCTTTGAAGATCATGCTTGCCTCTTCTCCATGAGGCCTAAGTCCAGCAATGACAACAGATGATGCTTTGTTCTGTTCTGTCTTTCATTTTTAAAGAGAAGTAGTTTGTGAGCTTTCCTGGTATACGGAATGCAGGTCATAGAAAGTTCAAAACAGGCTCAAGAAATCGGTGAGTCCGAACTAAATCTACGCGAGTGCTCTGTGGTACTCTTGAAACTTTCCTGGGGATTTAAAGCCCTGTGAAGATAAGCCAGCAAAGCATGCTTCTAAGATCTGTCCTCTGTGAGAGTGACGTCATGTGTTCAAGAGATCAGGAAAAGGGAGGACTAGCCCTTTCTCTCACCCATGGATGAAACCAGACTCCTATACTCCAGCCTCACTTTTCACCTGGTCTATTCAGGGATTCAAATAATAGGTCACAAGCCCCTTACTGCCTCCCTGGGGCCCAAGAGGACTGCGCCTGGCACTGTAATGCAGACAGGACTGTGTCTGTCACTTCGACGCTAGAACCTAACAAAGTGCTGGCACATGGTAGGTGTTGCCTGTTCAGTGAAGAGGTTGAAAAGGAGGTTGTGACGGGGTAGTGACACATACCTGTAATCTCGGCACTCAGGAGGCTGACACAGGAGGATCGTGAGTTCAAACCCAGCCTGTCTGTCACATCTCAAAAATGAAGTCATGATGTTGCGAAGTGCCATTGCAGGTGTGGTCCCTTGAGCTCCTCTTTCTAATTCCATCCCTCGGAGCTGCTGTAAATTCTGAGACAAAATATTCTCTCCACTTTAAAAAAAAAAAACTTGTGGTAGAGGAGTTGTTCAGATGGCTCAGTGGTTAAGAGCACTGACTGCTTTTCCAGAGGGACCCAGGTTTGATTCCCAGCACCAACATGGCAGTTCACAACTATAACTTCAGTTCCTGTGGAATCCAACACCACCCCCTTCTGGCCTGAGTAGGCAAAACTCCCATACACGTGAAAATAGAATAAAGTAAAATTTAAAGTGTGACAGGACCAGCGTGATGGCTCAGTGCGTGAAGAACTTAGAGCACGAGCCTAACGACCCAAGTTCCACAAGACCCAAGGGGAGGGCACTGACTCCTGCAAGCTGTCCCCGTCCTCCACATGTGCACATGGCATAAGAACTGTGGCATGTGTGTGTCCATGCTCTCACACATCACCCACAATGATGAAAATAATAATATAAATGGGACAGTCTCAGGAAGAGAGTAGATTCTAAGTTGATGGTCCATCCATTCCCTTACTGTGGTTGGTGCCAGCTCCATCGCAACCTTAGGTAGACTTTTAGGAGTCATCAAAGACCTTCAGTTTCTTTGAAGCCATTGACTGCCAGCCAAGTATTTCTGGAACAACGAGACACTTTCAAATGCTCACGCCTTGTCAGAACTGTGGTTAAGAGGCCAAACCCTGAAAGAAAACCTACATGTTCTTCTTAGGACTGAAATATGGATTCTAACAGGGTCCTTCTTGTTTTTCCTTTTCACTCATATTAGAAAGAATATAGGAAAGAATATGAAGAGTCCATTAAAGGCAGAAACCTAACGGGCCTGGAGGTCACACCAGCTTTGTTACATGTCAGACATGCAACCAAAATAGCAAGCGAGGTAGTAGCCGCTTGGTCTTCCCTTCCCTCTTCACCCAATAATACACTAATGACTCACTTTTGTGCTCCTGCCTGGATACCACTTGGGATTTCCGGTGGAGTTCCCATGTTTGGTACTACTGTCTAATCTATGACCCCTTTTAATTCCTCTAATTTTTAAAATGGAATATCTAATAAAACATGCATACCTTAGTAGTCTGTAGACAATCTAATCAAACATGCCTACCTTTGCATTCTATTAATTTCTAGTCTTTAATAAAATTAATATCAACTGTGAACCATAAATCCTACATTAATCACGTATTTACTTACTCAACCAGGAACTATTAAAATTGGGATAACTGTTTTATTTATTTATATTCATTACCTTATTTTGGTTTGCTTTTTGGCTCTTCACCTAAGAACAATCAGGTTTTCTTGTCAGTTTTGTTGCTTTTATTTTGTGATATAGAAAGAGTATAGGAAAGATCTGGAAGAAAGCATTCGTGGGAAAGGTCTCACTGAAATGGAAGATACTCCTGACATGCTGAGAGCGAAGAACGCCACTCAAATCCTCAATGAGGTAAGACAGCCACCTACTGCATGCACATCATTCATATGGCACCTGTATACCCAAATTAGACCAAGAAAGAAAAAAAAATAGTTTTTGCCTTTCAGACTTTATATCCAGAATAGTTATTTACTGCTAGATAAAATGTATGTCAATTTCTGATGAGTAGATATGAAACAGGATATGTGTGTATAGCAGCTGTCATAACCAATTAGTATTGACTATTGCTTGATTTAGTTTTGATATATTCACAATGCTCATTTAAATGAAAACAGCACAGCACACTGGGATGGTTGGTGTGCTCCTAAATTTAATCCTAATAATGTATCAAGCCAGATTTAAAATTTAGTTTCCGTGTCAACAGACTTCCCTTGCCTAATGTCACCATACCTAGAGCAGGATGAACACACATGCCACCCTGTCCTGGGAAGTAGCTGGCAAGGACACCGCCTTTGACTCGTGAAGGGCGTGTACTGTGGATTTTTATTCATGTGGTACTGTCATCACCTACTCAGAGAAGGCACGTGACCTTTTTCCCTTAAAAACCAATTCCTCTACAGAAAGAATATAAGCGAGACCTGGAGCAGGAAGTGAAAGGAAGAGGCTTGAATGCCATGGCCAATGAGACTCCAGATTTTCTGCGGGCCAAGAATGCTACAGACATCGCCAGCCAGGTCAGTGCTCCATCCCTGCACACTGCCAACATCGCCAGATCAAACATATGTGCCAGCAAAGCACACACACACACACACATAAAATTTTAAACCTTTAAAAACTATAAACACAACAGGAAGAAATGTTATTGAATGCCAGAATATTAAAAAGGAAGGAAGGAAGGAAGGAAGGAAGGAAGGAAGGAAGGAAGGAAGGAAGGAACGGAAGAGCAGAGCCTCTCATCAAGTTGGGATCATCCCACACACACACACACACACACACACACACACACA
>NC_022011.1:65230167-65259195 GCF_000317375.1 Microtus ochrogaster | reverse complement strand
GGTCTGGTGCCCTCTTCTGGCCTGCAGGCATACACATAAACAGAACATTGTATACATAATAAATAAATATTTTTAAAAAAAGATCCTGTCTCTGAAACAAAATTAAAAAATTATGAAAACAAAATAAAACATCAACAGGATTCCTTACTATGGTAGTACTCTTCAGTGATGACCAGGATGTGCCTGCAAGGGCAGGGTGCAAAGAACCTTCCCTGACCAAGTGGAAGGGCTCTTGTAGGTTACCAGCCTATAGAACAAAGGGGCTCATGCTATTTTGGTGCTCCTTGCCTTTTCCCAGAAAAAGTACAAGGAGGATGCAGAGAAGTCCATGTCGTATTACGAGACTGTCCTGGACACTCCCGAAATGCAAAGAGTCCGTGAGAACCAGAAGAACTTCAGCCTTGTGAGTTTCTCTTCCGCTGAGGCCCAGCCCACTGGTGGGGGGACAGCAGGCTAAGGGGGTGGCTTTGAGGATACACACTTGGCATCCCCTGAGGGCAGAGGAGTATGCGAATCTTCTCTGTGCTCACTTTGTGTTTTAATCCCAAATGAGCATCCGAGTCTCAGCTGCTCAACAGGTGACTTCTTGTCACTGAATGCAAACTATTGCTGTCTTTACTTTTCCAACTAAACTTAATACTTTGAATTTTGTATATATTTTACGTCTTTAAAAATTAGTTCTGTGTCTGAGAGCACACGTAGCTTGGTGTTAGAACGGGTGCTGTGCGTGAGACTCCGGGTTTCAGTCCCCAGCAAGTCTCTAGCAACACCCCATCACTAAAATTAGTTTCTCTCCAAAATTCTTGGTAAAGAACTGATTTGGGGCTATCGCATTTTGATTATTGTGGCATGGGCTTTCATTAATGTAAAATTCTAGCTTCTCATGCACAGTATAGAACAGTTATAAAGTATGTCAGGCAATGTGGAGATCTTAACAGGATATTTACTCTTTCTTCATAGCTCCAATACCAGTGTGACCTTAAAAACAGTAAAGGGAAAGTTACGGTTGTTCAAGACACGCCAGAAATACTGCGTGTCAAAGAAAACCAAAAGAATTTCAGCTCGGTACATTTACGATTTACTCTCCATCTAATGCTAACCTAACAATGTCTTTCTCTTTAAGAAGATACATGGGCCCCGTGCTCACACAGGCAATTAACCTCTAACTTGCCCAGTTAATGCTAGCGGGTCCTTGGTAAAATGCCCTGAACTTTGTTCCCAGATCATCACTCCTGAGAACATTTGAAATAACTTAAAGCTAACAAAATAACGCCTCTCTTTATATTTTTTGATCTCAAATAGTAACTCAGACAGTAACCCGTGTTGTCTTGTTCCGAGGTGGTGGATTTCTCTGTGGTGTGATTTTCTTTTATTAGCCCTCTACAAAATAACTGACCGACTGACTTTGCATTTCTTTAATGAGTTCTGTGGTTTTTAATCAACATTTTCTGGATTTTTTTTCTCATCCTGTATTAATATGGTGTGGTATTCTAAAGAGAATTCTCAAGAGCTGCCAAGCAGCTGGCCTTGCCTCTATGGTTCTGGGTATTGATTCTGACAGGAGGAATTCAGAAGCGAAACTTCATCCCTTGCCTGGAAATACTGTGTAGTGCCTTTGTTTTCACGGAAGCCATGCGGGCTAGACTTTCTCCAGGCACTGCCCGGGTTTCCTTCTTCTGTGTAACAGTCTCCTGATTCCGAATGCCCAGGTTCTCTATAAAGAGGATGTCTCCCCGGGAACAGCCATCGGAAAGACCCCTGAGATGCTAAGAGTGAAGCAAACGCAGGACCACATTAGCTCGGTAAGGACACGTCAGAGTCATGTGTGCTGTTCTCGACCTGACTTTGATAAATCTGTGGCTTCTAAGTCGTAATCTAAACATGCCACCAGAAACAGCATCCAGCCTCAAAACAGATGTCTGGGCACTGCCGACATCACAGGGTACGTGCCGGTGGGGGTTCTAATGAAGATGGAAAGCAGAGGCTTATGGGAAAATAGGACCTATTGGCACCAAGGAGTGGACCTTTTTGGAGGCACATGTGTGGCTAGCTACATATGTACTAATCAAATGGATTCTCGGGTAGGAAGATGCTGGAGGCCAGGCAGCCTCTTCTTACTTTTGCATTCTCTGACCTCCGCTGCCTTTCAAGCAGTCTTGGTCCAAAAGTGTGAAATGGAAAAGCCCAGAATAATTATTCTTTCTCATATAATGAATGCCATGGCTTCCCATCGCATCCCACCTGGGGCATGAATCATCCCTTCACCGGTACCTTCCGAAGTGCATGCTGTCTGCATTGCCAGATTTTAGTACTGCAATGTTTGTCTTCAGGTAGCCCTTATTTTATTAGTGATGGGGCCCCAAAGAGCAGGAGGAGCGATGCTGGCCATGCACAAAAACCAAAGCTTATAAATAAACCAATGTGCTTCCTCTGTAAAAAAGAAAAAAAAAAAAGTCAAAGTGGCCAGGCGATGGTGGCACACTCCTTTAATGCCAGCACTCGGGAGGCAGAGGCAGGTGGATCTCTGTGAGTTCAAGGCCAGCCTAGTCTACAAGAGCTAGTTCCAGGACAGACTCTAAAACTAAAGAGAAACTCTGTCTCACTGTCTCGAAAAACAAAACAAGTCGAAGTGGTCAACATAATAAGATGCCATCTGCTCAGGTTGCTAAGAGGATACAGTAGAATGGATTTTATGTCTGTGAACTTGAGAAAGAGGGAAAGAAGCCCGTGTTTGTTCGCTATCATGCCTTAGAACTGCAAAAGAGAAAGCCACAGTGCATGGCAAACAGTTAAGAAAAAGGCGATCTGAGTGTGATGGCGCACGCTGAAGGAGGTGGATCTCTGAGTCTGTGGTCAGCCTGGTGACATGGTGAGGTCTTGCGTCAGGACAATACAGCTAAAACTAAAGAAGAGCTGGGGAGCAGAAAGTGTACTAAACATACATCATTTCCAATCTCCCCTGAAAAATTACAGGACTACTAACCAACCAGACAGAGGAGGTGAAAAGATCTCAGCATGCAAATATGCCTTCATGTCCCCATTTCCCCATAGGTCAAGTATAAAGAAGCAATTGGACAAGGAACTCCGATCCCTGACCTGCCCGAAGTGAAACGTGTCAAGGAGACACAGAAGCACATTAGCTCGGTACAGACTCTTACTCGGCTTGCCTGTTTGTGTGATGGGCCACCTCTCATTGGTACCCCAGTGCCATCCATCCCTTCCTTCTGCTGATGGCCTCCCATGCTGAGGGATGCTGTGACTCCCCCACAGTTCCCCGCAGATGGCAGAAGTAGCCAAGAGACCTCAGTCATGGTTGTAGTTCACCCTCTATGACCCCTTATATCGTCTCTGGGCTGTAAACGTCATTTTGAATTTTCTGTCCCCTAACCTGAAAAGGAAACCAGCCCAGGGTTTCTGGGGTGCTTTGGCTTCTAACTCCTTGTCTTTCTGTAGTTCTCTTCTCCTGGTCCACCCTGCCTCTGCCTCCATGTGATGGGATTCACGGCACACACCACCATGCTGAGCCTAGGCTGCAACTCACTAAGAGGAAAGGCGATAAGAGGTTTAGAAAGTGGAGATCCTTTACTCTTTTTGTTAATTTGCAGTCCTTTGATAGTCCCTGTAAAAAAAAACAAAAAAACAAAAAACAAAAAACAAAAAAAAAACATAGATTCAGTACGGGGCCTGAGGACATAGCTCAGTGATGGAGCAATTGCCTGTCATGAATGAGGCCTGAGTTCAATCCCAACACTACAAATAAAACAGAAAAACAAACACAGTGGGAAAAAAAAAAAAAGACCAACCAACAAGTATTAGCTTACTTGATCTCATGGTGACTACAACTCTCAGAGAAAGATGCTCTTCCTGAAATACAAATTAGACCTGCTCATATCACATGTCCAACTAGGGACCACCTAAGGTTCCAAAAAAGCTGGAATATATGTGTGCCTGAAATCCCAGCACTCAGGAAGCTGAAGCAGGGAGAATATTGGGAGTGTAACATGAGTCAGGGCCAAGTAGCAAAAGAGCCTTCACAAATATAGATATGCATGTGTGTGTTTGTGTCAAACAAACATTTGTGGTAAAAATATATTTGTGGTAACATGTATACATGGTAAAATGTTAGGAAATACATAAAATTCTCAATGACTCTGAAGGAGAAAGTATTAGACCATCATATGGTTAGAAAATTATAAAACAGACAATATGTGCTGTATAGATATGTAGACCTAGTATGCACAAGACATTGAGACTGGATACAATGAAATGGTTAGTTTAGGGCTTTTTTTTGTTGTTTTTGTTTTTTTTGGGGGGGGGCAACTGAATCCAGGGCTTTGCACATGCTAGTCAAAAATGTTTCTCATTGTTAATTAAATTTGCTGTCATAACTTAATGCATTTCAAGAATGCACTAAGAATTGACTATGGAAAATGAAAAACTTAGGATCCAGTTTTTCAAGATGGCAAAATTTCTACAAATACTTAAGAACTTTGTTTTCCTTTGGTCCCCAAGTTCGTATTACAAAGGTAGCTCGTTTTTATGAACACTCACCCAAACACCCTCAAGGAGCTGTAACCTAAAGCATTTGTGGTCACTCTGCTTTCTGGGTATTCTAATTATTCTGCAGGTTATGTACAAAGAAAACTTGGGAACAGGCATTCCAACCACTATCACCCCAGAGATTGAGAGAGTCAAGCGCAATCAAGAGAACTTTAGCTCGGTATTTATGGATATATGAACTAAGAAATTCTTTCCCTTTAAAAAAAAAAACTACCAGAATAACCTACCGGCCTCCTTTCCACAGTAACATCTTAACGGCTCTGTGTGTTTGTGTACTGCCCTCTGATGAAAGCCCCCTGGCCCCATCCAGAATGCCCACTCTTCTCAATGCTCTTTAACATTCTTGCAACTGACTGGTGTGAACTAGGTCTGGACTACATTCAGCAGAATTAACAAGCTTCCTTGGGGTACTCACACCCTAGAACCCAGTCCCTCTTCCTCCTGTACCTTTCTCTTCTAAGATGTAGTGGTGTAGAGTTCATCTTTACATTTGCAACACGCAAAAGCATTGATTGCCCTGACTAAATGCTGCTATCTAAAAATCTCCCTCCCCACCCCAGTCCCTCCTTCCTCTGTCTCTCTGGCTTGTTTTGAACGTCTTCTGGGCACTTTCTTGTATCTCGCAGGTTTTGTACAAAGAAAGCTTGGGGAAAGGAACCCCTACAGCTATCACTCCTGAGATGGAGAGAGTCAAACGCAATCAAGAGAACTTTAGCTCGGTATTTCTCAGGGGCAAAAATCCCAACCCTAATTATTTTTTTTTTTAAAAAAAGGGCACCTTAATGTCTTTAACATACAAATGTAAAATGACTAAATTCATATAATGAAAGAATGATGCCAATATTATTTAAGATTTCAACCCAAATCTAATGTGATTTTTAATACTGGTGTGAAATTTTAACTGTTCTTTTAATGTTTAAACTCAACTATATATTACTTTCCTTAAAAATCTATAATTCTCAGTTTTCTTCCTCCAGTTCTAACTAGTGTGGTACAGGTCAAAAATAAAATCTAACATCCAACATCCTTCCCCAAAGGACAGCACTAATCAGAATTGTGATTATTGTGGCTTGATTTTTTTTTTTTTGGTATACATAGCTTTTCCTAAATGGTCGTGATTCTTAAACATCTTCCTTCAAAAATAACAGTAACTCATTTATGTCAGAGAGTTTTGTTTGTATGCCATACAAGAATGCAGGTGAGCTTTCCTATGAGGGATGTATTCAGGACCACTGCTAAGTTGATAACTTTTATGAATATTTATTAATCTCAAGCCCTCAGTTTTTCTGATTCAGTGCTGTCTCTAACTCATAACTTCAACAAGCTAAGTAGTGTTTGGTAAAGCCTAATCCAGTACATTTGAGAATGTGCGTAAGCGAAGGGGCCCTGTGTGTGCTCTGATGTCAGAGAGACCAGCCATTATATGGTGTGCTACTAAATGCACAAAGCGGTCCACCGTTGCTCTGTTTCTCAGTTTTGCTTTGCTTCTTTGTAAGAACAAGTACTCTTGGAGATTTGTTTTAAGGTCAGATTTACCTCAAAGATGGATCCAGGCTGATGTGATTGTCGGTTCTGTGCACGCAGATATTATACAAAGAGAACCTGAGCAAGGGGACTCCCCTGCCTGTCACTCCTGAGATGGAGAGAGTCAAGCGCAATCAAGAAAACTTTAGCTCGGTATTTGCGAGAAAGTTCCTTTAACTCCATATTAAAAAGAATAATTCCAATAAAACAAAATTCTTACTATTTATCCCTTTATAATAATTTAACAAATTCTTTGAAAAAAAAAATCAAAACTTACCAACTGAATCCTTCTGTCCTGGACATTGTACTTACCATTTAATCTTGATGTTTTCTTTCTACTTTCTGAAATACCCCCATAAAACGTCGTTAGATGTGTAGGTATATCTGTATTAACTTAGTGTCTGTATGTGGTAGTGGTGGGAATTGGACTTGTGGCCTTGCCCAGGCTAGGCAAGTGCTCCACCGCGTGAGCTCCCCACTTAACACTTGAAATTGTTTTCCTTTGCAATGTCGTTAGTACTGGTACTTTTGAAACTAACTGATTTCCCAACGACCCAAACCTGGTAGCTTGTATTTAATGGAAATCTTTCAGTCGGATGTTTCCAGGTTAGTGCAACAAGACACTGACCCAAGGCCGTGTGCAGGACCAGCGCCTTTGCGTGGAGAAAGTGGTGTCCTTACCACAGGTCTCACCTGGGTGGACAGCAAAGAAAAACACTCAGCACTGGCACCAAAAGCCTCAGTTTGATAGTTCTGATTTATGACTAGAAATTTACAAGTTCCATATTATTTTTTTTTAAGACAGGATCTTTCTAGATAGTCCAGGGTGGCTTTAAATGTGCCATCCTCCTGCCTCAGCTTCCCTCGTGCTAAGAAAAGCAAAGGTATGTTTTTCTCTTTTTAAACATGCCAATTAAATCAGAGAGCATGCGTTTGCATTATTGTCTTCTCTTTTTTTAATTGATGTTTCTGAAACACGACAGTCATCAATAACCCGTGATCCTTCCATATAAGGAGCTTCTGGGCCTGGAATGAAGATTCACGTATCCTCTGATAAGTTAACTGGATCCGCTTTGCGGGAGGAGGCCCACCTGAGTTGAAGTACTTGCTGCCAGTTTGATTTTCTGTGGAGCCATCCCTCTTTCGCACAGTGAGAGGAGTGGATTCCTGTGACTCCTCCTTTTGTTCTGTCCCTAATTGCTGCTCACTAACATCTTCCCAATTTCAATTTTCACTGTATGTGCTTTTGTCTTTGGGGGCGTTTCATTTACTGTTTTCCTTTTTGAGGAAATGTATCACCTTTCAAAATGATATTTCTAACTATTTCTATATTACAGTGTATTATTATGTATACCTATTTGAAACTAATCATTCTAATGGCCCTGGACAAGTTTTTCTCTGTTCAAGTATGATTCGTGTCGATTTTACACCAGTTATTTATTGTCCAGGAGTACCCAGGCCTTTTAGATACTACAAGAAAGACTGTATGTTAAACATGGACTTTTGGATTTTATTATTATTTCTGTAACCTTAGCCAAGACCGATTTAGTCCGAGAGAGCCCAGATTCTGTCTATAGTTGTAAATGCCTATTATGCACTGAGACATGTCTTCTGTAGAAAAAGGGACCATGTGCTGACTCGACAAAGACTCGTCTCTTTGCATAGTGGACATTTCTGTGCTCTCATGACGCTGTAGTTCTCCCTCCCTCTGTGGGTTAGAGGAGGAAGGTGAACGAAAGAGCTGTACCCATCACCAGCACCCAAGACAGTGGGCGTGGTCTTTCCTGAAGGATGCGTGTCTCACAGTCTGACTGTTTGTGTCCCTCCCCACCCCGTGCTCTCTCCTGCTATACAGGTGTTGTACAAAGAGAACCTTGGGAAAGGCATCCCGATCCCCATCACTCCAGAGATGGAGCGAGTCAAACACAATCAAGAAAACTTTAGTTCGGTATTTACAAATTAAAAAAAAAAAAACCTTTAACTGTTTTTAAAATGCTTTTAAAAAGATTAATGATTGGAACTTTAAAATCTAATTAACTTATCCCAGTTTTTAAAATATGACCCGTTTGGTATCCAACTTAATGCTGCCATTTCCTATGAGTTGGTTTCCATACCTCAGTTAAACATTAACCTGATTATTAAAAGTATCCCAGCTTAAAAAACGTTAACAGCCTCGGTGTCTCAGCGTCTGTTTACCTTGCTTTGGCAATGTAATGTGAACAGTTTCAAAAGCTCCATTCTGTGCAGATCCGGTCTCCGACTCCTTTCCTATCCTAACCTCCCGCTCTCCTGGCACCTATATAGCCCTTTGACATCTCTCTAGCATCTTAACACAGTTGTTCTGAATATGTTCACCCGGACTAAAAATTAAATACTTTGACTTCATTGGAAAGTCAATGAAAGTATGTATCAATCTTCCCATAGATGAGACTTATAAAACTCAAATATCTTTCACATGATTTATGACAATAACTTTTCTTGGTTTGGTTACTACACCCCATCCCCCGTTTTCCTCTCAAAGTGTTAACAACTAATTTCTCCCTTCGGAGAGATCTTTATTGCCTATGCTGCAGAAATTCAAACAGCAAACGTAACAGAACCTCTTTAATGTCTTCATCTCTGCGGCTCCTTCCTGCAATCCGTTGCCTTCCAGGTTGCAGCTTTGTACTTCCCCATCCCTAACTCCTCTTCCTCCCCACCCTCCCACAGCCAGCTGCTCCACAGGAGAGGAGGGACAGTGATTGACAGCTCTTTCTGTTCTGCATGCTTTCTCATCACCTAGGTGCTATACAAAGAAAACCTGGGGACAGGAACTCCAATCCCCATCACTCCCGAGATGGAGCGAGTCAAACACAATCAAGAGAACCTTAGCTCGGTATTGGAAAGAAGTGGGGGGAAAGATGCCATTTAACTCCAGATCCGAACTCACCATTAAGCCCTCCTCCCTCCTTTGCTTCTAATGGATCTGATTTTCTTTCTCAGTTTTATGTTTGGACCTCTGTTACTTCACCTGGAGCTTTTAAAGACATTAATATATTTTAGTTTGGTGGATAACAAAACAGAGTTCTAACATCTCAAATCCCCGCAGTTGCTTAGGAAGTTCGACGCTCACAAAGATGAAGGGGAAAAAAACAGTGGGGATGACTCGACTAGCCTTCGCTAGCTAGCAGTTTAGGATCTTGCTTCTGCGGCACACAGCTTCCTAGCCCAGTAACAGCTTCCTTAAATAGCACACAGCAGCTTGCCAGCATATAACTCCTGGCTCCTGTGTTATTTTAGACCAAAGAAGTTGACCTTACCTTTCAATGAAATGCCACTTACCACTGCTTTCTCTGATACTTTCTCATCATACAGGTGCTATACAAAGAAAACCTGGGCAAGGGAACCTCTTTACCCATCACTCCAGAGATGGAGAGAGTCAAACAGAATCAAGAAAATATTAGCTCGGTACTCTGACCAAAAAAAAAAAAAAAAAAAAAAGATACTTCTTTAATGATTTTGAAACTACTTCAGTGACTTAAAATAATTCCTATTAATCCTACTTTTAAAAGGCACCTTAAGTGTTGTCCATTTCTTGACTACATTTATCCTTCGTTCCTAGCCCTAACTTAATAACAAAATTGCTTTATTCCATTTAAAATTCTAATATCAAGGTAACAAATTTTCCTACAAAATATCCTTCTGCTCATCTCTCCCAGACTTACTCTCTGATATACCCACGGTCTCCTTATGTGCTTGAAAAACTTGGGGGGACCTTGATGGGTGCAATGAGGTATAATGGGACTTTGTTGAATATTGACATATTTGATGGCTTGGGGTTCACCCCACCAGATTTGAATCAGTCTGCAGGGCCTTACACAGGCTAATATAGGCTCTTACAGTGAGCTATGTTCCAAACCCTACTATCACAGATGTAGGCAAAGAAAGCTTGGGAAAGTAACTCCTGATTTTCTTCCACAGACAGTGATGTAAACTCAATCCAGTGGTGTTTCTCATATTTGAATAAGTTGCTTAAAAAGGAAGGTGTCACCAAAAAGGCTTTTTGTCTTCGATGATTTTCATTTTGATTTTGTTCTCTTCATTCTGATCTTTAGCGATAACTATAACGATCTATTTCCTTCAAGCTTGTGCTCTCTGCTAGTAACCTGTCAGTAGCTGGGGGATAAGGTCTGTGGGGACATTAGCTTTCAGTAGAGAAGTTATTACTCAGCAGTTAACACCACCTGAAGGCTTCGCCATCAGAATCACCTGGAAGCTGATGTAACCAGGTTTCTGGGTCTGGCCTGGGCTCCTTTCATTTTGTCAGTATGGAGCAGAAAGCAGGCATTTCTAGTACAGTAAGTTCTCCCCTGACACTGGCCTGCTATTCGAGGACTTGGAGACCTGCAGGAAGAGACTCCCTCCAGAGTGCCATGTCCCAAATCTCCCAGGTCACCTAGAGAGACACCAGGGAAGACACGGAGGTTGAGGATTTATTTGTGTCTATTGCTATTCCATGCTGGTCGTGTAATTGTTGAAAACATTTCATGGCTGATACATGCGGACTCTTTAGTAAATAGAATAAGAGTAAGAGAAACACTTGCCCGGGATCCACAATTTTACTCTGTATGAGAGCCTGTGCTGCAAAAATACCCATTAAACAACTGTTGTTTTGGGGCAACTTCAACCTCTGTGGTACAAGCCCTCAAGGTAACTCCCGACTAGATGATGTACCAGGGGTCTGACAGTCATGCACCCATGGTGAAATGATGGCAGGACTGCGTCTTTTCTGGGACATCACAGTCCTCATGTGGAATCTGCAAGCTTTAGGGCAAGGTTGTACCACAGAAACGTGTGTTTTGCTCTAACTGTAATCAGCTTCTCCCGTGAAAACATGGACTGCTATCTAACCCCAGTGCTTAACTGATTGGGTGCCCAGGGCCTTATCGAAAGTTAATGTATTTTTCCATTTCTCCTTTTGGTAATTGTAACTCTTTTCTGTTGTTGTTGTGTCTCCTTTTGGATTTTTTGGATCTGCTGGACTCCTTTAGGTTTTGTACAAAGAAAATGTGGGGAAAGCCACCCCAACCCCTGTCACTCCAGAGATGCAGAGAGTCAAACGCAATCAAGAAAACATTAGCTCGGTATTGTCTTGAGAAATGAAAGTGCTTCTAATTTTACTAAGTAACTCTTGGCAGTTTGGCCTGCTCTTAATCCCATCCAAAATTAAAAACCAAATTGAATCACAGTTTGGTTACTCTCCTCTGAATACCACACACATTTATCACTGCCATTAACCACCTTTGCTTTGTTCCTGAGAGCTATTCTCACTAATAGCAACAGGTTACACCTAATGTGTCCCTCCACCCCCAACTGTATTTATATTTAATTGATTATTGCCTCCTAGTGAGTGACTCTTAGGTACCGCCTTGTTTCTCACAGGTGCTATACAAAGAGAACATGGGGAAAGCAACCCCCACACCCTTTACCCCCGAGATGGAGAGAGTCAAACGCAATCAAGAAAACTTTAGCTCGGTATTTGAAAGGAAAAAGAAAAAGAACATTAAAATCCTAACAAGCCTGACCATCATGGCAATACCACTAATTTTTCTCACATTGTTTCCAAGACTTGATACTTCTTAAAATTCTTCCTTGGCCACTTAAAAACAAGAACCCAACCTTGCTAGTTGTCACTGAGTTCGGGCCTTTGAGCCTCTTGCTTTCCACTATAACATTTTAATGGCTTTCTCCTCCTGAGGTGTTTCTCATACTGCGTGACATGATTGAGCCATAACCACAGCTAAATGACGACTTTTCAAACCTGTGTTTTCTTTTGCTTTCTGATGTCAGGTTACTCTCTTGGCTCCTCTAGGTATTGTACAAAGAGAATATGAGAAAAGCAACTCCGACACCTGTCACTCCAGAGATGGAGAGGGCTAAGCGCAACCAAGAGAACATTAGCTCGGTATTTCCCGACTAGAATGAGCAGTGGAACAACTTGGAATTAACATTTTAACATGATGAAAACACGCCTTTGTTGTTCACCTGAAATGACACTAAAACTTAAAATGACAGATAATACAACATCTTGGGAAATGTTTTAACCTCATAAAAATGTGCACTTCGTTCCCTGAAAATTTACACTAAAATTAACACAGCCGTGCTTTTCCATCCCAAATGATCATACTAAGCATACGATAATTGCCTATGGTTTTTTTCCTGTGACACTAGACTCAGGTAGTTTTTCATAACCAGCCATAACAAATTGACCCCTAACATCTTCTACCTTCTGCTGTTATTGCTAAGGTACTTTATTAAATAGGTAACAGGCCCAGAAATGACTATTTTCACTTTGATAATCTTGCGTTTAGTGTCTGGAAGACTCTGATTTTGGTTTGGGCATATTGGTTTGTGTAATCTGGAAATCATCTAATGGTTACCTACTTCAAAGGCCAGGTCTTTCAAACTCCTTTTGGTATCAGATTTAATGTAAATACCACCAAATATTCCGGCAGTGGTTTTGCAATTCCTAGAAAATTCGAGAGGCCGTTTTCTTCCTCTCTTTCAGACTTGTACTGTGCCCCTTTTCCTTTGAAAATGAAACCTCTCATTTTCAAAGTCAAAACAAGTTTTGTGTCTACTGATGGAAGCCTTGCCTGTCCTTGCTCCGATCTGGTAAATTGCTAATCCAGTATCTGGCCACCTTCTGATGACTCCGACTTCCCTCACCAATTTCTTCCATTTGAATGAAGCTGTTGAAGTTGTTGAGCTTAAGAATTAGAACGATGCCATGCCGTGTGCTCACGCATGGTCTCTCCTCCATAGGTCCTTTATTCTGATAGCTTCCGGAAACAAATACAAGGCAAAGCTGCCTACGTGCTAGACACACCAGAGATGAGACGAGTGAGGGAAACCCAACGGCACATCTCAACAGTAAGTCAGGAATTAGTTGTTAAATATAGTTTTGTATGTGTGTGCCTGCCTGTCGGTATGTTTCCTCTGTGTGTGCAATGCCTGCAGAAGCCAGGAGAATATCCGAGCTTTGGAACTGCAGTTACATATGTTTGAAGTGCCTTGTGCTGGGAACTGAGCCCAGGTCCCCCATGAAAACAACACACACACTTACCTGCTGTGCTATCTCTCCAGCCGCAAGAACTCTTTCCGATTGGTGGGCCAGCCTGCTGGAACATGTCCGGAGATTGGTTACACTATCATATTTTCATGAAGTAACTATATATTTCAGGTAAAATATCATGAAGACTTTGAGAAACACAAAGGCTGTTTCACGCCAGTGGTGACAGATCCCATCACTGAACGAGTGAAGAAAAACACACAGGACTTCAGTGACATTAACTACCGAGGTATTCAAAGAAAAGTGGTAGAGATGGAACAGAAACGGAATGACCAGGATCAAGATACTGTCACAGGTAATTGACAACAAAGGGACAGTTACACCAAATGGAAGAAGGACACAGATCTGTGAAAGAAAGCCCCATTAGCCGGCTTGCAAAGCTGAGGTCTCACAGGCATCTTCTGCCAGTTTTGGTCTGAGACCAGATAAGCTAAGCAGGACAGCCCAGCCCTCCTGTGATTGCCCACACTCCTTCTTAGTGCTCAAGTTACAGACAAATGTGAGAATATACATATTTTTTTCCTGACTGCTGGCTTTCTTTCAGGTCTGCGTGTCTGGCGTACTAACCCTGGTTCAGTCTTTGACTACGATCCAGCAGAAGACAACATCCAATCCCGGAGTTTACACATGATTAACGGTACGCAGACTCCCAGAGATGCAGGACAGAAACATCACCATCTAGCAGACTATACCCAATGAGCATTTCCTCCCGCCAAGGTTTCCCGTCTTCTGAGCTTGCTCATTGACTGGTGGGCCAAACTCAGCGTGTTCAGTTTAGGAAAAAATCTTGACAAACTGTTTGATTTCGTGTCTCCTTCAGATCCCATTATTATGTCTGTATTTTTCTAAAGAGAAAAGTTAAGTTAAAGATGACAGTAAAATACATAGACAAAGGGAAGAGAACACAAATGTTCATCAGGAATCTTTGCAAGAGTCCTGCCACATATTCACAGTCTGCTTATATAGAAAATAAACCACTGGGCCAGAGATTGTGTATCCCCTTAGTCCCGGTAATGGGGGTAGAGGCCAGCATATCTGAGTTCAAACCTCGTTTGTTCTGCACATTGAGTTCCAGACCAACCAGGGCTCCATGGTGAGACACCCTACTTTTTGTTTGGGTTTTTCTTTTTACGTATGCTATGCTGTTCTTTAAGGGTTTATGCTATGGATAAAGAGACCACTAGGGACTCCTAGTACTACCCCAACATACAGTTTTAAGGCTGTGCTCGTAATACCATGGGACACAGGACAGACACTTCCATCTATCTGGAAGTGAGGGAGGCCTTTCTGGAGAAACCAAACTGTGAATGTGTTTGCCCTCTATGCGTTGAAGTGAACCAGGAAAAGGAACGCGGTGGTGGGAAGGCCCTGTGTTAAAGGCAGACACAGGTCAGAAACCACCTTCTGCCATCTACGCTGGCTTTGACCATTTAATCTCCCATCTGAAAGGGAGAACAACTCTACACTAGAAGAATTGCATGTAAATCATAGGAAACTTAGAGCTACATTCCACAAAAACAAATGAGATGACAGAGGCGTCATTGCTGTAGAAAGAAACCTGTCTCTTTCCTGTTTCCCAGCCCAAGCTCGCCGGAGCCGGGAGCAGTCGCGGTCCGCCAGCGCAATGAGCATCAGTGGGGGTGAGGAGAAGTCTGAGCACTCCGCGGACCAGCGCCTTTCCACCTACAGCGATGGAGCTGCCTTCTTCTCGGCCACCTCATCAGGTACAAGTAGACTTTCCCAGATGGGCATGGTCCTGCACACCTGAGGCAAGCCGTGCCACGCAGGGAATTTGTCCAGTCCAACAAACATGACACCAACCAAAACAGTGAAGCAGATGGTATGGACTATCATGAGGTCAGCTCACTGATGGTTACTAAGCACTGTTTTAAATTTAAAAGTTAATTAGTTTTCTGGGCAAAGACTAGAAGTCTTTGTGGAGTTACACGAAGCTACGTGATTAATTTTCATAACTTTCCTAGCTCTTCTCTTCGCAGGAGTCATTCATTTGAAGAAAGGACAACCCCTGCTTGGTTTGTAACCACCGATGAGCCGTCTGCCACACGCTTTGACCAACTGTTTCTTTCATCTTCACAGCTTACAAACACGTGAAAACCACCGAGCTCCCGCAGCAGCGGTCATCTTCCGCGGCCACCCAGCAGACCACGCTGTCTTCTATCCCTTCCCACCCATCTACTGCTGGAGTAAGTAAAGAGTAATGGACACAAAATTGCTAGACTTGTGTATTGTTTTTGTTTTCTTTTTCCTCAATTCTGACTGTGAAATATGCAAACACATATAAATATGTAAACTCGTCCTGCTAGGTCCATAAAGAGTTGCTCATATGTATATACATTTAGGGCTGACCACTTAGTATTAGATAACCAATTACGGGCTTATTCCAGACGGATTCTCCTCGCTCATTAATTGCCTATTGCCTTGGGGGCTGGCCTTGTAAGATTTCTCCCAATTGTTGAAGTCTTGCTTAGGCAGCCTTATTGTTGAGGTTTCATGGGTGCAACATTCCTCTCCTCTGTTAGGCACAATCCTGAAGCAGGTATCCTGGTCCTCTGGCTTCTTTTGGGGGGATAGGGGATAAGACCAACTGAAGGTATAAGGATTTGTAAGTATTTAGAATGCAGTTAAGAGATTATACTGGTTCAGGAAAGAGACAATAATAGATTCTCCTCTAGACTCCATTGGGTCATTGACTAGGTATATATAGTTCTATGCATGTTAACTCTCCACTGAGTAGGCCTTAGGTCTAGTTAGACGGCCGTTGGTTATGACCAAGATGTAAGTGCCATTATTACCTTTTAGGAATGTCTTACTGTGCTGGTCATTTTTGTAGCCCTTAAGCATTCTTGCTGGGTGGGCCTGTTGATCTTTCTCCTCCGGCAGCTTGCATGGCACCTTCAGATGTTTTGAGAACTAGTCCTCAGGGAGACCTTAAGGTCAGATCCAGCTGGATTTCCACAAGCCCTGTGTCTGAAGTGGGTGGTGTCTTCAGCAACAGGCACTTACTTTCAAATTATGGGGATCAATCAAAGGCAGTCAGCATAGGTTTTGGGGATCTTTTTGGGCTACTCTGCCATCAATTCTAAAGGAGGTTTCCATGCCTGGTACTAGAGTTGGTTATCAGTCTATGGCTTGTAGGGGTAGCATTACCGCTCCACTGACATCACTTCCTGAAAGAAACAGACTTGTCAGGTAGGATCGTTCCACCTGCTTGCTTCCTAGCCTCATTTGCCTGAAACACTCTTTTCAATCATTTCACTCTCAGGTGGCACCTATGTTTTTAAAGTTGAGTTTCTTGTAGACAGCAGAAATACGTATTTTCTCTCTTAATCCTTTCAGCTTAACCATTTCTCTTGATCAGAGAATCGAAGCAATAAATACCAACTTTCGGGAGTGGAGTTGCTTGCTGTCTGTTGTCTTAGTCCTATTTTGCACTTCAGTAATTAAAGCTGTAGCGTATTCTTCCTCCCAAAATATTGCTTCCAATGTTCTCTGCAAGGCTGCTTTGCTGGGTCAGGAGGTCACTGAGCAGTCTCAGGCTGTAAAAAAAAAAAAAATCCAGGAGATTTTTGTCTTGTACAAGGTGACCAGTTGTCCACAAACATCAGTAGGACACCTGACGGAAGCTTTGCCCTCAGTGTCCGCCTAGCCCATATGGCGAATGGCCTTTGTTTCGGTATGACCACGCAATGTCAACAGTACACATGCACTCAGGACTTCCTCTAGGAAGAGGTCCTCTGGTCCCTCCAGAGTCTCTTTTCTTTATTACACTTTTAAAAGATTTATGAGTGTTTTCCCTGTACTTATTTATGTGCCCCACGTGAGTGCAGAGGTCAAAATAAGACCACTGGATCCCTTGGGACTGGAGTTAGTGTGAGCCACTGCTCAGGTTCTAGGAAGCAGATCCTCCCAAAAAGTAGGACATGCTCTTAATGACTGAGCCCTCTCCAGCAAGAAAAATCAGTAGGTAGCTTGAGAGTGGGAATAGGAGTGAAACATCTTGCCTGGGTGTAGTGGCGCATGCATTTAGCCCCAATACTCAGGAGGCAGAGACAGGCAGATCTCTGGGAGTTCGAGGCCAGCCTGGTCTACAAAGTGAGTTCCAGGACAGCTAGGACTGTTACACAGAGAAACCCTGTCTCAAAAGCCAAAAGAAATAAGTGAGAAACATCTTTTTCTGTTCCCCCTAACTGTTCACTCATGTTATTTGCTTTGGAGACGTGTTTATTCATAACTTTAGCATCTTAAATAATACTTCTGGTGTTGAGTTGGAGGCCTTCATAAATCAACATATGATCTACAAATATTTTGAGGTTTTTGTTTTGTTACTGGTTTTTTGTTTTGTATTTGTGGTAGCCGCACTCCTAAATTTATCAAAAAGGTTATATCTTCTTATTATATTTTCCTTGTTTTCATTCCCATGAATAGAAAATCTTCCGTGCCATGTATGACTACATGGCTGCCGATGCAGATGAAGTGTCCTTCAAAGATGGAGATGCTATAGTGAATGCTCAAGCGATTGATGAAGGCTGGATGTATGGCACTGTGCAGAGGACTGGCAGGACCGGCATGCTCCCAGCCAACTACGTGGAAGCTATCTGAGCACCTCAAGATCTCCATCAGTTTGCAGTGTCTGAATCTGTCCTCTGCAGGCAACATTTCAGGAGACATCAGTGTACCTGCATCAATATCATTTAATGTATTGCCATCTCCTCTATAGGAACCTGAGTGATTCTCCATGAAACCAAACATTAATTCATCTGGTCAGTCCTTAAACTATACTTACAGATTCATTCTTTTCTAGATTTACACAGGAAACTAAAGATGGCAAACACATAAAAGCTCATTTTGAAAATTATTACCATCAATTCCTTTCCGTTTTAAAGTAAATTGAAATTCACAATAGAATTTTTAAAAAGCTTCTGTAGTGCTATGTAACCAGACCAGTCTTTCCCAATTATAAAAATGTTTTAACATTTATTCTGGACATGCTGAACAATAAAAGAAAAACAGAGTGAACCACGTTTGTCTTGTTTTCTTGTGTTTCTACTCTTGTTTCTGTAAGTTATAAAGATGACTGTTGACAAACTGGTGAGAAACTAAAAGCTAATAAACTCCATAGTTCTGCAACAAACTGCTCCTGGGCTAAACTCTAATAAAATCCCAGCTTAAAAGTTACCAAATTTGGAACTGGAACAGTGGATTGGTGGTTAAGAAGCACTGGTTGAGCTGGGCAGAAGTAGTGCATGCTTTAGTCCCAGCACTCAGGAGGCAGAGGCAGGAGGATTTCTTGAGTTCAAAGCCAGCCTGGTCTACAGTGCAAGTTCCAAGACAGCTAGGACTACACAGAGAAACCCTATCTTGGAAAAATAAAATGGAAAACAGACACAGAAGCACTGGTGGCTCTTCCAGAGGACCTTTGATTCCCAGCATCCAAGTGGCAGCTCACAACCATTTGTAACTGGAGTCGCAGGGAGCACATGCTTATTGGTGCAGACATATACACAGGCAAAACATCTATGCCTATAAACAGTAAAAGCCAAAGGCAAAAAGAGTTACCAAGGGTTTTTAATGTACTGCTGATAAAATTTTAATGTACTGATAATGAAGTGAAGACATTCTCAGAATGGTCCATTTTACATATGGATTTGGTTTAATTCTTTCAGCTAACTTGTATCTCTTAACCAGAGAATGGAGACAATTCATAACTTTTTTGGGCCAGTATTAATCCATACTTATTTAACAAACTTCCCTTAAGAGTGTTAAAGAAAGAGCTATGGGATGCAGTGTTAAGTTGAGGGATTTCTGCCACCTGTATGCAAAGGGATGACAATATGAACTAAACCTTGTGTGAAGGAACAAGGGTTGGAATGACAACCAGTAACGAATGTCTGACCATTACTTACTAACTGTCCTTCTGGAGGCAACAAAGACTGTCCCTTAACGTGACAGCTACGTTAGCACAGCTGACCAGAGCCAGTTCTTTCAGTTGCTTTTTGGTTTTGGCGTGCTAGATCAAATCAAGGGTCCTGGGCATGCTAGGCGAATGCCCCCTTTCCCCTCAAGTTTCTTACCACGTTGCCTCTCTGAGACTCAAGGGGGTCGAGTGCTCTAGCAAAAATCACACACTTATGAATATCAGAATGCCGGGTACTGTACTAGATAATGGAAGTCATATGCAGAACAGTTGGGGTCCTCACAATCCCAAGAAAAGGCATACTTACCTATATTGATTTCCATTACTGCAACAAAAGTCCTAAAGTAACTTAAATCAGGAAAGGTTTCTCTGTACTCAACAGTTTTTTGACAATTTCAGTCCAATTGGTCCAGTAAGGGAAAGCAATGAATTGCAATCTTAGTGACTGTGCAGTCAAAATGACCAAAAACAGACATGGAAAGAGTGGAGAAAGAGTACCTGCAGAAGGCAAGGGGTTGCTTGGGAATCTGCAAAGCTGTGTTCTCCTCAAGCAAAAGATAAAGGAGTTTATTAGGGAGGCTGTTTTTGCTTGCTTTCTATTCTGATCAAAAGCAACTGGGGCTGGTATTTAGCTTATACTCCCATGCCAGAGTCTGTCACCAAGGGTCTCTAGAACACAGACATCATGAAAGAATGCTGCTTAATGGGACGCTCCTTACGGCCTACCCATCAAGGAATAACAACACCCATAGTGAGCTGGGTCCTCCCACATCAATCAATACAATCTTCTCAGACTTGCCTACAAGCCATCTGACAATCCCTTACTGGAGGCTCCCTCTTCCCAGTTGTTTCTAACTTGTTGAGTCAAGTTGGAAAAAAAAAAAATTACCAGCACAAAGACCCATGTTTATCCTTAAAAGCAAGGCACTGTAGAAAGGGAACATTCTTACATTCCTGTGAACGCCCAGTTTGCACAATACTGTTTTAGCCCAAAATAAGAGTACACTAAAGGTGCATCAGCACAAAAATCTACCCCTTTGGCTGCTTTACTTAGTCACTAACAAGTCCCACTACATAGGAATGTATGACAAAGGAAGCCATTTCATCAGGGTTAGAAGTAGAAAAGGTCACAGTATCGCAGTCCTTTATGGACATGGCCTAAGCCTCCAGCCCATCATCTACCAATATCACCACAGAGACCAAGCCTCAAGCCACAATAAGCCTTTTGAGAAACATTCCAGGCCCAAACCCTAGCAATGGCTAAATTTTCCAATGATTCTCGCCCACCGAAGTCTCCAAGCTTCACCTTTAGAGGTCAAAGACAGACACTAACCGTTCCAGGCTTTACAGAACCAACCACTGGAGTTAGCTTAGGTTTCAGTTTACTGTAAGCAACCTCTCCTTACCCCAATCTGTGCTATGATAGAAACCCTGATGGGGCTCTCCGATCAAACAGCTGCAGCAGAGCAGGAGGGTCCAAGCTTGAGCTTGAATAAAGGCTCTTTGCTTCTGTATATGGATTTGAACTCCTTGGTGGTCTTTGAGGGATTTTGCAACATGGGTGTAACATTTGGGGGCTCGTCTGGGATCCCCCAAGCAAGCCGACCAAGACCTCTGACCATAGAGCCTCTGGCCAGCGGGTAAGTCTTCTTGTAGTTTCACTTCTCTGTCTCTCTTGCTGTGCTGTAAAACAGGCGCTAATCTGTCAGTGCCTGTATCAGGTCTGGGAGGACACACTCTAAGACCACAGACTGGGGGCCTGGGAGACATCCCAGGACCCTTTTGACCACTATTGGATCCCATTAGTATCTCTGGGAAGGTGTGGGTCATTCACATGGTCCAGCATGAGGCCAGAGTCTCAGTTTCAGTTTTGCCTCCAGGTACCAATTTGTTCACTGTCTTGTATGTTGTCATGCTGTTTGTTTTCTTAGACCTATGAGACTGATGTTATGGGACAGGCTCAGAGCACCCTGATTTTGGACCACTTTCAGTACAACAGAAATAGGGCCAAAAGCACAGGTTTTTAGACTGCGAAAGTAAACTTAACATTTTCTGTGTAATAATGAATGGCCAGCCTTTGGAACTGATGGCAACCAGAGGGAACTTTTGCACTTGTATGTTCTCTTTATGACCAACGATATCATCTTCCAAAAACCACAACATCCTGACCAGATACAGTTACTAGGCAGGACCTCATGGAGGATTCTCCCACTTGGCTAAAACTTTTGTTTCTACAGGGCCAAGGAGCAAGACAATACTCACTCTTCACGAATGCAAGAGACAGGAGGACTACAAGCCCTCTGCCCCTCACACTCCAAGAGGGTACTGAGGACAAGCTTCTCCTTTCACCTCCTCATCGACCTCTCCCCCAACTAATCCAGTGACCGAAGACGGGCAGAGTGCAAGTGAATCTAGGTAGTCCTCCACATACCAGGGGGACAGCAATGAGTTTCCCTGGGTGAGTTGTCCTTCCCTTGAGAGCAGTCAGCCCGCAAGATAAAGAGGATAATGAACAAATGCAGTACTGGCCCTTTGCCACCAGTGATCTTTATAATTGGAACTTGCAGACCCCAGGGTTTTCAAAACAGCCAAAGGGACTTATTAACCTTCTAGATTCTATCATCTTCACTCACCAACCAGATAGTATTTTTTTGCAGATTTTATTCAGTACTGAAGAAAAAGAATTTCAACTGATGCCTGGAAATTGGTTCTGGATCCAGATAGGAACCCCACTGTTAATCCTGCCTTGATAGATCAGGGATTCCCCTTGATATGGCTGAACTGCCATTTCAACCAGACATAAGGTACAGAGAGACTCCAGGTCAACCGGTCAACAGCCAGATTCTAATGGGGGGGTATGGCAATGTGCTGGCCCACTAATTTAGCAAAGGTCAGTAATGTTCTTCAGAAAAAGACAATCTCAGAATCTCTGTCAGCCTCTTTTGTTCTCTTTCTCCTTCTTTTTGAGACAGAGTTTCTCTGTAGCTTTGGAGCCTGTCCTGGAACTAGCTCTGTAGACCAGGCTGGCCTCAAATTCACTCTGCTTCCCAAGTGTAGGATTAAAGGCATGCACCACCACACCCAGCTTCCATTGGCCTTTATAGAACAGATCATGGAGGCTTTTTGCGCCTACTCTTCCATGGATCCAGAGGCCCTGGAAAATAGATCAGCTGTTGTTATGGCATTTGTCAAACAGGCAATACCAGATAATAGGTGTAAATTGCAGAGGATAGACAGACTAACAGATAAAATAATGCAGGAGTTGCTAACAATAGTGGATAAGGTTTACAACAACAGAGAACCCTCAGAGGATAAACAGATGAGAGCTATGGTCACAAAGAACACAAAACAAACCCAGAATATGGCAAGGAATCTCCTACCAGTTACAGCTGGGTCCCCAGACAGAAAGAGATGCCAGCAGAGATACCCGGTGAAAGATCAAGGAATGGGACACACACACTCCCTCCGCCCACTCAAGAGAGCATCCTAGGCTGAATAGGGACCTATGTGCATACTGTAAAAAGATGTGACATTGGATCAAAGAATGCTCCCAAAAGTCCAAAAGAAAAGATTGTGACTCAGGATGTGACTCTTACCATGTACTGGTAACGGAGTCAGGTGATCTCAGTGATTAGGGGAGACGGGATTTGATCCTGTCCTCAAGCCTACTCAGGGTAACTCTGAGTGTGGGGAAACTTACAGATTTCATCATAGACACAGGAGCCCAACATTCAGTTCTGATCAAACCCTAAGGAAACTTGTCTCACAAAAATTTTGGGGTGTAGGGAGTCACAAATGAACCAATATTCATGGACTACCCAAAAGTAGTGGATATCAGTATGGGCCAGGTGTCCCACTTATTCCTCGTCATACCTTGTTGAATTAGGAGCAGCGGGGCTGCGTCCCCAGCACCTGGCCGCCCCCACGGCTAGCTTTACCCGAAATAATTACACGGAAACTGTATTCTTTTAAACACTGCCTGGCCCCAATAGTTCCAGCCTCTTATTGGCTAGCTCTTACATATTAATCTAACCCATTTCTATTAATCTTTGTAGCCCACAAGCTGGCTTACCAGGAATGATCTTAACCTGCATCTGTCTGGAATGGGACAATCATGGCGACTCTCTGACTCAACTTCTTTCTCCCAGCATCCTGTTCTGTTTTCTCCGCCTACCTAAGGGTTGACCTATGAAATGGCCCTAGGCAGTTTCTTTATTAATAAGAAATCACTCCCACATCAATACCTAATTGCCCTTACTCCTTATTAGGAAGAGATTTACTTTCTAAGTTGGGGCTGAGACTTCATTCAATTAAAATAATATCTCAACTACAAATCAAAAGGGACAACCAATCCTACTCCTCACTCTCCAGTTTGAGGACAAATATAGGCTACATCAAAGGCTAACACTTTCCCCCAAAGACATAGACATATGGCTGACTCAATATCCTGAGGCCTTCACAGGATAGGAGGCATGGGCCTAGCTGGATGCCAAGCTCCCGGGCTCATCAAACTCAAGCCTGATGCCACGCCCCTCGGATTTGGCAATACCCTGTGTCACAGGAAGCAAAGAAGGGAATCACCCCTCACACACGCCTCATGGAACAAGGGAATTCCGATTCTTTTGCCAGTCTGCTTGGAACACCCCCCCACACACACACACTTCAGTTAAGAAACACAATTCTAATGATTACCAGACTGGGCAGGACCTTTGGGAAGCCAACCACAGGGTTATGGACATTTATCCCACAGTACCCAACCCATACATACCCTTCTGAGCTCACTTCCCTCCACCAGGGCTTGGTACTCAGTGTTAGACTTCAAATATGCCTTCTTTAGCCTACCCCTGGCCCCCAAATGCCAGTCCTTGTTTCCCTTTAAATGGCAAGACCCTGAGAAAAGACGCAAAGCTGACCTGGACCAGGTTGTCTTAGGGGTTCAAGAATTTCCCAACCAACCATGGGCACCATGGGAGAGGCTAGAAGGGCAGGGTAGAAGGATGGAGGGGAGTAGAGAAAAATATGTAGCTCAATAAAAAGACAAAGCAAGCAACAAAAACAGGAAGAAAAAAAATTTTCCAACCGTCTTTGATGCGGCCATACACGAGGACCTAGGAAATACTGGAGGACAAACACACGTCACCCTCTTACAATATGTGGACCATACCTTGATAGCAGCCACCAGTGAAGAGGACTGTGAGGTAAGCACTGGCAATCTGCTAACCACCTTGGGGACCTTGGGGTATTGGGCATCATCTAAAATGGCTCAAATCTGCCAGACAGAAGTAACCCATTTGAGATTTATACTCAAAGGTGGACAGTGATGGCTCTCAGAAGCGCATAAGGAGACTCAAGATACCCACTCCAACCCCCAAGAGGTAAAGCAGACAATTCCTTGGGTCTGCAGGCTTCTGCTGCCTTAGGATTCCCAGTTTTGCTGCACTAAGACATTATATTAGACCACAAAGCAAAGCCAGCCCTTCTTCTGGACTGAGACTAAAGATAAGGCTTACAATAAAATCAAAAAGGTCCTCCTTCTCAGCACCCGTACTAGGGCTGCCAGACATCTCCAAACCCTTCCATCTCTACATATCCAAAGGGTTTTAACCCAAATTCTAGGACCTTGGAATAGGCCAGTGGCCTACCTGTCTAAAAGACTTTACTCAATGGCAGCTGGTTGGCCCCTATGCCTTAGAATCCTTGTGGCCACCGCCCTGCGGGTCAAAGATGCCTCAAAGTAACCTCGTACCCAAGAACCACCTGACCAATGGATGAATGGTACTGGCATGACTCGCTGTAAGAGCCTCCTCAATAACCCCCCCCCCCCTCAGATCCGTTTCCTTCTGAGTGCAAGCTTGAACTCTGCATCCCTACTCCCTGACCCTGACCTGGATACTCCATTACATGATTGTGCAGGAATCCTGAGCCAAGCACACAGGCTGAGAAAGGATCCATATGACCGGGCCGCTCCAGATGCAGAGCTTACCTAGTAGATGGACAGGAGCAGCTTCATGTGGGACCGCAAGAGGTGTGCCAGGGCAATGATGGTGACACAGGACACTGTGTGGGTTATGGCCCAACCATCAGGGACATCAATCCAGAAGGCTAAACTCGAGGTTTTAACCAAGGCACTGGAGATGGTGAAGGGGAGGAGGCTGAAAGCCTACATGGACAGCCATTGTGCCTTCGCCACGGCTCACATTCATTGAAATCATCTGTCAGGAACTAGGGCTCCTCGCTGCAGAAGGAAAGACTACCAAAAAACAAATGGAAGATCCTGGACTTACTGGCAGCCTATGACTGCTAACCAAACTGGTTGTCTCCTGCCTGGGACATCAAAAGGCTAACATGCCAGTGGTCAGTGAAAACCAGAGAGCTGATAGAATGGCAAGGAGGCAGAACAGACTACTGATGTCCTGGTGCTCACTCTGCCAGACCCAGTACCTCCCAATCTCCCAAACTACACCTCTGAAGATTTGTACACGATATATAGACTGCCAACAGCACAGAAAACAGAAAATCGAAGGATAAAGGGCAGAGGGATATAGTGATATTTTTTGTTTTAATAAATAAAGCTTGCCTGAAGATCAGAGTGCAAAGCTAACCACACTAGTCAGCCATACAGGCCAGCCAGTAGTGGCATTCACCCTTAATCCTGGCAACCGCACTAGCCATAGAAGCCAGGCAGAGGTGGTGCACACCTTCGATCCCAGAATATAAGGCAGAATGAGACAGGAACTCACTCTTTTCAGTCTGAAGATCTCATAGAGGTAAAAGCTCTCCAGTGGTTGGCTGCTTTGCTTCTCTGATCTTTCAATTTCAACCCCAATGTCTCTAGGTCGGTTTTTCTTTGTTAGTGATGCTACAGATGCTACAGCTAATGCCTAACTTTTAGGGTATACATTCATGAAAAAGCTGTCTGTGGCCTTCCAGCTACCAACATAGGCTGGAGCTACACGTGACTGGAGTCACTGCCCTGCCACTCGAATCTCCCTTTCTTCACTCCTGGGGGCTCTCCCTGAACCCCCTTCTCAGGCTGCTGTCAAACTAGGTCGCTGCCTTGAAATCCAGTCAGGCTTCCACTGTTCTACGCAGCAGCAATCAGCCTCACATCTCAATCATTATTTCATCATTATTTGCGGCAGATTTGGTGAGAAAACAGGAATTCTTAAGAGAGGAATTAGTTAAAGGGGGAGTTTTTTCCCATGTTAAGAAACGGAGGACACAATTGAGATAGTTATGAAGCACGATTAATAAAAACCCAGGGCCAGAAATTGGAGTTCAACCTGAAGATCTGAAAAGCAAAACAGCCAGCCACTGGCCCTTACCTCAACCTCAGTTTGAAAATGGTGATCCTTCTTCCAGGAATCTCAGAATGAGAGTATGTTTCACTTGATCTGCTACGAGACTGACGGAGAGTCTCAGCTGGTCGCACTCTCTGGCCCCCACAGTCTGGCCTCCAGCGCTGGCTCACCCAGAACACTGACTTCCCTCCCAGACCCCAGGGCCAGCCCTGACAATAGGTGTTTTACCACTTTCAAAATTACCCTGGCTTGTGTCAAGTCAACAAAAGCTAACTGGCACATAAATGCAGTATTATATATACACCTTCTCATTATTTAATAAGTACAGATTTAGAAGACAATGGAACCCATCAATCTTTGTAAGGCAACCATGAGAAATGGAGGAGGGGGAGAATACTGTGTCTCTGGCACACCACAATGCTCATGAACACTGGTATTTGGATCATGTTATCCTTATTCCCTTTAGGTCTCAAACCACAGCTATCAAAATCAAGAAACAAAAGTAAACACTAGAATTTATTTTTAACTTATTTTAAATAAAAGTTCATTTATTTTAATAACCAGTCTCAAATGGCAAATTATTACAGTCAACTCTCAAATACTCATTAATTTTACTATGAAGACACTCAACTCAACTATTAGTGCCCGACACAGCAAGTTAGCCTATTGCTTCCAGACTGTTAATCAGTCTCACAGTACAGTGCTCTTACTTCTCACCTGCTAGTGTAGTTGATAGGACTAATAGGTATTTGCTAAATTTTAGAACTCAACAAATATACTTTGAAGGTAAAACTAAACTTTTACCAAGAGCAGCAAAATATTAACAAATGACTGGCTGGATTCTGCTAGGGCTGGCTACCCAGTGTTTAAAATGGACTGAAAGCAATGGCTAATTTACCAACACAGAAAGCAAACTGCCAAATTCCACATTATTTCATAGGTTTAACTTACGGATTAGTGCCACACGTTTCTCCTTAAGACCAAAGTTCCCTGATATCACGGTAAACATGCTTAAAGGCTCAAAAAAACTGTACTGAAAAAGTTGAGAAAAATATACTGAAGAACTAGCTGGCTCATAGTGTATGTATACTGGAACATCAGGAAAGCAATGACAATCAGGATTTTTACAGAAAAGTTCAGACCTACCTACCACTGTCTAAACTGACCACATACCAAATATGAACAGAATTGTTCTCTTGAAAAAGCACTGACAAACTCTTAAATTAAGAGGCAAATATCTGAAGACTGTATGGAGGTCAGTCTCAGATGAATTAGTCATCAAAACAGGAAAGCAGCCAAACACAGCCTGACTGCCACAACTATTTCTTCCTATTTTTTCATATGCTTGAAATATTTTTAAAAATTTCTTCCCAATGACTTTAAAACAAAGAACAGGAAGTGGCCCTGGAAAGATGGCACAGTGGCTAAGAGCACTGGCTCCTCTTCTAGAGGACACAAGTTTAATCCCCAGCACCTACATGGCAGCTCACAACCGTCTAAAAGATCTGATGGAAATTCTTTAGCACGCACATGGTGCACAGACATAAATGCAGGCAAAACACCAACACACACAAAGTGAATTGTTAAAAACAGGAGGGGGGGGCTGGAGAGATGGCTCAGAGGTTAAGCGCATTGCTGCTCTTCCAAAGGTCCTGAGTTCAATTCCCAGCAACCACATGGTGGCTCACAACGATCTGTAATGAGGTCTGGTGCCCTCTTCTGGCCAGCAGGCATACACACAGACAAAATATTGTATATATAATAAATATTTTTTTAAAAAGTTAAAAAAAAAACAGGAGGTAAGGCAGTTTGCTCCACTATGACTAAACTATTCTGCTGCAATTTGATTTCGATAATCAATTCTTTTCTTCTTAGAAAATTCTTATTCTGTAAAAAAATGCTTTAGATACTAATTCAATTATACATAAATAGCTTTAGTGATATATTTAAATATTTCAAGACATTATATTGAACATCCTAGGTATTTATCTTTTAAGATCCAAGGCACCTTTAAACATTTATACTGCTGGGAGTGTAGATTAAATACTGAATGTTTTGTTAACATTTGTTGAAACCAGGTCTCTCGTGGCCTTGAACTCTTGTTCCTAGCTACACCTCCCAAGGCTAGAATTACACACATGCCACCACATCTCCTGATCAGATATTTTAAAATAACCACAAGTTAATTTTGAAAACTAACTTCAAAACTGCTTTATGATAAAGGCATTCAGGAACCAGTGCTTGTCCTCACACCAAATGGTTTTATTATCAAACTATTGGCTGAGTGTGGTGGTACATAGTTAATGCCTACATCAAGTCAAAGTCAGAAGCAAGCAGATCTCTGGAAGTAAGGCCAGCCTGGTCTATATATAAGGAATGAAATCTACAAGAAAGTCCTGTCTCAAATGGTTGTTTGAGGCTAGAGGAGTGCCCTGATCTTGAGACCAGCCCCGGCGATGAAGTACAGTCCACACCAGGCAGGGCTGAAGTAAGACTGTTTCCAAACCAAACCCACCTCTCCTGTCCTCCTCTCTTCATGTGCCACGTCCTATGCGCTAATAAGCATATACACTTAACGTTAGTTTTTTTTTTTTTTT
>NC_022011.1:65196290-65230067 GCF_000317375.1 Microtus ochrogaster | reverse complement strand
TCTGTGGCTTTGGAGCCTGTCCTGGAACTAGCTCTTGTAGACCAGGCTGGTCTCGAACTCACAGAGATCCACCTGCCTCTGCCTCCAGAGTGCTGGGATTAAAGGCGTGCGCCACCATCGCCCGGCTTAACGTTAGTTTTATACTCAGTTACAAACCAGCAAAGAACATTTCTGCTACAACTGAAGCATAAAAGTTGCATGGAAGAGGTTGTTCTTTTCGACATCAGCGGTTTAAAATATTGCCTGAATTTTCAAATCACATAAAGGGTCCATATTCCACACTGGAGGTACTTTCCAGGAACATGAGCATTGAACAGGTTATGTCTGTTTTTACTTAAAGATTTAGTATACACAGGAAAAAAGGTTATAACAAAACTATAACATTATCATCTATACCAAGAACTCACACAGATATTGTTAAAGGCATATTTACAAAGTAACTGCAGATCTTAAATTTATGGATACTCTCAAAGAGCAATATATAAAAAGCCAGGTACATAACAGACATAACCATTAACTAAATGACCATAAACCACCCATCAATGGGCATGCATGTAATCAAAACACTGAAGCAAGTTTGAGACTAACTGATCTACATACTAAGTTCCAGGCCCGCCTGAACTAGTTTTGGTAATGTCTCAGGGCTTGCTTCTACCTCCAGCCAAGATTCACACCCCAATAATGTCCACTGATGTGGGAGTCCCCTCTGTGTGTTGCTTGTATTGGTTAATGAATAAAACTGCCTTGGTCTGACAGGGCAAAACTTAGGTAGGTAGGTGGAGAAGACAGAACTGAATTTTGGAAGGAAGGAAGAGTCAGAGAGACGCCATGGATCTGAGGCCAGAGATTAAGACGTGCTGAATTTTACCCAGTAAGCCACTGCCGCATGGCAATATACAGAATAGAAATGGGTTAAATTAAGATGTTAACCAATAAGAAACTAGAGCTAATGGGCCAAGCAGTGATTTGATTAATAGAGTTTACTGTGTGGTTATTTCAGGGCTACTGGGCGGCCAGGACAAACAAGTGGGCCCTCCTGCAAACAGTCCACAATTGCTGTTCTATAACCTGCTGACTTAGCTGACAATCATTTCACCATCTGTGCCTGGCAATGCTCAAGCATGCATGGGCATCCCATTTATGTCAGTTCTCCAGTTCTATCCTGGGCAGTCCTAGATGCTTGTTATTGTCATGCCCAAGGTTCCAGTCTTCCTTTATGCTGTCTATCCAGCATTTTTTGGGCCTTCCTCATGGCCTTAATCCTGTGCACTCTTCCAATCTGTGCTATCTTGCTATCGTTCACTGCCGCACTTGGTTCTGAAATCAACCTCAACAATGCAATGAAACCCGAGCCTTAGTCAAAAGCTGAAAGCGAAGCCAGTGAGAGTGTTTTAAAGTATTCCACTGACTTCAAAGCCAGCATTTCATTTACTTTAAACCAAACAAAATTTTTACTTTTCATTTTATTTCAATTTCATTTACTTTTCATTTACTTTAACCCAAACACAACCCTCCAATTAATGTTTCCAAAACATAACATTAATTAATTTTCTACTTTCCCCTTGTTTTAAGACAGGTTCTTCTGTAGACTGATCAGACGAGACTTGGCACGAAGCAATCATCTGCCTCAGCCTCCCAAGTATTGCAATTACACGAGCCACATGTTCAGGATCCAATTATTAACATTTTAAATTATTGACATTCCAATGACCCTTAAATATGTAAGTGGATTTCCAGCTACATTCAAGTTCCATTGAAAAAAGAATCCAAAAAAAGAAAAAATCCAAAAAGGTATTGTCATTTGGGCTGGAGAGATGGCTCAGTGGTTAAGAGCATTGCCTGCTCTTCCAAAGGTCCTGAGTTCAATTCCCAGCAACCACATGGTGGCTCACAACCATCTGTAATGAGGTCTGGTGCCCTCTTCTGGCCTGCGGACATACACACGGACAGAATATTGTATACATAATTAATAAATAAAAAAAAGGTATTGTCATTTAACAACTACTTTTAAACTTTAGATTTAAATCCTATTTTTAAACTGTTATTAATCTGATGAATTGGACTCATAACCCAGTATTTGAAATACAAAGAAAGACCCTGCAGTGATGAGATTAATTTATTGAAACAGAGCAACACCTTCAATAATAAACTCAGTCCGAACATCAAAATCCACTATGTTCAGAAATGAAAAATGACTTTGCACACCACTAGCTTCTCTTTAAAAAATAGATTTAAAAGGCTCAGTAGTTAACATGGATTTGGTTCCGAGCACCCACAGGGTAGCTTATACCTACATAACTTTGGTTTTCCCAGGGATCGGATGCCTTCGTTTGACCATCATGAGCACCAAGCACACACATGGTACACATATACACATACAGGCAAAACATTCATGCACAGAAAATATTAAATTTTTTAAATTACTTTTATTTGTATGTGTATGTGTGGGTCCTACCACATGTGTTTGTGGAAAGCACTGCATCTTCTGGGCCATCTAACCAGCTACAGACTTGTTTCAATACATACAACAATCAGGGCATCACACTGGAATGTCAGTATGTCACTTTTTTTATTAACCATTAAAAAAAAAAAACTGAAGGCTTCCATGTAAAAGTGAAACAATACATTGGAGTCGAATTCAGAATAATACCTTTTGTCTAGTTTAGGAATTAATGTGGAAATTTGCCCAAAAAAGTTAAGCCAAGAATACTGAAATAAACTGAATCAACCTTATTTTTTCTATAAACTGAACTAAGTATCAACTAGTATTTTAAAACACAATCTCACTGATCATCTGTGCTTTAAGTAAATCATCATTCTGGTCACATTCCTGGTATTCTTTGAGCTCCCCAAGAACTCTGCTGTGCCTACACGTGAGTAGACAAGAGTTAAGGAATGCGGTTGTGAAATGAGCACTCCACCCACCCCACATACTCTCCTGGCTAATCAATCCTGCTCACTGAACATTCATCCACACCTCTTAATACTTAAATATAACGACCGACAATGCAATCCACCATTATCAATGTTTTTAAAAGACAGTCTTTTCCTCATTAGTTATTGACTTAGGTCCTTAGAGTCCAACAGAAAAATATCTAATTATTTATGATAATGAAAAATGTTACCAATTTTATTTACTAGGTCTCTGCTGGAAATAAAAGGAAACCTTAAACAACAAAAGGAACTGGCTTTACAACTGCAATGTCCAAGCAGCAGTTAAACTAAGTTTGAAACTAAGATCATCCACTGATTTTATTCAAAAAACAAGCAAAACATAAAATACAGCCAGGTGTGGTAGCAAACACCTGCAACCCCAAAACTCTGGAAGCAGAGGCAGAAGGATCATAGAAGTTCAAGGCTAATCTGGGCTACACAGAGAAACCATATCTCCATAAACAAACAAAAACAAAAAACCCAGGTGAAACGAATACGTGAAGCCAGGCACTAACTATTTGGTAAGATTTACCAACAGTTTAATTATATATCCTATTTTTTTAAGCCAGACAAAACATATATAAATAAAAAATAAAGGGCAGATTCAAATTTAGTTTTCAGCGTATGTGATAAAACCAGGTTATGTCTATAGAGGTTTTATAGTACAACCTACAATGAAAATATCCAGGCTAACTCTCCATTAAGAAGAAACATATGAGGCACATTTTCTAGTGGCTGGGATCCTCTTCCAAACCAAAAGAAAAAAAAGAAAAAAAAGGTAGCGGCATGTAGTATTTTCTGGTTCTGATAATTTTAATTATTCTGGACACTTTAGAAAATAAACTCATGTTTTAACTAAATACAAAACTATCTGTTGCTTTATTTGTAGATACAGACGCCTACAAATATCAACAGTAAGTCATGAAGTACTTTTACTATCCAAATGGATATTTTGATATTAACTATATACAAATGTTTCTATTAAACAAAAAATGGTATTCACAAGAAGCTGCAGAAACTCATGCAATTAATGAAGGCTGAACTTTATAAATTAAAAAAAGTCTTCTATACATAATGTACAAACAGTCATGCATTTAAGAATACTATACCTCATAAGAGCACATTTTCATAAGCAAATGCTGTTGCTATTTGTCAATACCAAATGAATGGAATGTTAGTAAAAGAAGCATTGTTATTTTAACTACCAACAAGTTGAAAGGGTATTTCTTCAAGTAGTCTACATTATCTACACGTCTGAAGGAAATGCTCCCTTCTGTTTCAGCAGACACAACAAATATAAATATTTTCGAAAAATATAAACACCTTTCAGTTCAATAAAGTGTAAATAAAACTTTTCTTACTTAAAATATCTGTATTATGAGCTACACCAAAATATGCATGAGTTAAAGTATGAAAAAAAAGTATGTATATCTCATTTGCTTTCAAGTTTCAGTAACATTTCTTAAAAAACTATGTATACTGGCCAAGAAAATACAGTAGGGAGTATCTTTACTAATGAACTTATAAAATTGACCTAATAATTCATTATCTTCAGGATTTGATCTTATCAACTTTGCAAAGTTTCTTTTTAAATGGTGCAGATATTTCTAAAAGCCAAAAAATAAAATCTGGTGGTGAAAAACTTTACAATTCTCTTTAAAATACTAAGAATTTTCATGGGCTGGTGATCTCCAACGTGACTGTAGATTTCTTATTATAGAGTTTGCCATGGTACCGAGTTTCTCATGCATTTCAAATAGCTGGCTTCCAGAGTAACTGTAGAGATCTTCTGAATCCAGTTGAAGAGCAAGAGCACTAATCTGTGCCACAAGATTTTTAGTCAATGGGGTGTCTAAGGTCACAGGATCAACCAAATCTAGAAAAAAAGCAAAACACATTAAATCTATACCAGTTTTTTTTTTTTAAAAAATGATCTGTATCTCCAATCAAATTGAAAAGGAGAGAAAATAGGCTAAGGTATACATTTGCTCAAGAAAACAAGCCAGAAAAGTCTACCTCAGATTGTTATTCTGTATATAACTGAACAAAATTTCAAAGTCCTTATTTACACCTTGACGTTCAAACTTTTTTTTTAATGTAAAGACGTGGAGAAAGTTAAGTTTTTTTCAAGAATGTTTGTTTTCCAAAAGAAACTTATTATACTTGGATAGCATACCTGAGGCAAGTCGTTCTTCATCAGTTGAGAGGGGCTTGCTTTCTACTCCATTTACTGCCCTTTCAGAAAGATCAAAAACTGGTATCTCTTCAAGTCCACGAGATTTCATCTTGATTATACATTAACATCAGTAAAAAAGAGAAATAAAAAACAAAACTAACTTTTAACTGGAATGACATGAAAGCCCCACAGTCCATAATCCATAACCCACCCTACTAACAACACAAAGATAGTATTACAGCAAACATGGTGGAGCAATTCTGTAATCCCAGGACTCTAGAAACAAATGCAGGTGCATCTGTAAGTTAGATGCCAACCAGGGATAAAGTCAGTCTTGACCCAAGTATTTCCTCAAAAAGCACAGAAATTTATAATATATTAATTTTTTAAGAAACAGCAATAATTATTTAAGTTCAGAAATGTAGAAAAAAATAACTACGGCTAAATAATCAGTGGCTATATTTTATTTTCAAAGCTACCGACAATTCACTAGCAGAGCACTGCCCAGCATGAGGTCCTGGTCAAGGGCCAAAACCAGAATGAAACTCTCAAGGTAGTCTCAGGTTCAAACCAGAAGTCCATCAATTGAGGAAAGAGTAAAGAAGATGTGGTATACCCATGAAATACAGATCAGCCATAAAGAGAGTAAGATTCTGACATATTGTAGTAATAATAAACCTAGAAACTGAAGTGCAGATGCACGCACACACACAAATTTATAAAAACTTCCCGAGATTGCAAATTAATCGCATAGTGTCTGGGTTTTGCTTGCTTCTTTATACAATTAACATGGTCAACAAAAATGTTTTTAAGTATCAGAAATACAAAAATCAATTAATTTCAAGAATACAGTACATAGTACATACCCTGAATAGATGTTTGAGAATCTAAACTTTGTACCAAGATAAATATAATATGGATCAGAAGAATTATGAAAGTCATACACGTACTATGTTTTTTTTTTTTTAAAAAAAAAAAAAAAAGGGCTGGAGAGAGGGCTCAGCGGTTAAGAGCATTGCCTGCTCTTCCAAAGGCCCTGAGTTCAATTCCCAGCAACCACATGGTGGCTCACAACCATCTGTAATGAGGTCTGGTGCCCTCTTCTGGCCTGCAGGCATACACACAGACAGAATATTGTATACATAATAAATAAATATTTCTTTTTTTAAAAGCTAGAGCTTGTCATCTCAATTACACACATACAAAAAAAAAGAAAGAAAAAAAAAGAGCCGGTGTGATGGTGAATGCCTTTAATCCCAGCAGAGGGAAGCGGATCTCTGAGTTCAATGGGAACCTGAGTGAGTTGCAGAACAGCCAAAGATATGCAGAGAAAACTTGTCTCAAAAACACAAAACAAAAGACTAATGCATAAATTTGCAGTAGTCTTAGACACATTTGGATTTGAGCACCTACGTCTCAGGAATACTTTAGCCATGGAGCCACCAGTTGGCAAAAATTAAAAAGGAGAAAAGATTTTTGAATAAAAAATCTAGAAAAGTGAGTCTAGGATACAGTACATAAAAACAGAATAAAAAAATAAAGCTCCCACTGAGGCACAGAAAGGGTTTTGAACAATAGTCTAAATGCAAGCTTTTATTACTTTGGTAGAGGTCTTTTTGCTGGGTTCTCTCTCTCGCTCTGTGACCCAGACTGTACTCAGGAAGGGTTGATGCAACTATCTGCTTCCTAGGTACTGAGATTAGAGAAGCACAATACAACTTCCAGATGAATCACTTATTAAAATATGACTCTTGGGCTGGAGAGAGAAGGTCAGCAGTTATGAGCACTGGCTGGTTTTTCAGAGAACATGGGTTTGTTTCTCAGCACCTAGAGGACTGCTCACAAACATCTGTAACTCCAGTTCCAAGGCATCTGGTGCCCTGTTCTGGCCTCTGTAAACACTGCACACATGTGGTACACAGAACACATGTACGCAAAACACTCAAATAACAAGTTTTTACCTGTTGCTCGTGGTATACCCTGAGAGCCTTTTTTACATTAAACACCTTTGGAGAGCGAATAGGGAGAGTTTTTATTTCAGATGCAGTAAGAGTACTCAAATCACCAATTGTTTTTATATTCTTGGCTCTGATAAGTTGTCCTAGACCTCTTGCCCTTTTGAAGAAAAAAAGAGAAAACATAATTATGCTTTTAACTGATATCTGTGAGCACTTCTCCATTTAAACTCAAAGAGTTTATTCATATAGTCCACCTAGCCCACACAAGCTGGGTGAACAAGCATCTGGGGAATTTAAAATGAAACTAGAATCTTAATGTGTACCTGGCTTAATAACTAATGGAAATCCAGTAATTCTCTGTAGTCTACATTTTAGTAACAGCATAGCTGTGTTCTCACTGCTGCACTGGAACAGAGACAGGAATAGCAGGATGGGAAACTCGTTTTTCACACCACAGCTTCCGGTCTATGGCTCAGACATTTCATCAACTGTAAGCTATTTCCATTTAACCTATCCTATCCTAGATCCTTTTTAATGTGACTTCCTTCTATGTACATGTCTGAAACAATTCTTTAGAGGAACATAAGGAATGTCTTAATTAGGAATTATGCCGTGGTTCAGACTAGTAACTTAAAAAATTACCATTTAACAAACAAGTTATGTGTAACAATTCTCTTAAGACTTAGCAGTCTGGGGCTAGAGAATGCTCAGTGGTTAATAGCACTTGCTGCACTTCCAGAGGACCCAGATCAATTTCCAGTATCCACGTGTCAGCTCACTGGAGCAATTCCAGTTCTAACATATATAATACCCTCTTTCAAGTCTCCTATGGTACCAGGATCACATAATATACAGACATACATGCAAGCAAAAAACTCATCGGTAAATTCAAAATGATATGAATTATATTTCTAAGACCCATAACAGGATATAATTGAAGCACAAACAAAAGACATTCTCTACATGACAACTTCCTTAGCTATGCAATGTTTATAGACTAACCTAAGCTTCTACTTTACAATGCTTCTGGCTACTCAGGTTTACAATGGGACAGAACCAGATATGTATACAAAACATGCCAACACCGTGGGAAATACTAAGCACTTATTCCTATTAGGATGCAATGCCTAGTTTTACTTCTATAGCAAAGTGTTGAGAGTAAATGCCAATTAATTCTAAATGTGAGAAGCCAGACCATTAAGACATTAAGTCAGGCCTGGCAATTCAATCCCATGTAACAGCATGGAGGAAGGGGGACATGAGGATCCAAAATTAAAGGACACAGAACTTGTGTGTGAAGCATGGGGTTCATACAGGTAAAGCTCATGAAGGTATTTTATTTTTGTGACCCTCCACATACATAGTCTTTGAAATTTAGTCCTTGTGGGTCAACAATCCACAGGGTCACAAAGTTCTGGCTGACATCAAACTGTGTTCTCCTGTGTAACAGAGGATGCCCATGCCCTTGCCCTTGAAATTCCCTAAGAATTACACAGGTCTCAGATGACCTCAAGCTCATGGACCGTATCGCCAGGAATGCTCTTGAACTGGTCCTAACGTTCCTGCACCAGCACTTCTGGCTTATGTAGTACTCATGTTGAAACCCATACCTTCATTAATGCTAAGCAAGCACTCGCATCAACTGAGCCTCGACCCTAGCCCCAGATTACCCTCATCATTACTGCAAAAAACTAAAATGTCATCCCAAGCAGGCCAATGAACTGGTAATCCACCTGGTTCAGTTTTCCTTAGTAGTTGGACTACATCCTCAAACTGGAAGTCTTAGCAAAACTATGGCACAAAATAAAGTTGAAAAACAAAAACAACAACAAAAATCCCTTCACCTCAGAGTATGAACTATAAACTTGACCACTCACCACATGTTTGATGTAATCTGAGGTAAAATGATGTCGACTGATGCTGCACAGTTCACCAAAGCTGGGTAAACGCTCTCTGTTGTTGGGGATAGCATGGGTTCTTTGGCCATTTCTGTAATCTTAAAATAAATTTCCAAAGTCATTAAGCAGAGGTTACAAGACTGAACATGAAAGTATAAAGTTACATAAAAACTAAAACACTTCTTACTAAACACTTCTTTGAGCTCTTAAATCTAGAGCTCTGTGATCCTGGGGACAGAAATCCTTTGGCTGAAGTGGTATTATGCTAGATAGAAGAAAGTAGAGGGGAAAAAAATTCAGAACCCCAGACAACTAAAATGTTACAACTTAAATTGTACAACTAAAAGCCTCTGTAAATTTTTAGGAAATGAAAATGGAACAGGATAACCTAATGATTTACCTGTGGGATAGCTGACTGGCCTTAAGCCTCTACAGGAAAAGCAATCCATCAAAGCAAAGCAATCTTCAAATACACGTTTTATTTACAGACAGACATACATACATATATTTTAAAGTCCATAGCTTACCTTAGAGTGTGAAGTAGGTGAAGTTTTAGCACTTTTTACTAAGGGAGAGCTATTTGAAGAATGAGGCCTAGCAACAGAGCAGCGTCTATCAATGTCATCTGCCAATCCTGCTTGGTATATTGGATCTGCAAACGAAACACGCCTAACCTGGAAGTACAAGTTTTCATTAAGAAGGCAACATCCTACTTAGTGTGTTGAGTTTTTGCAAAAGCAAAGCAAGACAGTGTTTCTAAGCTTACTTCACTAGAAGCACAGTTGTTCCATCTTTTAGATACTGCTTAAAATTGCAGATCATTCTAATTATACCCTTCACTATCTCTGCAGTGACAGAAGTTAAAAAAAATGTACAATGAACAGAGTGTGATGGTTCAAACCTTTTAATCCCAGCACTCAGGGGGCCTTAAAGGCAGGTAGATTTCTCTGAGTGTGAGGTCAGTCTGGTCTACATAGTGTAGACTTTCAAGTTTCAAGCCAGTTAGGGCTACATACTAAGACCCCGCATTAAAAAAAAAAAAAAAATTCCAGGATTGGTGGTATTCATGTAAACTCAGCAACTGGGAGACTGGGGCAGAAAATCTTCAAAGGGAAGCCAGTCAAAACAAGGGCCAAAGAGACAGTTTAGTGGCTTAAAGTACTGCTGCATAATCATGACATCCAGAGTTCAAATTCAAGCACCAACATTAACGAGTCATTCTACAAAATCTAACTCCAGCTCCAAGGGTCTTGATTTGCTCTCTTCTGGCCTCACCAGCACTGGCTTGTGCATAAACTAACACACACACACACACACACACACACACACACGCGGATTATTCCTTTATGCTGATGTGTCACTAAGACTGGTTTAATAAAAAGCAACACAGCCAGTAGCTAGAAAGGAGGTGTAAGTGGGATTTCTGAACAGGGAAAGCTCTGGGGAAGAAAGAGTTGACAGCGGCCAGATGTGGAATAACCAGGATGAGCGTAATAAAGATGAGGTTCATAAAGAACATAGATTTAAAAATATGGGTTAAATTGTAAGAGCTAGTTAGAAACAAGCCTAAACTAAGGCTGAGCTTTCATAATAAGTTTCTGTGTCATCTTTTTTTTTTTTCAAAAATTTTTTTAAATATTTATTTATTATGTATACAATATTCTGTGTGTATGCCTGCAGGCCAGAAGAGGGCACCAGACCCCATTACAGATGGTTGTGAGCCACCATATGGTTGCTGGGAATTGAACTCAGGACCTTTGGAAGAGCAGGCAATGCTCTTAACCGCTGAGCCATCTCTCCAGCCCCTCTGTGTCATCTTTTATGAGCTGATGGCCCTAAAAGGAAGGTCAGTCTACTTGCACACACATACACAAAATCTGTAAGAATACTGTAGAATTTGCACAGCCAATTGGTTTACAGACTACAGACAATAACAACTGGCTTTAGTCATTCTCCTAAACTTGTGAAAGTGTGTGTGTGCACACATACACACTGACCCATGACTATATGTAGAGATCAGAGAACAACTTTGAAGGGAAGGGGGTTGTTCCTCAGATGTTGTACAACTTATTTTTGTGAGATGGAGCCTCTCATTGGCCTAGAACTCCCTAATACACTAGGCTTTCTGAGCAGATCACATGCCACCAAAGCCCAGGATTTTTATCTTCAGTGTGGGTTCTGGGAATTGAACTCAGGTCCTCATGCTTGCCTTGCAAGCACTTTACCTATTTTCCTACCCCTGCTCTAAACTCTTTGAAAGCAATACAAGTATCGTGGTCACAAGGCAGCAATCTTAACTATTTTAACCTCACTGTGGCTAATTTATTTGGCTTCTCTAAAAGTCTACAATATGCTCACATTGAGCTACAAATTTTTATCAAAGAACTCATAATTATTAATAATCATTCCATATCATCTAGGATTGATTTTCAAGAATAGGCAACATCTAAGTATCTACAATATTCTGTTTTGCCTTAGGCAATAAACCTGTCCTAAGGTATAACAAGACTTTAACCCCAGCACTCAGAAAGCAGAGGCAGGTTGAAGATGTCTGGTCTACAGAGATGGTTCCAAAACAGACCTAGAAACCCTGTCAAAAAGACCTAAAACAAACAAAAAGAAAACATCACACTGTACTTTTAAGGTCTCAGTCTCTATAGTTTTCATAGGCTCCTGCATTCCTATTCAGACCCTAAAACATACATATAACATATACATAAGTAAAAGTATAAAAATAAAGCTAAAAAAATGTGCCTGCTAGCCAATTTCCAAGACTATAACCCTAGCTAGCTGAGGGCCATATACGTATATGCATGGATTAGAGTGACCTTTAAGGCATCATGTTTAAGAACATATGAACTAAGTGCTAAGCCTTTCAACTGACAGCAATCATGATGCCTAGCTCCTTAAAACTGGTTCGATATATTGTATCACAGAGAAAGGTACTAATAGGACCCATTCAGTATGCTAACAGTGGCCACATACACACCTGCATCAAGTTGAATGTGGACAAAAGACTACTTGAAAGGCTTCCTGTCCTTTCCACAGCACATAACCAGTGAGTGACCATGACCCTTACACCCTTACCCTTTACTAGGTTTCGCCCAGTGACCACATATTCCAAGCAAACATTAGACTCATTACAGTCAGCAACATTCCTACCTTGTTAACTGGTGATGACAGCTCATCTTCGTGGGATCTTTTGAGTCCTCTCTTTAAGATGCTTGTGGATGGAGAAGCCAGTGGCGACCAGACACACCGTGCTTGCATACCACTAGGACTTTCAGTTGCTGATCCAAGGGAGGGATCCAGCACTCCTAATTTTTCAGGAGAAGCATTACTGCTTTCTGCTACCAGTTCAAAAGTCACTTCGGATGTCAGAGACCGTGGGAATTCCTCCACTTTCTCTGAAGTGAAACAAACTTCCTGCAGAATATCACTACCCATTACAGTCTGATTGTCACTTGATTTTGTCTCATCCAATTGATTAAGTTCAACTTTTGTTTCAGTTTTGTAATAAACAGTTCCTTCTTCAGAACTCTTATCAAGTGCGTCACAAACAAAGCTTTCAGTTTTGACATCTAGTCTTCCAATTGGTGCTTCTTCAGGTGCAGGGGTGCTAACAATCATGTCCCTATCCTCTTCCCCAGCTTTGTCAACTTCAGTCTTCAATTGAGCTATCACTGGTGCTTTGTAATTTTCCATTTCTTTGTTCATTTCCTCACATGAGCCTGGATCAGATTTAACACTATCCCCCTCTAGTTCTGCTCTAGCAGGATGCTCAGTCTGAACAGTCCTTTTGCTTAAAGGTGTCATGTTATCAGAAAGACTCATACCAGAATTAAAACCCTCAGGGGCTTTTCCTTCAGCATTCATTTCAGTTGTGACTGTTTCAAATTCATCTTTATCATCTTCCTCTGGTGCCATATCTACAGAAATATCCATTTGGGCACTCTCTTCAGAGACGGCAGTTTCAAATGTGTCATTTCCTAGATCTAATTCCATAGCTTCAACACCCTCTGAACTGGATCCTGCTATTACTTTGGATACCCTCCCTAAGTCACTAACATCAAATTCTCTTTTCAGAATTGCTTCTGAACTTTCTACTTTGTTATCTAAAGAATATTTCTCTGAAATATCCTTGGAATCACTTAAGCATGGGTCTTCAGCATTAAACTTCTCATTATATGACTTTTGGATTTCAGATAGTGTTTCACTAGAATCTGTTTCATGAGGGTTTTCTTTTACCATTTCATATGGCAGATTTTTTCTATCTTCTTCCAACCCAGTTTCAGATCTAAGTAAATCACTAGCACCATTCTCTTCTTTAAGACCCAAATGAAAACTCACACCAGGATGTTCATCTACCAACTTTGTTTCAGCAAGCTCATTAGCTTCACAAGTTTCAGGTGTGGTTTCAGGTACTTGCGTATCTGTCGTCTTTGTCTCCATGCTCTTCATAGCACAACTTTCTGTGTTCTTTAACCCAATAAATGTCTTTTCCTGATATTGTGATTTTTCCCCACAGCAGTCACAGCCCTTCGATCTCCTGACTCTCCTGCTTCTCTTGTGTTGACATTCAACTGCTTGGCTCCATTTCTCAGAAGGCACAGAAATGTCTGATGTCTCCATTTTTGAGCAGTCTCCCACACCGCTATCAGTATCTCGTAATCTCTTAATGGCATTCCTAGTCCTGAGATTTGATTCAGGCACATGAGTAACTGCAAGAGAGTTACCTACGCATTTGCTAGTCTTACTTGTGTCCTCAGTTGTAACTGGCGGATCAGTAACTTGCAGTGAATCTGAAGACCCAATAGACTCCTGAAGAATTACTCTATTTGTACTTTCTTCAAAAACCTGAGCCGCTGTTTCTACATCAACTTCATGTGTCTCGTTTGCAGTTTTTTTTATACATTCATCTTTGACCATCTTTTCTTCTTGTTCTTCAGTATCAACACTGTCACTGCTTTTATTTTTCCATTTCCCAGATCGTTTCTTTCTAGAAACTTCTTCCTTTGCCTCAGAACTATCAGATTCTGAGTTTTCAACACTGGAAAGCAACCCCTGAGATGCTCTTCTAGTTTGGTAACGTGTACGTCCTCTCAAAGGTTTCTCAGATGACTTATCTACACTGTCCTGGGTACCACCTCCCTCGGAACTAATGTTCTCCTGGTTTGGCTTTCTTTTATTTTGATCAACTTCAGCATTACCACTGGGTTCCTCTAAAGTTTTATCATGTAAACCATTTCCCTTTTCAGTCAAATTTTCCTGTGTAAGGGATTCAGCAGTTAGTTTTTGCTTAGGCAACTTGTCATCTTTTATATGTAGAGGACTCTTCGAAATTGTTTTCTCTTCTTCCTTCCGTCTTTCCTTTTTTTGTTGAACGTTATCCTTCTCTTGGCTGTCCGTGGAAGACTCTACTATATCTGAACGCCGCCTTGAAGACCGTCTGAGGGTTTTTGGATTTGGAGCTACTGCAGCTTGACTATCTTCATTTACTATTTGATCTGCTGGTGCTGGAACTGGGAGTTTATTTTCTTTAGATCCCGTATTAACGCCTATGTTTTTCTCTTCTGTTGAGGCTTCTAATAAAGCATTTTCTACCGCAGGTTTGGGATTTCTATCTTCATGCTCTAAGGTAGCTCCAGAAGGATGATTGTGATTATCTGACACACAGTCTGCTTGACTGAGCAAATCAGAAGGGTTATTTTCTAATGCATGTTCCTCCTGTTCAGATCTCAGTGAAGGCTTAGACGTTTTATTAGTCAACTGCTCAACTTTACCCCACCTCCGGCCTGATTTCTTACCACCATTCACTAATTTTTCTGAATCAGATTTTGAGTGTGTCATTTCTCTTTTCCTTGCTTTTAGTGACATATCAGTTTTAGTTGTGTTTTCTTGGTTATTTCTCACTGTAATAGTGGATGACATGTTATTCAAAGGGGATGGGCTAAAAGGTCTATTTTCTGAGCCATCAAATTTCTCCAGAGTAATAAAGGTTTGTCTCCGACTCACAGGCTGTGGAGGAGTTCCAGAAACGGTGGCATTAGAAACTGAACTACTGCTGGCCACCAGTGAACTTTCTATACTAGAACATTCAGCTGACACTATCTTTGATGAAATTAACATGTTTTCTGTCGCATCAATATCGGGGCTCAGCGCTTCTGAATTGGTTCCAGCAACAGAACAAGAGTCATTTGGTAAAGAAGCCTTTTCAGGATGTACATCCATACCAGAGTTTTCCATGGCATCTTGAGAGATGAAAACAGTGCTCTCCATTTGCTCTTCCTACAGAAAAACATACAAATAACAGTAAAACATTAGCTTTTTTGGAAATTTTAAATATAATACAGTGGTAACCAAGATTTTCTTGGAAAACTTAAGTGTAAACTTTAGTAATTTAATATACTAACTTTTAAAATACTGCAAAAGTTTCAAAATCCACAAAGAACTGTCAGTGTGCTTTAAATTGACAGTGTTCAATTAAAGTTACAACTGAGGCCAGGATTACTGGGAGGCAGAGGCAGAAGTCTGAGAAGAACCACTCCACAGGAGCTCCAGGACATCCTGGACTTCAGTTCCAGAAGTTTGTTACACATATTTATGTGCGATTAATTCATTAGCTTACAGCTCAAAGTTAGGAGATTGTGATTTTATCAATGAAACAAAGATCTACAACAACCTTATAATTTACTAGACCTCAAAACAGAAGGATGACTGATTTTTGAAAAACACCAAAGCATCGAATGTTGCTTATGCCTTACCTTGGCGTCTTCTTTTGGTTTTTCAGTTAAAGTGTGGCTTTCCCTAAGATAAATAATTGTACAAATTAGATTCTTTTTAATTAAATAATTATGAAACTAGTCATAAAAGTTTTGTACTTACATAGATTCTTCTTGACTAAACTGAGCAGAAAATAAGGTGTCTTGCGAAACATCCAGATTATTATACAAGGCGGGAATATCACACCTAGAACAAAAATCTTATAAATAAAAATCTAAAAACCTGGTGATATTCCCACTATCAAGTAAAAGTTATAATTCTACCAAAGTGTATTTAATAATCATATAAGAACAGATTTTTCTCCTCCAAAGCTTAGAAACAGTGAGCATATTACTGGAAAGATAAAATGTTATTAAATGCTACCATGTATAGTTCCACCATCTGCCATTAAAATTTAGTATGCTCTGGCTAGATCTGGCTAGATGTGGCCCAGTGGTAGAGCACTTAGCTACCATTACTAATGTCCTAAGATTTCCAAGGCACCCCCAAAAAAACACACCTGGCACAATGACACATTATCTTAGTTCTCACAGAAGTGACATAGAGGTCAAGATAACAATGCCCACAAACCGTTTTGTCTTGAGAACTTCTTTCTGGTGCTCAGTCAAAATCCTTGACTTTGCCTCTTTTTCTTCAGGAGGTATGAACACAAAGTCAGTAGACTTTTCCTCTTCCAAAAGCTTATTACTCCTTAATTTTGGAGATGAAGATTCTAATTTCAGCTGTGGGTTTTTAAAAAGATGTGAGTTTCCAGATTATTTCCTAATTTTTCTGTTTTCTATCAATATGGTATTTTAATTCTGACTACACAGTTTGAAATTGACATACATCCTTCTCATCTGAAGATAAGGTTAAACTGAACATGAGATTCTGTCTCAGACTACAACTGTTAAGACTAGAAGCACACAAATAAAACAATATTCACAATAAGAAATGACCTTGGCTTTCTCCTACCTCTAATATTCAGAAGATATAGTAGTAAGCCTTTTAGGAGGCAATTCTATGGAATTAGATATACACGTTTTACTAGGCAACATAAAGTTCTAATCAAAGGATCAAAATTATTGTCATGCAATACTCTGTGCTGTTGATTCATCCTTTCAGCTCTCCTCAGGAAAGGTGCCTACATATAATACTGAGAATGACCATGAGGCTAAGCATCATACAGATCTGTCATTACTAAGAAGAAATCACTACAGGTTCTATCAGGCCTGTAGTGATTTAACATTATACCACAAACAAAAATGTTATTTGGTCTTCCACAGCTCTTTCCTCCAAATAAAAGGGTTTGTGTCCTAAAGCTAGCCAACATTATTTAAAATTCCAGTAAATATACTTTTGAAAACATACTTTGGCCGACAGCTTTGTATTTTCTTTTCTATCCTTAGTCCGTGCCAAAAAGGAATATTTTTTTCCACTTGATTTTCTTTCCATACCACTTATCTTGACATTTAATTGTGAATTTTCTGTCTATTAAGAAAAAAAATGAACATATTAAGTATGTCTACTCTTTGCTTCTTTTGATTATCAAAATTTCAGTGTAATGATTATTCATTTAAACTTGGCGCACGCCTTTAATCCCAGCACTCGGGAGGCAGAGGCAGGCGGATCTCTGTGAGTTCGAGACCAGCCTGGTCTACAAGAGCTAGTTCCAGGATAGGCTCCAAAACCAGAGAAACCCTGTCTCGAAAAACCAAAATAAATAAAAAATAAATAAATAAATAAATAAACTGGTATAAAATTTCTTACTATCACTAGGTGGAGAACATAAACGTATTCAGCACATTTTTCTCTTACAGGATAGAGAATTTGACACGCTAAATTATGTTGAATAAATAGTAATAAGCTGTTTTCTCTGGTGAGAATACTTTAGACAAAACAAAAACCCCACAGTAAACCTCTGTATTTTTTCTCCTGATTATAAACAACACCACACATTTCTTCCTTAATGGAAAGCTTCATGTGGAATGAGAAACAGGTGGTGTTACTGAATTCTTTCCTGTTCAAATTCTTACTTAAACCAAACTACTCAAATTGAAGTAAAAAAAAATCAACTTACTACATCTGAATATGGCCCACTGCATTCGTCCATCATTTCAACGTTTTCCAAACCAGGCAACAGAAGCAAAACCTTTTGCTTGGCTTCTCTTAATATTGGTCTTTAAAAATAAGTACAAAGATATTAAGTAAAGTACACTCATAATGTTAAAAATATTAATTATGAATCAGGTTCTCATGAATCCCAGGCTGGCCTCAAACTTGTGATTTAGTTCTATAACCTTGAATTTCTTTCTGAATCCATCATGTCCAGTTTATGCTGTGCTGGCAATAAAGCCCACGGTTTCAGGTACACTAAGGAAATACAGTGCCAGTCCTATTTATAATTGTTATATAGCAATTATACCTAGTTTATGTCTCTTACTTACACGTATACAACACTGAGAAACTAGAAAATATTTTGAGTTTTTCCTCTATACCTTTCACAGCTTAACTTTCAAGCAAGGCATAGCAGGCTTTGTACCTGTAATTCCAGCATACTAGAAGGTGAGACAGATCACGAATGTTCAACAACAAGCTATGCTACAAGTGTGAAACCATATCTCAAAATAAACTCAAAATGATAAAAACAAGCAAACAAACCCCCCACCCGCAAACCCATGAGAGTAGTGGACTGATGGCTTAATGGTTAAAAGCACTGACCCTGGTTCAATCTCTAGGTGGCCCCACCATTCATTAACTCCAGTTCCAGGAAATGCAATGCCCTCTTTAGTCTCCAAAACCACCAAGCATGCACACTGTATAAGAATATACTTGCTTGAAAAATACCCATACACAGTTTTAAAAAAATATATCAGAGTTTTCAAACATTAGGGATTAGTGAGGTGACTGCTCTTCCAAGGGACCTACCTAGCAGCAAGCAGTCTAACCCCAGTTCAAGAAAGACCCAATGAAAGCCCTCTCTGGCCTCCACAATGACCAGACATGGAGTTGGTACACAGACCCACATACGGAAAACATTCATATAAAATAATTTTTTCTCAGTTTGGTTTTAGGATATGCTAGACATTGTGACAAATGCCTTTAACCCCAGGACTCAAGAGGCAGGGACAAGTGAATATGGGTTTGAAGACAGCCCATCTACATGAGTTCTAGGTCAGTCAGGGTTATATATAAATTTTAAAAAATTTAAAAGTTTTACTATGAGGCCGGACAGTGGTGGCGCACGCCTTTAATCCCAGCACTTGGGAGGCAGAGGCGGGCGGATCTCTGGGAGTTCGAGGCCAACCTGGTCTATAAGAGCTAGTTACGGGACGGGCACCAAAGCTACAGAGAAACCCTGTCTCAAAAAACAAAAAAACAAACAAAAAAAGTTTTACCATACTATTACTACTCCCCATGTCTGGCTTTAACAACCTGCAACTCTCTGCCCTTGTTTATTTAAGAATTTTTCTGTTGCACATACTGGTTTCACAAAATGTGAAGTCTAATAGAAGTCAACCCAAGTTTAATGGTTACTACATAGTCTGGGGATACAATTAAACTGCACAGGCTGTACTAGAACCCAAAGACAGGTTTACATAATCATAATGGATTAAGCAGGTATAGGAAGTTGCAATGCTAACATACTTTAATTCCTCAGGATAAACCAGAGTTGTCGATTTAGCAAATGTAGCGTTCCAAAACAGAGCACTCTGTTTTCGAATCTGTTTGTTCTTGTGAAGAAATATTATGCACAGAAGTGGAGAAAGTTGTCCAAGAAGTTCACTGTCATATGCCCCAGGATAGTTGTGCTGTAGACAAGCAACAATTTCTCCTAATAGCTTTTCTAACTAGGAAAGAGAGGGAGAAGCAAAATGTATATTAAACACAATTTTGCAAGACATATTACTATTTCAATTTTAAAAATAGCAACCATCTTTAAGCAACACTGTGGGTACCATACATATATACCCCTCTTTAAAAACAACCAGGTAAATTTACTTTAAATACTAATACTGTGATTTGATTTGAAGTTATTTCTTAACATAAAATGTTTTCTTATTAATTGCAATAGCAATTAATAACTGCCTATGCAATTTATAAAATATTATAGCCAACCCTTACATAAAGAATTAATACCTGAGGATTACATGAGTTTGAAATAGTAAATTCTAAAGAAAAACCCAACTACTAAAGAATGTATCCATACCCTATTATTTTATGACCATTAAAAAATGAAACAATGGAAAGGGCAGTGGTGGAGCAACTTTTAATCCCAACACTTGGGAGGCAGAGGCAGGTGGATCTCTTTCAATTTGAGGCCAGCCTGGTCTACAGAGCAAGTTTGAGGACAGCCAGGTCTAGTACACAGAGAAATCCTGTCTCAAAACGAGCCCACACAAAAAAATGGAGCAATGGGGCTGGGAATTCAGTGGTTAACAGCACTCATGGTGTTAACTCCAGAGAGATGACACCTCTCCTGACCTCTAAGATAGCATACATTTATCCATAATTATACACGCATGTCAATAAATGCAGTGAGAAAACAAGGAGTGAAGGCACTTGACATTAAAGCTCATAGGCTTAATTTCAGTCCTCGATTCTACACGGTAGGAGAGAACCAACTCCTGCACATGTCCTCTGACTTCCACTCACACGACGGCATGTATTTAACATCAATTATGTTTAAGAAAGATAACTACAGAAACTGTATGTTGTCCTTAGTGATAAAGTGTATTTTATGGACACTATCTACTTACCTTGTTGTTCAGACTACTATACACTTTAGGAACTTCATCAAGCCTGAGAAGACAGATATAAAATCGTTAATATTTCAAGATGCCATCACTGCACTAGTTATCAAGCTCAGTCTCAAAGAGAAGGCACAGAGCCACAAAAAATAAGGAAAAACAGTCACATAGTAAAATATCCCAAGAATCAAATATCAAAAATGAAGTAAACATAACACTTATAAAACAAATCTTTAAAAACAGCTAGAACAGACTTCAAGTGCCTGTGATTAACTACTTGTCGAAGTCCTGTCATTTGTGCACAGTTAGGTCTGTGTACACTTGGCCCTGTACATCCAGACAAGGCTGCATATAGAACCAATGGAGTCCACTGATCAGGAACTGGGATTAAGAGAATGAGGTTTTCATGTATGTAACTACAGTGTATTATTCAATTGCATAGTATCAAGTAAAATAGATCTGTATTATGTATTTAATAAACATGTTTGTGTAAATAAATATGAAAAAAAATCACATGTAAAATTGAAAATTGCAGGGAGAGAAAAAAGTCAAATGAAATAGTTCTAAGTCCTTTCTATTTGAAATTTTTACATTTTAGAATACATACAGATATATTCTAAGAATTTCATCCAGGACAAAAAAGCTGATACGAAAGCAAAAAATTACTCATTATACTTAAATTACACGTATTAGGCTGAGAAGACAGGCTCTGTTGGTTAAGTATTGTCACACAAACATGAGGACCTGAGTGAATTTGGATCCCTAGAACCTGAATACAAAGCCAGACTTACAAACCTAGCACTAAAGAGGATATCCTGGTGCTTCCTAGAGTTTGCAGCTGGAATTAATGAGCTGAAAGTTAGTGAGAGGCCCTGTCTCAAAAAGCAAGGTAGGTAGTTAATAAAATGTGTTAATGCATAACACATTCATAAACCATGTACACAAAATTTACACCAAAATTTAAAAAAAAAATCATATACTTAACTCAACATGAATAAGCTGAAAATACTTACTTTGAGTTTTCATACAGTAAAGCCAGAGGTCTTGTGAAAGTTGCAAATATTTCTCGGATCATAGAAGGCAAGGAAATGTGTCCAAATATATTAGAAAGCATGCTGATGACAGAGTTAACAATATTAACCAGCGTATCAGAATATGTTTCCTTGAAGCTCAGAGTGTGGAAAGAATGGATCACTCTCACAATTAGCTTAAATAAAGAAGCCAATTTCCCAAGGGGTTCCTTCTTCTTTCTGGACCATTCTGAAGATCTCTGTAGTGCTAAGACAAAATTGGATTGAGTTTACAATATATCACTCACTTTTACATTTTTGCATTCAAATGCTAACTACATCAAATACACATGTTCTTGTTATCTATATCCTCAGATAAGCCTTCAAATAATAAACTATTACCGAATATATACCACTAGACTAACATTAGAAATGAAAACCAGGTCAGGTGGTGGTGGCATACACCTTTAATCCCAGCACTTAGGAGGCGGAGGCAAGTGGATCTCTCTGAGTTCTAGGCCAGGCTGGTATACAAGAGCTAGTTCCAGGACAGGCACCAAAAGCTACAGAGAAACCCTGTCTCGAAAAATCAAAAAAACTGGCAAATCTCAAATAATCCCCCCAAAAAAAGGAACTTCAAAGAAATTATAAAATACATTTCGGTTTCTGCTATCCCTCAGAATTCCACAACTATTTTACAATTACTAAATCATACAACTAAAATACAGAGAAACCCAGCCTTGAAAAAACCAAACAAATTTTAACTGAAATGCTATGAAATACTGTATAAACAATGGTAAAGAAAATACTTACATTTGATTTTGGGCTGATATTTAATATTATACGGTGAAAAGTCGATACAATCAACCATTACAATAATAATTTGAGAGATCCTATCCAAGAATAACAAATCCTAGGAAAAAATATAAGTACCACAATCAGAAACCCTTACTACAGGAGTAGTATTCAAGTGCCAATTCACATACAAAAATTCTATTATGCTACAAATACATGGTCATTAAGTACTTCCCAGTTAGGTGTTCTATGTTAAACACTGTGCTTCTCAACACTCAGAGAAAATTATTGATCTTTACAGTACCAAACATAAGTCATATCCACTAATAAATCCCTTTACTTACTTACTTACTTATTTATTTATTTACTGGCTGACTGGGATCTATGCAAGGTCTTAGCCATAGCTCCACCTAAAACCCCACCCTCAAAACTAGAGTGCCAATTCAGCTGTGGAGGTGCAGGAAAAATAATACAACTACAGGAGGAGATTCCAGGGTATCAAACAGCCACTTCCATTCTCCATGGGCACCAGCGCTCACACGTGTGCTCTCTCGCTCTCTCTCTCACATACATACATATACACACACACACCCACACACACCCACACACACACACACACACACACGCCCCACACACACACACACCCCTACATAATTCCAAGTCTTGAAAATTGATAATATTAAGTCCCATGAATACAAACACAATGAAAGCCGCTAACTAACGCTCAATAAGCTCCTCTACATTTCTTCCTCATCCTTAACAAAAGAAATAACAGAATCTAAAAATGTGAGGCAGAAAGACAGGTAGAAAACACAGAGCTTTCCCCTCCCACAACATCTACAGCTACTACTTTTCCAGGCATGAGGTACACCTCCAACAAAAAATTTGAGTACAGAGAAGAAAAAAGTATTCTCCACCAACAGGATGAACTATCGACGTTCACAAGACTTCCATGGAATGCACGGGATTCAGAGAGTATCTCTTAAGCACTTTCAGAGATCCAAATATATCCATGAGAGACAGGATTCCATAGTGGGAACTGATACCAGTTTCAATAAAGCAATCTAGGTCAAACAAAATCAAAAGTATTCACCATCATATCCAAATGTCCAAAAACTAAGAGGATATGGATTCACCAAACAAGCACTGTACTTAATCGATGCCCTCATTAATTCAAAATGTTCAAAAGTCTAACAACAGCCCGGTGTGATGTTGGCCCATGTTGGGGGCTGCAGACCCCTGGTCGCCTCAAACCCTTTGCTGCTGGAGTGAACAGAGTAAACAACTTATTTCCTGTGCCTACAGCTGCTCTGAGTAGGAGACCCTAATGAGTTCCTGATGGCAGGGGAATGAGTTCCGGTTTTGCAGCTGGGCAAGGCTATCAGTTAAGGATCCAGATATAAGCTTCCCTGGAGCACAAAAAAGTTGTCACACTTAGCTTTCTTGTTTCAAGGATGTCTCCGTGTCTCTGTGTGTCTCCAGCCTAGCTCCCAGCTTGCATAGAGCAGACACTACAGGCCCACACCTTTAAACCCAGAACATAGGGGAACAGAGCCAGGTAGATCTCCTGAGTTCAAGGCGAGCTTGGACTATAGAGTAAGCTCCAGGTCAGGAGCTACACAAAGAAACCCTGTCTCAAAAATGCAAAAATCTAAGAAGGCTAGTGAGATGGCTCAGTGGATAAAAGCGCTTACCACCAAAGCTAACAGTCTGAGTTTAATCCTAGGAACCATATAGTGGAAGGAGAACCAACTCCCACAGTTGCCCTCTGACTCAACAGGTACACTATTACGCATGCATGTGCTGTGTAGATCAGAATGGCTAATCAAAGTTATAAAACGATTACAAACAAAACAGAAGGGTCAGGCACAGTAACCAAGGCTTGGAATGTCAGCAATATGTAAATTCTATTAAATTGGAATCCAGCCAGGGCTACAGTGTTTCCTTGTATCAAAACACACACACACAACTGGGGATGGATGCACACACCTGTAACCCAGCACTGTGAGGAACAGAGTCAGGAAGATAGCTTGGGCTTGCTGGCTGACAGTCAAACAGGAAAATCCAGGTTCAGTAAGAGACTTAAGAAAATAAAATGGGCCGGGCGGTGGTGGCGCACGCCTTTAATCCCAGCACTCGGGAGGCAGAGGCAGGTGGATCTCTGTGAGTTCGAGACCAGCCTGGTCTACAGAGCTAGTTCCAGCACAGGCTCCAAAACCACAGAGAAACTCTGTCTCGAAAAACCAAAAAAAAAAGAAAGAAAATAAAATGGAATTATAGACCAAGACAGCTAAAACTCTCCTTTGACGTGTACATGCACATAGGTATCACACGCCACACCCCCATCCGACACTATGTACTCATGTGAACCCACCAAGGAGAAGGGTTTAAGATGGCTCAGGAAATAAAAGCAATTGCCCCACAAACCTGACCCCAGAACCTATTGTGAAAGGGAAAGACCAACTCCCAAAGGTTGGCCTTGACTTCTACAACACAGGTTCCCATGTTCCCACCCTCATATTAATATTAATTTCTAAAGTAAAATCAATGGAAGATTAATTAGGACAGTTGGTATGGTAGAGTCCCTGAATAGCATGTATGAAGCCTGACCAAGTAAACCGGGTATGGTAGGTCACACCTGTAATAACAGCACTCATGAGGTGGAGAGAGAAATAATCCATAGGACAGACAAGTGATCTCTAGTCCTTGACCCTCCAGCCCACAGTTACCCAGTCCTCAGACCCTCAACCCCACACCCAAACTTCCATTCAAAGTAACTATAGATGCTAAGTCCCAGCATAGAAACAAAAAGGCAAAAGTCCAAGACAGCGTCGGTTCTCTAAAAATAAAATCTTATTTTAACGGATCCAAATAAGAATCTGGAAGGGCTTCCAAAAACAATTTATTTATTTTCTTTTGGTTTTTCGAGACAGGGTTTCTCTGTAGCTTTGGAGCCTGTCCTGGAACTCCCTTTGTAGACCAGGCTGGCCTTGAACTCACAGAGATCCGCCTGCCTCTGCCTCCCAAGTGCTGTGATTAAAGATGTGAGCTGGGATTAAAGGAGTGCGCCACCACCGCCCGGCCTTACAAAAAAAATTTAAAACTGGTTATATTCCAAGAGAATGAAAACAAAGATCAATGAAATGAGGCTGCCAATGTAAGACATAAAAAAACAATTCAATAAAAAGATATAATTTACTGCTGCAGTGGTGGCTCACATCTTTAATCACAGCACTTGGGAGGAAGAGGCAGGCAGATCTCTGGGAGTTCAAGGCCAGCCTGGCCTACAAGAGTTCCAGGACAGGTCACAAAGTTATACAGAGAAACTCTGTCTCGAAAAACAACAACTAAAGATAAAGATGTCAATTACTGAAGAAAAGCCAAGCTGAAATGGTGCTGGAAAAAGCTCTGTGAACCAATAAAAATCTCAGTGGAAAGCGTTACTAACAGACTACTTACTAATAAAGAAAACACAAGGTAGAGAATTTGGACCACTTAGTGAAGCTAACAACAAATTTACAAAATCCACAAATGTACTTTGGGACACCATGGAAAGACCTAGTTTTTGGGTTATGGCCATAAAAAGACTACTTTACCTAAGTCAGAGTATTACTTTCAATAATTATAAAGGAAAATTTTCTTTCTTTTTTCTTTTTTTTTTTTTTTTGTTTTGGTTTTTCGAGACAGGGTTTCTCTGTGGGTTTGGAGCCTGTCCTGGAACTAGCTCTGTAGACCAGGCTGGTCTCGAACTCACAAATATCCGCCTGCCTCTGCCTCCCGAGTGCTGGGACTAAAGGCATGCGCCACCATCGCCCAGCTAAAGGAAAATTTTCTACACCTAGAGAAAAAGATGCCCATCAGGCAAAAGCCTATAGAAGTCCAAATAGAACCAAAAAATAAAATTGCCCATAACAGTTTAAATAATTCAGCTGGGCACTGGTGGCATAACACCTTTAATCCCAGCACCTGGGAGGTGGAGACAGGCGTATGGATCTGAGTTTGAGGCCAGCCTCGTCTACAAAGCTGGTTCCAGGACAGCCAAGCCTATACAAAGAAACCCTGTCCTGGGAGAAAGGAACGTGGGAAGGGGGCAGAATAAGAGAAAGCATATTGAAAAGCTACTAAAGGGACAATTCAAGTCTCAAACTAACACCTAATTATGTGACAGAAAAGCCCAAAGGCAGAAGTGCCTAGAAAGACACATTCCCAGTCAACAAAGACTATTATACCCAGCAAAACTCTAAAAATCAAAATGCAGGACATGGTAGCATCACTTTTAATCCCAGCACTGAGTAGACAGAAGCAGGAGGATTTCTTTTATATTTTTTTAAGATTTATTTATTTATTATGTATACAGCATTCTACATGCCTGTATACCAGATCTCATTATAGGTACCTGGGAGGTACCATGTGGTTGCTGGGAATTGAACTCATGACCTCTGGAAGAACAGCTAGTGCTCTTAACCTCTGAGCCATCTCTCTAGACCGCAGGAGGATTTCTTTAGTGAAACTGCTATCACCCCTCCCTGAAATAAAAGAGATAAAAAACTTTTCATAATCAACACAGATTAAATTTCTGACCACCAAGTGAGTTCTACAAGGTAAATATTTCAATTTTAATACAACCAAGAGGTCTCAAGGAACAAAAGAGCAATACTTGGATAAAAAGATCAGAAAATGCCATACCGGGGCTGGACAGATGGCTCAATGGTTAAGAGCACTGTCTGCTCTTCCAAAGGTCCTGAGTTTAATGAATTCCCAGCAACCACATGGTGGTTCATAACCACCTGAAATGAGACCTGGTGCCCTCTTATGGCCTGCAAGCATGCATGCAGACAGACCACTGTATATTTAATAAAAAAAAAGAAAAAGAAAAATGCCTTACCAAACAAATAAAAGGCCAGCACTCAGGAGGCAGAGGCAGGTGGATCTTTTGAGTTCAAGGCCAGCCTAGTCTACAGAGCAAGTTCCGAGACAGCCAAAGCTACCGAGCTGCCCTGTCTCAAAATAAAAGGGTGGTGGGGGAGAGGAGCAGAAATTAACATAAATCTTTCAAAACTCTGAACACCCGACTTTCTCAATTCTTCAACAAAGTGGTAAGACTAGGCTTTAACATAAATCTTTCAAAACTCTGAACAGCCGACTTTCTCAATTCTTCAACAAAGTGGTAAGACTAGGCCAGGAGAGGCAGCCCAGAGGCTAAGAACATTTGCAGCACATTTCTTCCTGAGCAAGCACCCACAGGGAGGTAGGTAGGTTAGCAATCTAGCTCCAGGTCCAGTTCCTTCCTCTATGGGCAGTACATACAGATAGTACAGATATACATGGAGGCAAAAAACACCTACTCACCTGCATTTAAGAAAGAGAAAAACTGAGGAGCACAGGGTGTTAAAAAAATAGTATCCATCTCTGCTGCCTCCAAGAAACATACTTCACCAAAGACAGAAACAACTTTAAGGTAAAAGTAAAGAGGTATTCCAAACAGATTTAGGAAACAACTATACTCTAGTATCTGACACGACTCAAACCAAAATAACTCAAATGAGATAAGGTCACTTCATAAAATACACCAAGAGGAAGGATAGTACAATCCTAAATATATACACATACACAAGTATACCCATTTGATAAAAATTGTTAGATGTAAAACCACAGATAACCCCAACACTGAGATAATAATAGGTGACTTGAATAGAACACTCAGCAAAAGACAGGTCTTCTAGACAAAAACTAAACAACCAAACTCCATATTGCAAATGGACTCAACACTACAGATTGACAAAAACACTGAAGAATAACTCTTCTCGGCAGAGTCCATGATCTTCCTCCAAAACTGACCACCAATTAATTACAACACAAAGGAAGCCTCAACAGATAAGATTAAAATATCCTGTATTCTAAAGCTAGGTATCAGTAGCAAAACTATAAAAAAAAAAAAGAAAAATGAAAATTGAAGAAAAATTTAACACACCAAATCTATGGGACATAACAGTCATGAGGAAAAGTATTAAAGGCCTAATATCAAAATGTGAGATCATATTAATAACTTAATGATGCTCCAAAAGACCCAAGAAAAACAGGAACAATCCAAACCCCACAACAGTCAATAGGGATAATCAAAATCATGTAACAAACATCAACACAAAGAATCAAAAGGAAGAGCTTGAGCTTTGAAAAGAATGACAAATGGCAGCTGGCTGCGCTGTAGAGTCTGCCTTTAATCAGAGCTATGGGACAGAAGCAACAATTATTGTATTGCCATTTCAGTAACTGCTTTCTAGTTGGATTTGACATGTACTTTACAAGGAGGTAATTTGATGCCTGGTCAAAAGTCCATGGCTGGTGAAGTCATATAGGGGTTCGGGCCTGCTCACCAGAATGCCAAAGTCCTGAAGCATCAATCAAGTGGCAAAAGAGAACACAGTGAAGTTGCCAACCCAAGTGCTGCAGGAAAGTCTGACTCAGCAGTCACATCCCTCTCTAACGGTCAAAGCCCATAAATTTTCTCTCTGATGTCAGAAACAGGCAAAAGCTGTGCTTCTCCCCCCATCCCCAAGAAAGCTACAGGTTCTGGAATTTTGATCCATTCAAAAGGAAAAAAAACTGTTCAATATGCTTTCCTTTCCATGCCAACTACTTCCACCCAGTATATTCTACAAAGAAAGATGATTTCACATTATCTACAGCAAGAAAGGGAGACACACACAGAGCATTCTCCTTTTCATATAGGGATTTTAACTCAGACCTAATCAAGATTCATACTTTGATGTAGAGAAAAGTTCGTAACTAATCTGTACAGAGGTTGAGTACACAGACACTGTAGTTAAAATAAGGAGGCACCCCAAGGTAAAGACTTGTATTTCTCTAGATCAACTGGACCTAGTACAGAAGCTTTAGTAAACTTCATTTTTACATGTTATCTCCAATTTACAAAATATATAGTACAGGGGGAAACTCACTGAAAGTACTTCGTCTTCCACACTGCAGAGTATTTTAGAAGAAAGCTCTTCACAGCACAAATTCTCTTCTGCTGTTGCCACCAAAGCAGCACAGCGTGCAAATGCTCTATATAATTCTGACCAAGTTTTAAGTAAAGTCTTCATGGTAGCCTAATAACAAAACAGAAGTTAGGTAAACTGACACCAGAATATTAAAAATAACAGGATTAATACATTTGAGACTGTGAAAAGTGAGACATCTAAGGTGTCAGAGGGACCTGTTATAACTCCCTATTATAGTCTATGTGAACAGTATCAGAAATTACCAAAGGTCAAAAGTCAAAACAGCCTATTTCACCGTCTTTGCCTTCACACAAGTATTCCTCCACCCCACAATACTAATTTCAAGAAAAATTAGAGTTGGTGCTAATCACATATAAAGGTAGTATTTCCAGAAAGGCACAAAACCCTTACAGAAGCAATATACATTCTTACCATGGGAAATGTCTTAGCTGAAAAAATATGGTTTATTGGTAAAGTCAATGCACCATAGATGGCACTAAAGTTATGTTCTAAGGCATCACCTTGATTAACTTCATTAGTCTGAAATACAAAATATGGAGTTAGACATATTACCATCTAATTCAAATCCTACCTGGCCTTAGCCTAGATAAAGTATGACCTAATGAGATGAACTAAAACCCTATGCAGACTCAAGATGGGATCACATTAATCCCAGCACTCGGGAGGCAGAGGCAGGCGGATCTCTGTGAGTTCGAGACCAGCCTGGTCTACAAGAGCAAGTTCCAGGACAGGCTCCAAAGCCACAGAGAAACCCTGTCTCGAAAAACCAAAAAAAAGCTGGGCGTTGGTGGCGCACGCCTTTAATCCCAGCACTCGGGAGGCAGAGGCAGGAGGATCTCTTTGAGTTCGAGACCAGCCTGGTCTACAAAGCTAGTTCCAGGACAGGCTCCAAAGCCACAGAGAAACCCCGTCTCGAAAAAAAAAAAAAAAAAAAAAAAAAAAAAAAAAAAAGATGGGATCACATTCAAGTATGGTGAGGTCACATACAAACAAATAGCAATCCGCCTGCCATGGCAGACAGCTGAAATTATGTGGATACTATTCAAGGTATGGACTGCTGGCTACCACTATTAACAGATGAAGGCCAGATTCTCTCAGGGATCCAAAACTGAAAACCAGACTCCTAGTCTTCAGAATTCCGATAGTATAGACTTATTTATTTATTATTTATTATTTATTATTGGAGCTAGAAGTAGAGCCCAGTGATCTGGAGAGGTAGTACTTTTTTTCTTGGGCTTCACTCTAGTATAATATAAAAGTTAATTTAAAAAACAAACATTCTCTTGTTTTCACCACCTATTCATGTGAATTTGTTCTCCAAAACCTTTGGGAACTGAGACATGGAAGAGAAACAAACAGGGACAGGGAGACTCTAGGACCCCCAGAAAACAGTATATTGATTGTGGTGTTTTGAAAGAAAATCGCCCCTGAAAGGAGTGGTACTAGTGGGTGTGGCTTTGTCGGGTTAGGTGTTGCCTTCTAATCAAGATTGTAGTCAGCACCATGTCTGCCAGCATGCTGCCATGCTCCCCACCATGATAATAGACTTAAATCTCTGAAAATGTAAGCCACCCCAGTTAAAAACTTTTTTTTATGAGTGCTGTGGTCACAGTGTGCCTTCACAGCAATAAAAACCTTAACTGAGACCCTTTTTTTTTTTTTTTTTTTTTTTTGGTTTTTCGAGACAGGGTTTCTTTGTGGCTTTGGAGCCTGTCCTGGAACTAGCTCTGTAGACCAGGCTGGTCTCGAACTCACAGAGATCCACCTGCCTCTGCCTCCCGAGTGCTGGGATTAAAGGCGTGCGCCACCACCGCCCGGCCTGAGACACTGATTTTAAATTCTGAAACAACCCTAAGCTCCCAAGCTGTAAGTTATACGTCACACATGTTATCACAGCATTTAGAAAGCTGAGGAGAGAAGACTACCGTGAGTCTGAGACCAGCCTGTTCTAAAGAAAGCTGCTACAGAGGGACACCATCTAAAAACACAGAACCTCAAATATTTCATAAGAAATTAGTCAGAGGGGGCTGGAGAGATGGCTCAGAGGTTAAGAGCATTGCCTGCCCTTCCAAAGGTCCTGAGTTCAATTCCCAGCAACCACATGGTGGCTCACAACCATCTGCAATGGGGTCTGGTGCCCTCTTCTGGCCTGCAGGCATACACACAAACAATACATTGTATACATAATAAATAAATATTTAAAAAAATATTTGTTGGCTGTAAGGAAAGACTTAAAAAATTAGACAAATGAACTCATAAAAGCCCCTGCTACCATTCAAAAAAAATTAAGTATTTTTAATTTTTATTTAAACACATTACTTGTGATCTTTCAAAATAAGGGGAAACTAGCATGGTGGTAGCAGAGGCAAGGGACTGTGCCAAGCACAAGTTCAACCTGATCTACAAAGGTTAGTCCAGACCCCAGGGAGGGAGCCACAGCAGCTGTGCAGTACCTGATGAATCACATCAGTCAGAGGAGTGACTATAATACTCCACATTCTCCAGAGATGCTCCTTGTTTGCCAACTGCTTCGCATTCTGATTAATCACACTCAGTACAGAATCACTAAAAGCCAATGGCGAAGTTGGACCAGAAAGTACACATCCTACAAGTGTTTCCAGATTGAGAAAAAACCTAAAAAATTAGAACAATGTATCAGAATGAGTACTTCATCCAGAAAGACATTTATGCATTAGCAAAATTCTAAAATTAACAATTGAACACAAGAAATGGTGAAGTTGTCTGTTTTTTTATCTATCGCCTGAGGCTCTAACACAACTACCAGCCTCTAATCACAACCAGCTACCCATGTACCCCAAATATCAAATTATGACACAAGAGCACTTGTTCTTTCCAAAATCTGGGTTACAGTTTCCTGCCCCACACTGCCACCATCCATGATTCCACATCCAAGTGATATGACGTGGAATCTGACCTCCAAAGGCAGTAAGTCATATACATGGTGCAGACACACATGCAGGCAACACACACACACACACACACACAAATAAATATCTTTAACACAAGACCTGGTGACAAACCCCAGCATTGGGGAATCAGACACAAAAAGATCTACAATAAGATGGCCCTGGGCTACAAAGCCACATCACAAAACACAAAATGACCAACTGAGCTTAGTGGGTTATCTATCTGTAACCTAGCAATTAGGAGGTGGGGGCAGAACTGCCACAAGTTTGAGGCCAACTTTAGCTATATATAGACAGGATGTTTAAATAAAGAAAAACTTTTTAATTCTAAAACCAATTTTAAACACATTCATTATATAATCATTTTTCATGAAAAATAAAAGAGGGGAAAACCAGGCAAGGGACTGGATTAGTTGTATAGTTTAATCCCAGCAGAGATAGGCAGATCTGAGCTCAAGCACAGCCTGTTCTACATAGCCAGGTTAAACATGATGCTAAATAAAAACACTGAAAAACAAAAAGGCCACAGTGATACACTTCTATCCTAGAAATTAGCAAGTGGAGAAAGGAAAAATCAGTTCAAGTCAGTCTCTTTACATAGTGATTCCAGGCCACCGTGATTGATACTCATGCAACTGTGACAGGACTTAAAATAAAAAGCAAGGTGCAAACTTACTTTTCATCTGCAACACCACATTCTAAAAGATTGTTGTTAAAAATTAACTGGATTAAGAACAAAGCTGGAGTTCCCTGAAAAGAAAACAAAGTCACAATTCCCACTAAAAAGAACAGTTTGTTTTCTACAAGCATTTAATATGATTTTAGAATGAAAACTTTTAGCCTTACTTAGAGTATGATGGCAACAGCAGTTTATTTCAAAAAGTACAGAGTGCAAGGCATAGCAGCACACACTTTTAATTGTAATTGCCAGTAAACTGAAGGGGAAGAATCTTGAGTTCAAGGCTAGTGTGGGATATCTAATGAGACTCTGTCTTCAAAACAAAACAAGCCACGTATGACGATAGCACTATGTATGAGTTTGAGATTTAGAAGCAAGCCTGGATTACAGAGCAAGCCCTAGGCCAACTAGGGCTAAAAAGACACACTCTTAATTTTTTTCTTTTGAAAAAAAGATAGCTCCGTAGTTAAGAGTGTTCTGCTCTTACAAAGGACCAGGCTTCAGTTCCCAGTACCCACATTAGGTGGATCACAAGCACCTGTAATTAGCTGCAGGAGAATCTAACACCTTCTCCTGGCATCTCAAAGTACTGCTCTCCCACATTATAGAGACACAAAGAAGCTAATAAAATTAAATGAACAGTAAAGAAAAATTAAAAAAAAAAACAAAAACAAATCCAATGCTATTCTCTGATCATAGTTCTCCCATGAGAAATCAAAGATGGTGAGGCATCAGATGACACACCCTAGAACTTGCTGGACTCAGAAAACCCATGTTTCAAACAACAAAGTGTATTTCACACTACTAAGTTAATTATTACTAAGCTTTCAAATACTTTAGTAGTAGCCAGTAATATTACTCCATA
>NC_022011.1:65193890-65196190 GCF_000317375.1 Microtus ochrogaster | reverse complement strand
AGACAGGGTTTCTCTGTTGCTTTGGAGCCTGTCCTGGAACTAGCTCTGTAGACCAGGCTGGTCTCGAACTCACAGAGATCCACCTGGCTCTGCCTCCCGAGTGCTGGGATTAAAGGCGTGCGCCACCATCGCCCGGCCAGAAAACGTTCTTTCGAGTCCACTAATAAACCCAGGGAAGAAAAAAGGTCATCTGCTGGCACAGCACCATCTTTAATTTTTCACAGCAATCTATTATTCTGCATACAAGGTTTTTAACGTAACCAACCAACTTCAATTGTCATTTAAGAAATCTAAAGGAATTTTTGTTTTGCCAATCTTTATCATATCACTACACTACATTTAAGATACTTGCATTAAGAATATCCATATTAGCAACCTGATATGCTGGTGAACCTAATACTTTCTGAGGAAGTTCTTTAACTGTAATTTCCATGAGAACCTAAGAAAGAAAGATTTTACAATAGTTAGCGATAAAAACCTGTTCCTAAGTAAAAACTTTACATCATCTATGTTTCTAACTTAAGTAATCATCACTTGTAATTTATTATAGTTTATTCCTAATATATATTATATATTTACATTGTGATTCATTACAGTATATTCATAGACTATTGTGTATAATGTTTACATTATATTCAAACTATTGTTTATGTTTACCTTATTTCAAACGTTCAAAGAGAAAATATGAAAGAACTACTTTTACAAGTTTTTGTTATAGAATAAAAAGCATATATGAACAAATATCCATAATTTAACTATTTTTCTAAAAATGGACCTTCATAGTAGTTCACTGTTACAAGAAACTCTGCAAGTTAGGTGGTGGTGGTGATGGTGCTCGTCTTTTAATACCAGCACTCAGGAGGCAGAATAAGGTAAATCTCTGAGTTCGAGGGCAGCCTGGTCTATAGAGTTCCAGGACAGGCTCTAAAGCTACAGAGAAACCCTGTCTCGAAAAACAAACAAAAATCACATACACACCAAACAGGCCTAAAAGGCCTATTTAAACAGCTTGTTAGCTTAACTACAAGTCAATTCTCAATTATAAATCCAAAGATGCTAGAGTCTCCTAAACTGTTCCCCAAGTCTTCCTGTGCTTGTAATAATATGAACTACAAGATGTTAAGTGTCATTAATAGTTACCTTAGTGAAGACATTTTTAGCCAATTTTGGAAATACACTAAAGTTGACAATATTAATTTGTGCCTTGTCCACAGTGCTTTGTAAACATAAACTCATTTAACTATTTAAACTACTAAGTACACTTTTACAAATACAAATTCAGAACTGATATGCCACATAAGCAAGGCAATTAATTGTCCAAATTCCCTTAGTTAGACAAAGATTCAACCTAATTTGTTCTAGAGTCCTTGATACCTACCATCTACTATGCTATACCAGCACGGTGTATTTAACGATATTATTTGTTACACTATTATAAAAACTACGTTATTTTTCCCAACTTATTTTTCATTGATACTATTGAAGTTTTTAAAGAATACTTAAAAGCTGACAGTTTGCTATTGTTACCAAGCACCATAAACATTGAAATTTGTTCAGTTTAAGTTGCATGTCTCCCCTTTAACAACACTGTAGATGTCTGTAGCTGCTACTGCTACAGCTATTTACTATGCAGGTTTCAAATGACATTTGAATGGCAGTTACAATAAATATAGGTCTGTGCCAAACATTAACTGAACAGTATCAATATAAACTGAATCTCAGAATTAGACTTTAAGGCAATTTATAAATATATTTACCAGTGTTTTTGGTACAGGAAATACTTCTGACTTCACTATGTTTTCCAAAGATTTTAGTAAAAGAGTCAAAACTTCAGAACCTGATCTTTCTTTTCTGTTTCCTATTAAAGAATAAAAGAAAGGCTATAATTCCAAACATCTTTTAGGTGAGTATATCTACTAAGAACTTTGAATATTTTATTTTAATTAAACAATTTAAGCAACTTGTTAAAGGATTAAAAGGTTAATTTCATAAACATACAAATAAGGTTTGTACTGGCAAGTGAAGCACTCACTGCACTTGCACCTGTGAAGGTCACTTAGCAATGTAATAGTACTTACCTGACTCAGTAACTGACTTCACCAAGCTAATTAGCGCCTTCCAGATAGCACTAACTACGGCATCTGTCAAGGAAACAAAAAAAAAAAAATTTTTTTTTTTTTTGATTTTTCGAGACAGGGATTCTCCGTAGTTTTTGGTTCCTGTCCTGGCACTAGCTCTTGTAGACCAGGCTGGCCTCGAACTCACAGAGATCCGCCTGCCTCTGCCTCCCGAGTGCTGGG
>NC_022011.1:65189727-65193295 GCF_000317375.1 Microtus ochrogaster | reverse complement strand
TTTTGGAGCCTGTCCTGGAACTAGCTCTGTAGACCAGGCTGGTCTCGAACTCACAGAGATCTGCCTGCCTCTGCCTCCCGAGTGCTGGGATTAAAATGTTTTCACTTTTATCTGTATTTTCTACGTTGAATGCCCATCACTTCTGCAAGAAGGAAAACAATGATTTAAATGGTAAGTCATGCCTGGTGTACACACTTATCCATTTCACTTAAGAGTCAGAGACAAGCCGGGCAGCGCATGCCTTTAATCCCAGCACTCAGGAGGCAGAAGCAGACAGATCTCTGTGAGTTCAAAGCCAACCCTAGTCTACAAAAGCTAGTTTCAGGACAGGCTCCAAAGCTGCAGAGAAATCCTGTCTCGAAGTCAAAGATAAGAGGACTACCACTGGTTTCAGGTCAGATGATTTCCAAAGAATACAAATTTCCCCAGCCTAGACTCCATAGCTACACCTTTTGTTTATTAAATAAACAGTACCCTTTTATTTATTAAAAACAAAATAAATAAAAAGAACCAAAACAAAATAAAATGTCTCAGCAGGCACTTTTGCCAAATCTGATAACCTGAGTTTAATCCTGAGACACAACTGTAGGGCCAAACACATGGGAACACATAAATGGTTAAAAAAAATAAACGAGACTTTTGAGTTTAAAATGTCCTAAATTTATGCCAGGAGGTGGTGGCACATGCCTTTAATCCCAGCACTCGGGAAACAGAGGCAAGCAGACCTCTGTGAGTTCAAAGCCAGCATGGTCTACAAGAGTTTGTTCCAGGACAGGGACCAAAAACTACAGAGAAACCCTGTTTCAAAAATCAAAAAAAAAAAAAGAAAAAAAAAAGAATAATAATAATAGTAATAATCCTAAACTTACCTGAAGCATCTTTTCCAACTGCAACAAAGCTATCATGAACAGCAGTGATAAGTGTATGCGCATGCTTAGAGAAGAAAGAAGGGCTGCTGATTAGTGGGTACTCCAGTGGCTCTAAAGGAGAAAATAAGGCAATCAAGTCAAAGATTTATGGAGCAAAATTTTCAAAAAAAAAATTATCTAAAAAATGCTTTTACTTAAATTTATACTTATTTCACTCAATATCACTATTAAGTTGTTGAGAACGAGGCCGCTCCTCCAGCCACCAAAGTAAGTTTTAGATTGTTTCAAACACATGAAATTATTTCCAAAACAAATACCTAAGCTTAATACAAGCTTGTGTTGCTTAGCAAAATTCAAGACTTCTGGACCCAACAAAAAATGAAGCATCATTTCCAGTCCCAAAAGCTGAATGGAAGGGATTGAAGCCATTCCACCAATATTTGAACTCGGACTCATGCGTGGTGTTGCAGGAACTCCTTTAAAACAAATACAAAATCATTCAAGTTATTCTTCCTAGCAATACAATATACCTTCAGAAACACGACAGACACCCTGAATATTCAATCCTTTCTGAAACTTGAATAGAAAATCTAAAATGCTGAAAAAGGATGACATATATTAAGGACAAATAATTGCTTTCTAAGGCCACTTTAAGTGTCTTTTAAGGTCCATTTTCAATGCAAGCAAGTAAATTTTTGCTACTTTCTTAGTCATTCCGAGTTGTTTATTGGCAATCAATTCGTGTAGCATGAAATGAGCTGGGTCTGACTGTACACCTTTGCAATCCCAACAACTGCAGAAGGACTTTTGTCAGTTCAAAGCCAGGCTGGTCAACACAGTGGGTTCCAGGCTAGCCAGAACTGGATAGTGAGAGCATGTCTCAAAACACAAAGAGCTCTCATCAGTCTTAAATAACAGGGGGGAAAAATTCAAATTTGGGCTATATACAAAGATAAAAAGAAAACCGAAAAAAAAAAATATTTTCCAACCACCCAAGTAATCCAATTAAAAGTTGCAAAATCAGTAACAAAATGACTAACAATCAGTAACAGAGAGCATAGATGAGAATGCATTAGAGGTGTGCCCTCTAATCCCAATATTTGAAAGGTAGAGAGAGGTCATCCTGAATCAGCAATTTAAGACGAGCCTCAAGTTCTGAGACAGGCTAAGTTATAGGAGATTCTCAAAAAAACAAAAAAGAACATTTTGCCTAAAGGACACCAGATGAAAGTGCAACCACTCCTTCAAAGACTTTTCAAAAGAAAAGGAAAGAAATCTCTTTCTCTCACCTTTATGTCCAGGAGTCAGTGGACTCAGTGGACTTAAGCCAGGAGACGTAGACCCTCGAGATGAACTGCCTTGCGGTGAAGCAACACTATCAACACTTATTGTACTCTGAATCAAAGGCACACAAACCTAACAGATGAAAAGACAAAACAGCAACAGTTTCATTGTCAAGTTTGTAAAAGTTTTACAAGTTATGTGCTTTTTTTGAGGCGGGATTTCAATGTGCAGTCCTGTGTGCCCTGGATCTCACTCTAGACCAGGATGACCTTCAACTCAGAGATCCATCTGCCTCTGCATCCGAGTGCTAGTAAAGAAATGTGTCACCAACCAGCAAGATATATATTTTCTCAAGAAGCAATCTTAAGCCAGGTGGTGGTGGCGCACGCCTTTAATCCCAGCACTCGGGAGGCAGAGGCAGGCGGATCTCTGTGAGTTCGAGACCAGCCTGGTCTACAGAGCTAGTTCCAGGAGAGGCTCCAAAGCCACAGAGAAACCCTGTCTCGAAAAACCAAAAAAAAAAAAAGAAGCAATCTTAATTCTCCTGATATGGAGATAGATCAGGTCAATTAAAAATTTAAGATCTTCTATGTTCTAAACACAAAACTGTTTTTAAATCTAAACATGACTCAAGTTCCATGACTCAAGGGAGACACATTGGTAAAAAAAAAAAAAAAAAAAAAAAAAATGAAATGCAAGACAAGTTTTCTTTTTCTTTCTCTTTTGGTTTTGTTTTGGTTACTTTGGAGACAGGGTTTCTCTGTCTAGCTCTAGCTGTCCTGGAACTCACTGAGGGCAGGTGCCCTTGAAGAGATCCCCCTGCCTCTTGTCTCTCGAGTGCTAAATTTAAAGGCATGTGCCACCACAACTTGGCAAAGAACAAGATTTCTATACTTGTATTTGCCTGGGATATGTGTTTTAGTTAGTTCTATATTCTAAACAAAATTGCACACATTAACTTTGGCAAACAAATTCTGAGTTAGCTGCACATGCTACTGATGCATTTGTTTTAGTTTTCCTCCCCAAACAAAGTTGCCTACATCCCAGGCTTTCCTGGAACTCAACATACAACTTCTTTTGCCTTTACTTCTTGGGTGCTAGGGATAAAGACATGCACCAGTACACTTCACTTTTTGTGGTCCAGGAGTTTGACTTTAGGGCAACAAGCATAATGAGCAAGTATCCTGTCAATTTATGTACATCCTCACACTTTAAGTTTTTAAATTCTTTTTGTTGTTGACTATTAAATGGTTAGGTACAGTCTAATGATAGTCCCTACCACTAAGCAAATAACCCCTGCTGTGCAAAGCTTCTGGGAAAGGCCGGGCACGCCTTTAATCCCAGCACTTGGGAGGCAGAGGCAGGCGGATCTCTGTGAGTTCGAGACCAGCCTGGTCTACAAGAGCTAGTTCCAG
>NC_022011.1:65181029-65189627 GCF_000317375.1 Microtus ochrogaster | reverse complement strand
GGGGGGGGGAAGCTTCTGGGAAAAGTAACATTAGAAAATGAAGACAGACAGGGCTAGAGAGATGGTTCTTTAATTCCAATCCCAGAGATTCAACAAACACCTTTCTGGTCACCTCTGAGATGAGGCACAAAAGTAATGTAGACATACACGCAGGCAAAACACATAAAACGCTGGAGATAGTTAGGCAATGAAGCACTGGCTGCTCTTCCAGGACCTAAATTGGATTTCCCACATCCGTAGTACTCACACTCTGATAACCCCTGTTCAAGGATCTGAAGCTTCTTCTGGCATCAGAGGGTACAAACACGCTACATCATGTAGGCAAAACACCCATACATAGAACAAATGAGATAATTCTTAAATGAATATTCTACACTGGTATGTTGGCATTTGCTGACTAGAGGTTTATGGGTACTCCATCTTAGGCCTCTGGAGAATAGTGTGCAATAAATTATTAAAGACCTTTAAAAATAGATACCTAACAAAAAAACACTTCTGAAATTAGAACGGTTAGAATTTAAGGACACATGCTGGTGAATACTTCTAATGGCCAGCTTGATCTACATAGGGAGTTCCAGCCCAGCAAAGTGCTACAAAATTAAGACCCTATCACAGGAAACAAAAAACTACAAAGACACATGAATCTAAGTTAATGGTTAATAATTACGATGTTACCTGTTCAAAGTTGGCAGCGAGTTGAGGTCCGAGTCTTATCAGTAAATACCACCAGACTTCTAGTTTTGTTAATGCTAATGTTTCTGCTCTCACATGGATGGAACTCAAAGGCTGCATTAACAACTTGAGTCTTTTTGCACTACAAAGTATATCTTAAAAGAAAATATGGATAAAGTAAAAGATTACTGTACCAAAAAAAGACAAAATAAACTCACTTTGACAAACTCCAGGACTGCTGGACAAAAGACAAAGAAGAAAGAATTTAAAACTATTTACATACCTGGGTTTAAAGCAAAATTATCTATTAAGCTTTTCCAAGCAATGAAAGCTATCTTTTTAATCATGGGTGTTCCACTACGGAAGCCCAGTTCTTCCAGCTGTAACAAAGAATTGATGAAACTCCCACTTCGGTGCAAGGCCTAAGAAAAGAGAAAACACGCATCAAAATAACTCATTTATTCACTTGATACCATGTTCTTGGCTCATAATCAGTAAACAAAGATCACATCGCTTACAACATAAAAGACCTTTAACGTGAGTAATGAGGATGTTTTAAGCAAATTAAAAACAAGCTAAAGATATGGGGAAAACAGACAGCGTGTTCAATAAAGTGCTTGTGCATTGATGAGGACCCAAATTAAATCAATCCTCAGAACCCAGGTTCAAAAGCTAGACAGCTGGATGTGGTTGAATATAGAAGGCATAGGCAGGCAAATCTGCCTTCAAGGTAATTCTGAGGAACAGAGCTCTAGCCTAGACAGGATTACATAATAAGAGCATGTCTCAAAAAACACCCCTGGACAGAAAGGCCCATGAGAAGGCTCAGCACAAAACCCTGAAAACCTGAGTTTAATCTCCAGTAGCAGAAAAGAAAAACTTAACAAAGTTGCCTTGACCTCCATGTACACACCGACATTTCTGTGAGTGCACGTACATATAACACATACACCACATATGCTGTTGTAAGGCCAGACATGGTGGCAAAGACTTGTACTCCCATTGCTAGAAAGAAGCCTGCCTCAAAGACAGATGTTAGGAGATAGTAACAGATGCCTTTAACACCAGCAGAGAGGCAGGTCGATCTGCCACCCTGAGTTCACTGGGAACCTATAATGAAGGTATGAACAACTCCCTCAAGGAGTCCCAGTGAGTCTGATGGGTGTCTTTTCTCACACATCACTCACATAAATAAATATAATAAAGAATCATTTAAAAAAAAAAAGGCAGATGGCACTTAATGAGCACCACCTGAAGTTGAGTTCCGGCCTCCACATGAATGTGCACGTTAATGTACATCAGTGCACACATAAGCATGCACACCCACACATAAGCTGGGCACAGTGGTGTCCTGGGCTTGTGCTATGGTGGTGAGCAGTGAGCTCCAGAGCAGCCTGAATGTGGGATACTCTTAAAGTAAAAATTCTGGCATATTCAAATTATGAAAATATCAACTAGTTCTTTATCTGTGGTACTTACCTTTCCAAGAAGTTTGACAAACAAAGGCCACAATTTTAATACATAAGTTTCATTTTTACTCATGAACAGCTTTTGGAGTTCTGAGATTAATTTCTGTAAACAAAGGTAATTATTAAAGTATTATCAGTACTTCAAAAAGCAAAAATATCCACAAGTCTAAAAAATTTTGAAGCATTAATTTATTGAACCAAATAACCTTTCCAAATGTGAACAAACACATCCTGAACAGAAAGCAAAAGCTGCAGCATAGCAATGTGAAGCTAATAGTTAAAAAAAATCTACAAATACCAGTTTCATGTTCATCTGACCATCCACATTATTCTTTATTACACACATGATTAATTAACTAGAATTCAAATGATACTATAGTGATCTTACACTAAGCGCTTCATAGTAACAGATGTCTAAAAGCTCAAGAGCCTATGAGACAGCTCAGTGGGCAAAGGCACTTACTGCTCAAACCTTACCATCTGCAAGCCTACCAATGAGACACCCAATTTGCCCTCTTATTGGGCATGGTGGCACATGTCTTTAATTCCATTACTCAGGAGGCATAGGCAAGCTGATCTCTGTAAATTCAAGATATATCTGGTCTACACAATGAATATCATATTGAGACTGTATCCAAAAATAAAATCTATCATCTGATCCTATGTGCACCCAAACATGTATATCCTTGCACCCAAGCATGTACATCCTAGCACTCACGATATACACAGAATAAATCTGAAAAGCAAATTTAAAAAAAAAATAAACGTTTTCACTCAAATGTATAGATCGGTCTATGTGGAGAATTAGTAATAAAAACTGGCCTATGAGGAGAAAGCACATTAGTGAGAGAAAGTCTTAAGGGATCTTTCCATAGCTCCTTCCAAATCTCTGCTTCCAGTACAATATTATGACTTTTAGTTTGATTTTTTTCTCAAGATGAAGTCCCACTATACTGGTGTGGATGACTTATTACTTTCTATTGTGGTGGAATAATTTTTTGTACACTGTTAAGATGTATCACTCAGATTGGTTTAATAAAAAGTTGAACTCCAATCAGTAGGCAGGATTTTCAGGGCAGAGAGGATGCTGGGAAGAATAAAGGGTATCACAAGCCAGATGCAGAGGAAGTAAGGCAGGAGGAGAGGTGAAAGTCCACGAGGCAATATATAAGTAGAAATAGGTTAATTTAAGCTATAAGAGCTAGTTAGAAACAAGCCTAAGCTATTGGCCAAGCTTTCATAATTAATAATAAATCTTCATGTCATGATTTGGGAGCTGGGTGGCAGGACAGAGAACTCCTCCTACATGCTAATGAAAACCAACTTTATCCTTCTTATCAATGCCTTTCAAATTCAGGGATTACAAGTGTGTGCCACACACTGTGAGAAGCAGCATATACTCTGCTATACACGCCTGCCACCATAAAGTTCATGATTAAAAACATGCATGGGGCCGGGCGATGGTGGCGCACGCCTTTAATCCCAGCACTCAGTAGGCAGAGGCAGGCGGATCTCCGTGACTTCGAGACCAGCCTGGTCTACAGAGCTAGTTCCAGGACAGGCTACAAAGCCACAGAGAAACCCTGTGTTGAAAAACCAAAAAAAAAAAAAAAAATTAAAAAAATAAATAAAAACATGCATGGTACGAATTAACCAAATGTGCACCCTAAAGAAATCTTCCTCAGGCTTATTCGTTTTCTTTCTTGATGTTCTTGAGAGTCTATGCATATTCTTCTAAATATTACACCAAAGCAATAAGTAATTAACATGTGGCATTCCACATAAATCATGGTACCAATAAAAACTTCATGAGCTGGTATAGGGCTTGCAAGACAAGCAGGAAGACCTAGATTTGATCCCCAGAACCTTTATTTTAAAAAAAAATTTGTACATGTTTGAAATCCCAAAGTTGGAAAGATGGAGAAAAGAGGACCCATCAGGGGCTGGAGAGGTTAAGAGCACTGACTGCTCTTCCGGAAGTCCAATCCCCAGCAACCCACATGGTGGCTCACAACCATCTGTAATAAGATCTGGCGCCCTCTTCTGGCCTGCAGGCATACATGGAGGTGAAAATGTACATAATAAATCTTAAAAAAAAAAAAAAAAAAAAAGAGGATCCATCAAGTACCAGGCCAGTGAATAGTCTTTAGAAAAAAAGAGGGGGAGGGGGAATTAGGGAACTGTGCTTGAAAAACACCAGAGAGATTGTCCTTTGGGCCTCTCATGCTTGTATCCATGCAAACACAAACATACACAGAAAAGTCAATAATTATAAGTCTTGGTCACACTTGCCTTTAATCCCAGACTCAGGAGGCAGAAAGTCTGAATTCAAGGCCAGCCTTGTATACACAGAGCTCCAGGCCACTCAGGACTTACTCAGTCCTATAAAATGAGATCCTATCTCCAAACAAAAACCAACTTACAATAGTCCTCAAGTACTATTCCTATGTGATTAGGTGCTCTGTATCTGTCATTCTCTCCCACTGAAGAAAAGAATCCACAACATTCCCTGAAAACCAACTGGGTGCACAAAGGGGCCCTTGGCACTCATGATTTTCTCACCTAAGATGAGCTGACACTATTATTAATTATACTTAATAATTATCATTTTACAGTCAATTCTTAATTCTTATACGTTTAATCACTGCTCATGTCTAATTCTAACCTTTTCTTCATACTATTATGTCTTCTCTGTTTTGTTATGGTAGGAAATAAACCTCACAGGTTGACACATTACCACTAACAATGCCTTTAAAACAATTCACCTTAACACACATACACACACAAAAACAAATGCTCAACAGATGTTGTAAAGAATAGAGGTTGGTGAACATAAGACTTGAAACTACATTTACACGAGCTTATATGCATTAAATGTTTATCGACTGAGATGCTATACTAACAACTGAATCCATTACAATTCTTCCCTTTTCAGAAATATAATCCCTCGCCGGGCGGTGGTGGCACACACCTTTAATCCCAGCACTTGGGAGGCAGAGGCAGGCGGATCTCTGTGAGTTCGAGAACAGCCTGATCTACAAGAGCTAGTTCCAGGACAGGCTCCAAAGCCAGAAAAACCCTGTCTCAAAAAAACAAACAAGCAATCAGAAATACAATCCCTCTTTATTCATCATTCACTAGAGAAGTGATAAAACATCTAGACTTTTAAATGAAAACACTTACAGGAGTAATTTGAATGTTAACATTTCTACATTTGATTTTATCTGATAATTAAGACTGCACACAAGACATTGTGCATGCTAAGCTAGCAATCTACCAGTGAGCCTAAATCTTTGTTTTGATTTAAAACTAAACTCCTCAGTCATGGTGTAACTACAATAATAATTCAGGCTGAATTTGTTGTTTTGTTTTTGAAACAGGGATTCTTTGGAGCCTGTCCTGGAACTAGCACTGTAGACCAGGCTGTTCTGAGTTCTAGATCTCCACCTGCCTCTGCCTCCAGAGTACTGGGATCAAAGGCATGCACCACTATCACCTAGTAGCTGATTTCAGGCTGAATTTTAAACTCCAGGTAAACGCCACCAATACAGAATTCAGCAAACTTACAAAGGCAACACTTACAGTAGTCATAAGGTGCTCTGTAATTAAGGCTATTTCTTGTTGTTTCTGGAGCAGCAACGGCATCCCCATCTCCAAAGCAGTGGCTCCTCGCAAATGGACCTTTTGCGCCGAGTGAACAACTAATGGTATGACCAATTTGGCCCACCTCACAGACTCTTCTCCCATTTGAACTGGGGCTTGCTCAATTAGCCTACAATAGAGAAATCAGTAACTAAATTAAACTTAAAAAAAAAAAAAAAACGAGGTCAAGTTAAATCATCAAGAAGCAAAGCCAGGTCGAGTGGTGGTCTTGAAAAAAAAACCAAAAAGAAAAAAGAAAGAAGCAAAACCAGGTGATACAGGCCTATAAATCCAACTGTTCAACAGGTTATGATCACAAGTTTCAAGGCCTACCTGAACTACACGCTGTGTTAAGTCCAGCCCTAGGCAAGTTGGTGAAAATGTCTCAAATTTATTTATTTTTTGTTTGTTTTTCCAGACAAGGTTTCTGTGTTGCTTTAGACCCAGTCCTGAAACTAACTCTTGTAGACCAGGCTGCCCTTGAACTCAGAGATCCGCCTGCCTCTCTTGGGATTAAAGGCGTTTGCCACCACTGCCTGGCTGTCTCAAATTTAAAAAACAGAAAAAGGACATCTGGTTTGGGATGCAATTTAAGCGGTAGAGCATTTACCTAATATGCTCAAATCACTCCCTAACACTACAAAAGAAATTACTAGAAAAATGAGCACACAGGATAACATGACCCAATTATTTCAAAATGTATACATTTCAAATGTATCATTTGTACAGAAATACAAAATGTATATACAGAGAAATAGATTAAATTGTGCCTGCACACATCAATTGCCCATGTGCATATGCCCTGGAATTCTGTTTTGATACGTTCTTTTTCTTGCAGCACTAGTGACTAAAGCTAGCACCTCATGCTTAAAAAGCACTCTACCACTGACTTTCAGGAAGGACACTTCTAGACTTTTCACAATCTTCATCTTAGAAAATGACTTTTGTTTCCAAGTCAAAGCTGATGAGATGCTTCAATGGGTAAAGGTGCTTGTTGGGAAGCCTGATGACCTGAGTTTTGATCTCTGGAACCCAGACTGTGGGAGAAAAGAACTTAATCCTTCATTTGTCCTCTAACCTCCACAAAGGCACAGTAGTATGTACAAACCAAGAATTCTAACTATACTATCAAATTGAACATTATTAAAGGTGATCATAATCTACCAAGTCAGTCATATAGCACCAGAACACAAAGCAAACAGCTGAACAACTAAAAAAACTTAGAAAATTAAACTATGGGCTGGAGAGATGGCTTAGTGGTTAAGAGCACTGGCTGCTCTTCCAGAGGTTGTGAGTTCAATTCCCAGCAACCATGTGATGGCTCACAACCATCTGTAATGAGATCTGGTGCCCTCTTCTGGCATGTGGGCAGACACGAAGGTAGAATGTTGTATGCACAATAAATAAACAAATAAAATCTTGAAAAAAAAAAAAAAGAAAGAAAATTAAACTATGTAAACTGTGCTGCCAGAATGTCTAAGAGGAAGTGCAAGGATGCTCCTGGAGGCCGGGCGGTGGGCCTTTAATCCCAGCACTCCGGAGGCAGAGGCAGGCAGATCTCTGTGAGTTCGAGACCAGCCTGGTCTACAAGAGCTAGTTCCAGGACAGGCTCCAAAACCACAGAGAAACCCTGTCTTGAAAAAAAAAAAAAAAAAAAAAAAAAATGCTCCTGGCTAGCTCACTTACGACTCTGAAAGCCTTTACATACAATTTTTTAGGACCAAAATATATTACCAACAGAAATATAGCCAAGACTATTTCAGTAAAATATAAGAACAGCAACTTACAGCCCGGGGAGACTTAGCAGGGGTGGGGGATGCAAGGAGCCATGCAAGCAGGCAGTGCCGGGCTTCTTGGGGAGGCGCTTTTTTTGTTTGTTTAATCTCAGCACTAGGGTGGCAGAGTCAGGCGGACCTCTGAGAGTTCGAGGCCAGCCTGGTCTACAAGAGCTAGTTCCAGGACTAAGCATAATGATAATAAATTCAATCCCAGAACTCCCGTGGTAGATGGACTACTCCGAGTTGCTCTCTGACCTTGAGTGTAGGTGCACACACACCAAGTAAATACCTTCCTAAATGGGGAAAAACTACAAATTTTTTTCACCTTATTACCTTTCTCTTGCTTGGTGTGGGTCTAAAGGATATTCACCTTTGTTTTTTTTCCTATGTACGTATGTGTACATGTACCTGCATTTATGTCTACACATCCAGAGTGCTTAGAGGTCAGAGAACTTGTAGGAATAGGTCTCTCCTTTCCCATGGGTACTAGGGATTGAACTCCGGTTGTCAGGCTTGGTAGCAAACTTGCCAACTCCATTGTTTAATATTATCTCACCATATATACAAACCCCAAAGCAAAATTTTATACAACAAACTGCATACCTTATAATAACATTTAATGCTTCAAAATCAACAACAGCAGAATGTATCTCTCCTTTACTTAGTAGCACTTCCAATGAATCAATAATACTGGATACCTAAACGACAGAACAAATACACACGAATTAAATGAGGCACAACAGTTTTATTAGCATATAATTCCAATGCCCCAGTACTCACCATTTTGCTAATAACTTCAGTAGGAAACGTCTGTTTGGATAATACCCACAGTGCCCTGGTACACACATTTTTGTCTGAACTCTTTATGATATCATTCAAAGTTAAAAGCAGTTGTTGAATATTTGCCTCTGAAAAACACGCAAGTTTTAATTTCAATTATGTACCATAGTTTAAAATCTTTAAAATCACAAACACAAAATAAAAACAACAAAGACAGATGAGGGGATCAGAAATCCCAATTTCTTTTTTTTTTTTTT
>NC_022011.1:65169715-65180929 GCF_000317375.1 Microtus ochrogaster | reverse complement strand
TGTAGACCAGGCTGATCTCGAACTCACAGAGATCCGCCTGCCTCTGCCTCCCGAGTGCTGGGATTAAAGGCGTGAGAAATCCCAATTTCTTATATGTGTGACATGATGATCGGACAATCTGCAGAGACAGATATCACAATTCTTGTCAAAATACAAAATCCTGACTAAAGCAGAAGACGGTAAAGAAAACAGATAGTAGCAGACTGCAAACCTTTTATCTCACACAACTCAATTAACTACTGTCATCTTCGGATGCTAACAAGTCTCATGCAAGAGAAAAAACTGCAACACTTCACTGAGGGGAAAATAATAATTTCACGATATCCTTATTGCCCACCTCTCAATTCTTAACATGCAAGCTATAGGTTTCCTTTCCAATTGCAGACTATAAAGCAATAGAATTACTTAAAACCTGGAAAATATCAAGCTCTATACTTTCAATACCACTTCCAAACTAACATTTACCATAGTATACAAGACCTCTTCATCTCATTAAGTTCCTTAGGAAATATGCCTGTCACATGAATCAGATAAATTACTGTTAACTTCAAATTTAAAAAATATATTCTATCTGGGTGGTGATGGCGCACAACTTTAATCCCAGCACTCAGGAGTGGAGTTCAAGGCCAGCCTGGTCCGGAGAGCAAGTTCTAGGACATCCAGAGCTATGTAACATAAGGAATAAGGAGACTCTTTCGAAAAACCAAAAAGGGGAAAAATTATATGTGTATATGTATGTATGTATGTATATATATATATATATATACACACACACACACACAATTTTTGTAGAATATGTATGTAATTTTAAATATTTAATTTTAGCCAGGCGGTGGTGGCGCAGGCCTTTAATCCCAGCACCCAGGAGACAGAAGCAGGCTGATCTCCGTGAGTTCAAGGCCAGCCTGGTCTAGAAGAGCTACAGGAACCAAAAAGCTACAGAGAAGCCCTGTCTCAAAAATCCAAAAAAATAAATAAATATTTAATTTTTAGTAGGGGTGTGTGTGTGTGTCCTACTAAAAAACAGTTTGGGACCAATCCAAGACTAAGCCTGAAAGGCCCTTGTCATTAAGCATAATGATAATAAATTCAATCCCAGAACTCCCTTGGTAGATGAACTACTCCAAGTTGCTCTCTGACCTTGAGTGTAGGTGCACACACACACACACACCAAGTAAATACCTTCCTAAATGGGGAAAAACTACAAATTGTAAAACTAATCCATAAATAACAGTACTTTAACTGCATTAAACTATACTTTAAACTTAACAGATATCAATAGCTATAATCATTTTACCTACCTGATAATCCTGAGGTAATTTTGGGATTATATAAGCAAAATCCCAAGGCTTGTAGAGCAGCACTACTCAATTCTGAGTTCTGGCTGGAAATGTGAGCCTACAAAATCAAAATAACACTCACAGCAGAGAAACCGTTTCTAGAATCAAATCCAACTACAACCCAAATTCAATGCATTTTAATCCAATCAATCAGGCAACCTTTTGGGAGTAAGTGAAAACAGGCAACGTCTGGCAAAGGAGAAGGAACTAGAAAAGATCTACTGGAAGGGGTTGGAAAGATGATAGCTCAGCAGTTACTCTGGTAGAATGTCTTGATTTGGATCCCAGTGCCCACATGGCAGCTCACAACCTGCCTGTTAACTCCAATTCATGGGGTTCTGACACCCTCTTCTGGCTTCTATGGTCAAAGCACAGGTACACAGACATACATGCAGGTATTAAAATTTTTTAAATCAACTTAAAGAACATTTTTTAAAAAAAGATAAATGACATCTCATGCAAAAACAAAGAAAAGGCCAACAAATGAAAGATGTTAAAATTATTAGACAGGAAACAAATGGGGGCATATCTCCACAATGAGTAAGCGAAGTCTCAAATGAAAAGTTGCCATCCTAGGTTTAGAATGGAGCAATGCCTTCTTCCTCTAAGACTAGGAAAGGGAAGCAGTTGCAGTGTAGCAATTCCAAAGTATCTACTATATATCAGGCATTTTATCTCAATCCTAAAATTAAAAAAAAAATAAAGAAATTTGGGGCTGGGGATGTACTTTTCAGTTGGTATAGTACTCGTCTAGCATGCATGAAGCCCTGGGATCAATCCCCGGCACTGCATAAATGCAAAGTGGTGGCACGTGCCTGTAATCCCAGACTGGGGGGGCAGGAGGATCAGAAGTTCAAGGTCATCCTCAGCTATATAGAAGTCCAAGGCAAGCCTGGACTAGAGACCCTGTCAAAAAAAATAGTAATAATTTCAATGAGGTTGGGATATTTAATTTAATATTTTCATTCTAAAAACAAAGTATTTGTTGAAAAATGTTGATGGCACATCATGAAGTCACTAAGTGGTGGAGAGGCTAAGACTAACGACTGCCCGATAGTAACTATGACCATTAAATAAAAGGAGCAAGCCAACTATAATTTTAACAATTTTTCAAGCAGGTATAATTATCAAAAATTGAACATGGATGAAAACAAATTAACATGTACTGTGGGTTTTGCTAGTCCCAGCCTATAATCCTTATATTTGAGCGGCAGAGGCAGGAGGATTGTCACCTAACTACCTGGCTTAAGGTCACACGGCTTTACTGGAAAAATGTCCCAAAAACTCCCTCGCTCCACCAAAAACATGTATAATTGTCATTTTAAGATAACATACTTGAGCCGGGCGATGGTGGCGCACGCTTTTAATCCCAGCACTCGGGAGGCAGAGGCAGGCGGATCTCTGTGAGTTCGAGACCAGCCTGGTCTACAGAGCTAGTTCCAGGACAGGCTCCAAAGCCAGAGAAACACTGTCTCGAAAAAACAAAAAGAAAAAAAAAAAGATAACATACTTGTATACTTGCAAAAAGCAAACAGATTTTATCTGTGACAATTGTTTTAGGCTTTGAATTAAGGCAGTCCTGAAGACTTCAGCAAACAAACCAGTTTCCTGACCTGCTGCGGGTATAGCTTGATGGTACATAGAAAGCACTTCACTAGCATGCCAGAGGCCCTAAAGTATGGAAATTAAAGTGAGAGAACACAGAAGGTAATTAACAGTACCTGGTGAACCATACTTAATAAAAAAAGAGAGAGCAATCCTGTTAATATAACCGCTGCTATGGTGTATTCGGGGTTAAAAATGCACTGGGTGATGCTAGAGCCCAAGTGAAGAATCATTTACTGGAAAGACAGTTAGGAGTTGCACCTGGAATCCCAAAGATTCAAAAAAATAAACACAGACCTTTAAAACTGTATAGAGCCGAGGAAGATTTTTCTCAATTTCTGCAATGACTTCTTTTCCTTCTTGTCCAGTCATACGACTTTAAAAGGAAACAGAACACAAGCTTAGGCAAAAAGGACAAACAGAAAAGTACTGTAATCACTTCTAAGAATTACTTTCAGAAGCCCGCAGTGGTGTGCACGCCTTTAATCTCAGCACTAGGGTGGCAGAGGCAGGCGGATCTCTGTAAGTTCGAGACCAGCCTGGTCTACAAGAGCTAGTTCCAGGACAGGCTCCAAAGCTATAGAGAAACCCTGTCTCGAAAAACCAAAAAAGAAAATAGGTAGGTAGGTAGGTAGGTAGGTAGGTAGGTAGGTAGGTAGGTAGGAAGGAAGGAAGGAACTTTACCACTCTGGCAGAGGGCCCACGTTCAATTCCTAGCACCTGTCAGGTGGCTCACAACCACCTGTAGCTCAAGTTCCAGAGTCACTCAACACTAGTATCCAATATTAAGAACTTTTAAGTTTCTGAAGATTGCTTTCAAGCCCTTGGAAAAAAATCAATTCCTTAAAAATGCTTTAGAGTCTATAGAAAGCATACTGTAAACTGATCAAAAATAAACGGTAACTTGATCCAGGCGGTGGTGGCGCACACTTTTAATCCCAGCACTCGGGAGGCAGAGGCAGGCGGATCTCTGAGTTCGAGGCCAGCCTGGTCTACAGGAGTTAGTTCCAGGACAGGAACCAAAAGCTACGGAGAAACTGTCTCGAAAAACCAAAAAGAACGAATGAGCAATAACTTGCACAATTTATTCAATTTTTGACTCTTTTAGAAAAGAAAATGACTATCCCTTTCCCTAGTCACATATTTTCTAATTTTATGGTCATTTGCAAAATCTTTGAAAATCTCTGTAGTCTTTTAAATAAAGTAAAAACCAGGTTCCTGGCTCTATGGGGAGGGGGTAAGTAGACGGGCAGAGATGGCGCTTGCCTTTTATCCCTGCAGTCGGAGGCAGAGGCAGGAGGATCTCAGAGTTCGAGGCCACCAGGTCCCCGGGACAGCCTAGGCTATGACACAGGAGAACCCTGTCTAAAAGGGGGGGGGGCAGGCTCGCGCACCTACACCCTCAACCCCGAGAAGGCGTCCGCAGGATCTTAACTTGGGGGCGAGCGGGGACCCCATGCCCCTAACTACAGCAAACCATCCCGGACCGCCGCCAACTTTCGCACCGCGTCCGGGACTCGCCGGGAGAAGCGCGGCTCTCTTCAAATTCCTTCCCAGCTCAAACTTTTCCTCAAAGCTCCCGCTTGCCAGCCAAACAAACAAAACAAAACAAAACAAAAAAGCACCTCCCCAAGAAGCCCTGAAGCGCCGCCGCTGCGCCCCGCATCGTCACCTGGCAGGCATGGCCCGGGGCGCCCCGCACTACCCACTCGCGTCCCCTACGGCTCCCCGCGTCCCCCGCCCCGGCTCGGTCTCCCCGAGCGGCCTCACCTGGTCAGAGTTAGGTAGGCGTCCGTCTGCTCGCCGGGAGACGCCGAGGGGTCCTCCCAAGTCTCCAGGAGCGGCTCCAGGGGGCTGCGACCCGCGGCCGTCATCTCGGCCACCCTGAAGCGAGGCCGGAAGACACCGGTGACCGGTGGCACGGCTCGCGCGGCGCCCTCACCTGCACGCCGGGCCGCGCGCTCGCAAGGCCGCCCTCCCGCTCGTCCGCCCGCCTACCCGCTTCCCGCCGCCGCTTCTCTCAGAACGGCGCGGCCGCGAGGGGGCAGAGGCAGCGCCGGCCGAGCCTCCCTCCCGCGCCTCACCCCACGCGGGAAGTCCGCTCCGCCGCTCTCCGCCCAGGGCCGCCGTCCGCTCCCGGCTCGCGCTATTTACTCACGCGTGCCGCCCGCTCCTCCACGACCAAGATGGCGGCGGGGGGCGGGCCCACAGCGGCGCGCGGGAGCCGGGCAGGCCTGGCGGGAGAGGCTCGAGCCAATCCAACGGGCGGCGGCGGCGCGCCGGGCTGCTCGATGGCCTGCCGCCCGCCCCCGCCCCCTGGGTCACCTTCGGGGAGGGGGGAGTAGCCCCGGGGGCGGGGGCTAGAAATCGGGGTGGGTGGGGACGCTCGACTCCACCTGATCCAATCCTGGGCTCCTCCGCCGACCAAGTTTGCAAACTCCCTAGGACGGTGCTTTCTAGAATGAGCGAGCCAATTTGATTGAAAAGTCGATGGCAGGCTGTTTGGCTTGTTGTTGTTGTTGTTGGGTTTTTTGTTTCCTGGGGGTCCAATTCTGAGCCTCGCGCCTTGAAACCCCAGCTATTTCTAAGCCACACGCCCGAGCCCTAAGGGTAAGTCACGGGCACACCTCCAGCGAGCCTACTTGGAAGCTTTGGGCAGCGAGCTCAGCAGATTGATAACAGCTCAGTTTTTTTTTTCCTCTAGCACCTTTCTCTGCAAAGAAGCAGGGGGGGGGGGGAGGCCAATGTCGTTCACAACAAAGGCCTGGAGAAGGGCGGTATTGAAGTGCAGATTTCAGAATACCGCCCTTCGGCCTTGGGATTCCTCAGATTCAGGCCGCTGCCTAGAATCTTCCTTCGGTTTGACCCCAGGTGTGGAGGGTGAGCTTCTCTCGGCTTTCCACAGGTATAGGGGAAACTGCACTACAGAACGGTTTTTCTCATGAAAAGCCTTCCGCGTGCCTCTAAACACGCTCCACACCAGGCAGAGTTGTCTCAACTAAATGCCCAGAAGGTCCAGGAAGCAGGACCTTGCAGGACCTTGGCTCGTGCCTTTACTCCCTCCTCCCAAGATGGAGTACGCCGAGACGGGCAGATGAGTTCAAGGCCCCCTGGTCAACATGGAGAGTTCCAGGCCAACTAGGGCTATAGAATGAAACTTTGTCTCAAAAAGAAAAAAAAAACTTAAAACAACAAAAAAATGCTAAGCCAGTCCAGGCCGAGTTCGGTAAGCAGAATACTAGCCTAGCATACACGAAGCACGCGGGGTTCCAACTTCGACACAGTTGTCAACAATCCACCAAAACTTTTTTTTTCCTCGTAAAGAACCCTTATTTTTAGAAAGATTCCTTTTCAAGAATTATGGTCCTTTAAACATGGTGGTACACCCCTCTATCCCAGCATTCAGGAGGCTGAAGTCGACAAGATTCACAGTTCCAACTCAAACTGACCTAGTCACAAAAGCAAAAAAAAAAAAAAAAAGAAAAAAAGAAAAATACACTGAGTGCTCAGCCCGGTTTAGGAGGATTTGAAACCCACCCTTGAGATGAAATCCTTCCCTCATTTACACTTTTACCACCCACATTCCTTCCATAGAAATTTAAATTCTGCTGCTGCCACGCTAAAATTTACCAAGACCCTCCAGGCTCTGGCTCCCCGTGCTGGGATCAAAGGCGTGCACCACCACACCTGATCTCCTAAAATGACTTTAATTTTGTGCGGTCTGGTCGCGGACATATGCAGCAGAACTATTGAGAAGTGTTGAATTTAAGTAGAGTGAGATCCAGCTAATCTCACAATCCAAACAATCTCAGTGGGGTCCCAGCTCTGCTCTTTGGTGTCGTTTTTCTGTTTGATATAAAAAGCTTAAAGATTGGCCAGGCGGTGGTGGCGCACGCCTTTAATCCCAGCACTCGGGAGGCAGAGGCGGGCGGATCTCTGTGAGTTCAAGGCCAGCCTGGTTCCAGGACAGGCTCCGAAGCTACAGAGAAACCCTGTCTTGGAAAAAAAAAAAAACACCTCGGCGCATGGACTCTTCCACACAGCTTCTGAAATGCTGGCTACCTCCAAGCTTCTCTTTTCTAGAAAACCTAGTCAACACAAATCTGTAATCCCAACACTTACAAGTCTGAGGCAGTAGAATGGCTGTGAGTTCCAGACCCACCTGGGATGTATAATGAATACCACGCCAGTCAGAGCTATGAAGAAAGACCGTTCCTGTCTCCACAAAACAAGCCAGGTGTGGTGGTGCACGCATTTAATCCCAGCACTTGGGAGGCAGAGGCAGGTGGATCTCTGAGTTCAAAGGCCAGCCTGATGATAAACACAGCAAGTTCCAGAATAGCCATAGCTACATAGAAAGAGCCTGTTTAAAAATTAAAAATGTTATACTTTTATATATATACATAAATATAAAAATTAAAATATATTTATGTAAAAACTATATAATGCATCTATTAATATCTATATGTTTACATATACATGTATCTTTCAGAAAAGTCAGGCATAGGGGAGGGTCATGCGCTTGGGAAGTGGAAGCAGAAGGATCAGGAATTCATCCTCAACTAAACAGTATGCTAGGAAAGAATTCACCTATGCATAACAGAATTTTTTTTTTAATTTTTTCGTTCTTTTTGTTGGGGGGGGGGGGACAGAGCTGAGCCTGGATTTCATGGCATAGCTTTTGCTGGCCTAGAGCTTAAACTCATAGTAGTCTGTTTGCTTCTGCCTCCTAAATGCTGGGATTAAAAGCATGTGCCCCCACACTCAGCTTTTCCTAACTTGTTAACGTGTGTGTGTGTGTGTGTGTGTGTGTGTGTGTGTGTGTGTGTATTTGAAAGAGAAATGTAAGTCAGACAGTTTGAGGAAGATGGTTCTCTCCACCATGCGAGCTCCAGGCCTCCAACCCAGATTGTTAAGCTTGCTAATAAACACTTTTACTTGATGAGCCAACTCACCAACCCCCTTTTTCTGTATCTTAAATGTATTGGGGTGGGGGGGATTTGGAATCTCGAGAGCTACAAAAATAATCGGAACTGACAATCTTGAGAAGAGGAAAAGCTGTTTTATTAGGTGTTGGGCCTTCTGAAAGAACAAACTTAAGAGAATGAACTTAAGTCCTCATCCCTAGGAAAGTGAACGGGTAATATTAAACATTGTTTTGATGGGGTCTCATCAAGTATCCTGGGCTAGCCTCAATCTCCTGCCTCCATCTCTTGAGCGCTAGAATTACAGATCCTTGCCACTGTGTCAGGGGTCAATCTTTTTTGATTGTCAGATTAAGAGTATTTTTCTTGGGCTGGAAGGTAGCTCCATGGATAAAGTGCTATCTATAATCGTGAGAACTGGAGTTCAGATCTGGGTGGAGTGGCATATATCCATTATAGCAGTGGGTGGGGGCAGGAATGAGCTATTTGTCTGTGATTCTAGTGGAAGTAGAGGCAGGAGAATCAGGTGTTCAAGGCCATCCTGGTACATACTTGGTTCTAGAACAGCCTGAGCCATCTGAGACCTTCTCCCAATCCCTCTGTCTGCACACACACACACACACACACACACACATACACACACACACACACACAGAGAGAGAGAGAGAAAAGGCCAAACACATGTTAATATAAATGCCATATTGTATTTGTTTTCAAGACAGGGTCTCTCTGTTTAGCAGCCTTGGCTGTCACTCAGTAAACCAGGCTGGCCTCATACTTACAGAGACTGACCTACCTCTGCCTCTGGAGTGCAGGTGTGTGCCACCACCACCCAGCTATTCTTTTGTTTGTTTGTTTGTTTGTTTTGACACAAATCTTGGTTGGCCTTGAACTCACACCCATTCTCCTTCCTCAAACACACACACACACACACACACACACAATGCTGGGATTGCAAGTGTTCAATGCTTGTAACCCTTTTAAAGCACTTTATTTTGAGGCAGGGTTTTGATCAATCAGTGCAAGATGACCTTAAACTTGTGATCCTCCCACCTCAGCCTCCTGAGTAGCTGAGATCAGAAAGTTAGGCATTAACGCCCAGATTAATTTTTTAAAAGTTTATTGGTATATAGTAATTAAATAAAACAACTGGTTTCCTTATGTCATTTTATACATGTATGTAATGTAATTTGATCATATCCAGGCCCCATTACCTCTTCCTGTCTTTTTCCTGCTTTCCACTGTTCCCAAAGAGATACCTTTCTAGTCTCATAAAATTTTCTCCTCTCCTTAAGTCTGGATTCTGTGCATAAAATAGATAGATAGATAGATAGATAGATAGATAGATAGATAGATAGATAGATAGATAGATAGATAGATAACTTGATGTTAATAACAAATAACAAGTGTTTTTCTGAGTCTGGTTTCATGTGACAGGAAGGTCTCATATTCCTGCAAACATGATTTCACTCTTCATTATGGTTAGATCATGGGGGTTAAGGGTATAGCTAGATGTTGGATGTTAGAGCACTTGCATGGTGCTATCATCTTATCCTGTCAGAATGGCTAAGATCAGGAAAAATAAGTACCAGTTCATGCTGGAGAGGATGGAGAGCAAGAAGAACACTCTTCCATCACTGGTGGGAGGGTAAACTTGTATAGACACTATGAAAATCAATATGGGTTTGGGATTCAATCTACCACAAGACCTAGCTATACCACTCTGGGCATATACCCAAAGTACAATTCATCCTACCGCTAGGACACTTACTCAGCCATGTTTATTGATGCTCTATTCATAATAGCCAGAAATTGGAATCAGTCTAGCTCTCTCAATAGAAGAATGGATAAAGAAAATGTGGTACATTTACACAATGAAGTATTGTTTAAAAACAAATGGCATCATGAAATTTGCAGACAAATAGATGGAACTAGAAAAAAAAAATATCCTGAGGTAACCCAGACCCAGAAAAATAAATACGGTATGTATTTATATGTAGATATTAGCTGTTAGATAAATGATAACAAAGTTATAACCTATAGATCCAAAGAGGTTAGGCATGGAGGAAAGAACTAGAAGGAACACATACATATCCCTGACAGGGAGAAATAGAATAAGTTGTGTGGGTGGACTGGGGATGGGGCTGGGGAGATGGGAGGGTCACGTGGACATGGGGAAGAGGGACTAAGGGATGGAATGTGGTGAGAGACAGAATTGAGGGGCATCTGAGGAAGGTAAGGAAATGTAGTACAGTAGAAACCCCCTAAAATATATGAAGGCAATCCTAGTGAAATCTCCAAATAATGAGGGAGATGGGGCCCCAACTGGTCATCTCTGGTCCCATGGAAATCCTCAAAAAATCTAGGCTATTGGCAAGACAATAGGTAACTCTCCATAAAATAGCAAGTCCCCTTTGCTGAAGATAACACCCTTACAACTCATTGAACATGGAGAGATAATGCTAGTGCCTATATAGAACCTCCACCCCCTTGTTCTAGTGTCTTTGGTATAGGAAGGTACTCTGCAGGCTACCAAAAGAGAAGCATGGACATCAGTCCAGCCACAAACCTGTGATCTACAATCTGTCCTGCCTGCAAAATCTGTTAGGGCAATCGTGACACATAGTTTGGGGGAGTAGCCAACCAATGTCTGATTTGACTGAAAACCCACTCTAAGAGATGGAACCCAAACCAGACACCTCTTGGATGACCAAGAACCAGAGACAAAATAGTCCAGAGAGGTAGGGCAAAACCAAACACTACTAGCCTAAAAAAAAAAAAAAATCAATAAAATGACCTCTGATGCTCTGATGATATTCTGTTATACTCATAGCCATCGTCAGAGAGGTTTCCTCCTACAGCAGATGAGAATGTTGGACTCTAGCGTCCAAACACCAAACACCGAGGAGGAGGCACCCCCAGAGACCACCTCACACACCACAGCTGATGCAAAAGCATGAGGATTTTATTAATTCTGCAGGGTCCCCCAGCATTCAGGAAGCTGAGAGACTTCAAATACAGTCTACTTTTAAAGGGGCCACAGAAGCAAGGGGGTTTGTTCTTTGACTATTCTGATTGGCTTATTCGAAAGGGCTATTACCAATAATTGACTAGAGAGCTGTTGCCAGATCAGATGAGGTAAGAGGTCATTTTGACCCCGTTTCCCAGGAGACCGAATCAAAACATAACGTATATGTATATGGGTAATTGTTCAGGAACTGAGTACGTGCATGTGTAGCTGTTAGTTCCCAGGGGAGGAGGGGAAGCACTGTGGCACGGAGGCTGAGAGGATTCAGAATTGTCAGAAATGGCTTCAGAATTGTCTTAAAGTCTTTTTTTTTTTT
>NC_022011.1:65166560-65169255 GCF_000317375.1 Microtus ochrogaster | reverse complement strand
CGAGACAGGGTTTCTCTGTGGTTTTGGAGCCTGTCCTGGAACTAGCTCTTGTAGACCAGGCTGGTCTCGAACTCACAGAGATCCTCCTGCCTCTGCCTCCTGAGTGCTGGGATTAAAGGCATGCGCCACCACCTTCCGGCTCTGCACCAGGTCTTCTGTGTATATTTCAGCTTTCAGTTTAATACCTTTATGGGATTCTTGTGTGTGTGTGTGTGTGTGTGTGTGTGTGTGTGTGTGTGTGTGTGTGTGTTTGAGTGGGTCTCTGATTCTTGTGCCTTCTCCTGGGGCTCTTCCTTTTGTTGGTTTGCCTTGTCCAACTTCACTGTGATAATTTTTGTTTTGTCTGATTACATCTTAATTTGTTATTTTTTGTTTAAAAAATAGGAAATTAAAAAATTAAAACATGGAAAAAAAAACCTAATGCCCTCTGCTGCCAAGCATGCACCTGTATTCTCATGGGATGTGACCTATGATTGGCCGACTGAGAAGAAAAGACTAGGGTCTGGTTTACAGATGGCTCTGAATATTACTCAGGCAGGCATCACCCAGAAGTAGACAGCTGCAGTATTACAGTGCCTTTCAGGGACAAAAGACAAAGGAAATCTCCACAGTGGGCAGAACTTCTTGTGGTACACATGCAGTTACATTTTGTTTAGAAGGAGAAATGGCATATGTGCAATTGTTCACTGATTCAGGGCTGCAACCAATGGACCAGGGACTTGGGAAGAGCATCATTGGAATACTGGAAGACATCTGGGGAAGAAGTATGTAGATAGATCTCTCCAAATGGACAAGAAATGTAAAGCTGCTTGTGTTCCAATGTAAATGCTCACCAAAAGATGATATCAGCTTAGGAGAAGGTCAGTAATCAAGTAGGTAGGAGGACCCATTCTGTGGACAGTCCACTGCTTTCCTTGCTACTCCTGTCATTGCTCAACAGGCACGTGAGCAAAGTGGCCATGGTGGCAGAGATAGGCATGATGCATGGGCTTAACAACAATGGCCTTCCACTTGCCAAGGCTGACCTAACTTCAGCTGCTACTGAATGCCGGATCTGCCAACAGCAGAGACCAACACTTAACCCCAGATAAGGCACCATTCCCCAGGGTGACCAGCCAATGACCTGGTGGCAGGTTGACCACATTGGACTACTTTTTCCATGGAAAGAACATTTTGTCCTTACTGGCATAGATATTTATTCTGGTTATGGATTTGCATTTTCTGCACATAATGCTTCTGCCAACATCACCATCCATAGACTTATAGAATGCCTTATCCATGGTCATGGTATTCCACACACTATTGCTTCAAACCAAGGAGTTTATTTCACAGCCAGAGAAATATGACAGTGGGCCCATGATTATATAATCCACTGGTCTTACCATGTTCCCCATCATCCTGAAGCAGCTGGGCTGATAGAAAGATAAAATGGCCTTTCAAAGACACAGTTACAGTTCCAATTAGGTGATAGCAGCCTGGAGGGTGTGGGTAGGGTTCTCCAGAAGTCAATATATGCTTTGAATCAGCATCCGATATATAGTACAGTTTCTGTGATAGCCAGGATACACAGGTCCAGGAATCAAGGGGTAGAAAAAGGGAATAAAAAAGAAAAAAGGAAAGAAAGAAAGAAAGAAAGAAAGAAAGAAAGAAAGAAAGAAAGAAGAAAGGTAGATCTAGAGATCATGTGACTTAAAGGAAAGGAAACATTACTGTATTCAAGTAAAGTCTAAAGTCCCTACAATGAGCCTTCAAGTGTGGGTCCCACTATTTTTAGAGCACTTGTCAGCATCTCTGCTTCTGCCCTTCCCTCTCTCTAGACCAGAAGTTCTCAACCCTCCGAATGCTGCGACCCTTTGTTACAATTCCTCTTCTTGTGCTGACCCCAAACCATAAAATTATTTTATTGCTACTTTATAACTGTAACTTTGCTACTTTTATGAATCATAATTTAAGTATCTGATATGGGACCCCAAGGGGGTCATGACCCACAAGTTGAGAATTGCTTCCCTGGACTGTTTTTACCCAGCAGCAGTCAGCAAGCCGAACAAATCCTACCAGAGAGATCTTCTGGAAATTGTGCACAAATTACAAGCTTTTGGCATGAAAGTGGGTTCACACATACATGGCCTTTAGTAACATTTAAGCATATTTTCTTGGACTACTGGCAAGAAGAGATGAACATGCTCCATAACAATGTCAGAAGGTTTAAAATTCAGGACCCAACCGATTCCTAGCAAATCCCCTGTAGCTTAAAGCTTTAAAAAAAAATATTGTTTTGGTTTTTTCGATACAGGGTTTTTCTGTGTAGTCCTGGCTGGCCTGGAGCTCACTCTGTAGACCAGTTGGCCTCAAACTCAGAGATTTGCCTGACTCTGCCTCTGGGATTAAAGGCATGAGTCCCCACTACCTGACTAGCTTCAAGCTTTAATACTATAGGATTTATGCAAATAACATTAAAGAACTTGAGCTTGGCAAAGTGTACCCCAGCAGGATATTAAATTAGATAGATATACAGAATGCCAATAATGCAGGATATAAGAGTTCAAGACATCTTTGGCATTAGTAATGAATAAATGGCATTAAAATTGCTTCTGCCCGCTAAATAAGAAGGTGAATCCAAAGACAAACATATAGGAATCCCCCTGAATATTAACCTTCATCAGGCGATGAAAGGAGACAGAGACAGAGACCCAAA
>NC_022011.1:65162918-65165820 GCF_000317375.1 Microtus ochrogaster | reverse complement strand
CTCTATGAGTTTGAGGCCAGCCTGGTCTACAAGAGCTAGTTCCAGGACAGGAACCAAAAGCTACGAAGAAACCCTGTCTCGAAAAATCCAAAAAAAAAAAGAAAGAAAGAAAGAAAGAAAGAAAGAATGAGTGAATGAAAGAAGAAAAACAGCCAAGTCACTAGAGAAGTCTTATCTCTACCAAACCTGGGCCAACTAAGCCCTGAGCTGCTGTGTCCTCCCATCTTATATTCCCCTTTAGTGCTGGAATTAAAGGTTTGTTAGATGTGTGAGCCACCACCACCTGCATCTGTTTCTGCATTGATCTTGTGTAGCCCAGGGTGGCCTTGAACTCACAGAGATCCACCTGTTTCTGCCTCCCAAGTACTGGGATTAAAGGCACACGCCACTACTACCCAGCAAAGTAAGCCACTTTTACCCATATTTCCAATATGAGGAATGACCATATTGGAGCTGGAATGATACTGGGATCTTCTAATAGGGTTGTCAAGAGAGTGACCCTATCTCTCCTTAAACAGCATATGCTGTAAAAACTCTGCTGCACTTTGTGACAGGATGAAAAGGCTCTTGTCTTGGCTTCTCTATCTGGAATTTCTCTGTTGCCCATTCCTTGCTGTCATTTACACATAAACTCTATACCAGTGGTGAAGTCATATACTGGTTGCAGCCTCTGTAGCAATAAGCATGATTGGCAATGTCTGTGTTGCTGCTGCTGCTGCTTGCTGCATTTGGCTAGGCATAAGAAGGCCCGTCAGTACCAGGGCCCACGGCTCCTCTGCTTGCTACTTTCATGATTACAATCACAGGCAGAGCATACTGTCGTGTAGATCTTTAGACTTAACTCCTTCTGAATCAGTGCTTTTCTCTAACATCGTTTTCCCTTGAGCATCTAGAATGTCACATTTTAGTGTCCATCTAGTAAGAAGACATAGGATCAAAGGCCCAACCAACTAAGGGAGTGTCTTCCTTCGCATAATTCAGTCTCAGAAGAAAGAAATGAAAGATGCGGCCATCTTATACAAACACTGCTGAAAAACAGCAAAAGCAGTTCTAAAATATACTTACTGTCCAATGAGATGTGGCTCGTGGAAGCAAGTATATAAAGCTACAGCAGCCTCGAGTATCCACCTGTACATAAGACTACAGCAGCTGAGCAGGGCGGTGGTGGCGCACGCCTTTAATCCCAGCACTCGGGAGGCAGAGGCAGGCGGATCCCTGTGAGTTCGAGACCAGCCTGGTCTACAAGAGCTAGTTCCAGGATAGGCTCCAAAACCACAGAGAAACCTTGTCTCGAAAAACCAAAAAAAAAGACTACAGCAGCTAAATATCCATCTTTAGGGTTGGGGATGTAGCTCAGCTGATAGCTTACCTAGCATACAAGAAATACTGGGTACCATTCCCAGCACTGCAGAAAACCAGGACCAGGCATGGTGGTGATCACTTGTAATCCCAGCACTTGGGAGATGGAGAGAGAAGTCAGGAACTCAAGGTCCCTCCTTGGCCATTTAGCAAGTTTGAGGTAGCTTGAAATTCTATCTCAAACAAGTAAACAACACAATGGTGGTGGTGGCAGTATCATATATTGTACCCGACCCTGTCTGTACTAGCTGAGCACAGGATCTATCTTTGGTTGATAGTTTTTGCAGTATTTGTCAGAGACTGAGCCCATAGCATAGATCCTCTGCTTCAGATCCTTGCATTTGAAGGTGGATTAACTTTGTATTTGAATGTGAACTGACTCTGAATTTTACTTCATCATGTTCTCTACTTTCTCCACTGAAATGAACTCTCTAATTACAGAGGATGGCCCAGGAAGTTCTGTGACTCTCTAGAGACAGGAATGACTCCTTTACGAAGTTTGGCACCAGACTGTCTGTTCTGGCCAGTCTGGCCTTGCTGGTCTCCCTCCAACACAGAGTTCAGTTCCTTCTGCTCCAGTCTTTCTGGATGACCTCTGAGGACTGTCATTTTTGCTTCTCCAGCTACATGTCCTTCTGTTTCAGCTTACTCAACGCTTTGAGCTCTCCTAAGCATTGCCTTCTCAAGACATGCTCTTCTGTCGGGCGATGGTGGCGCACGCCTTTAATCCCAGCACTCGGGAGGCAGAGGCAGGCGGATCTCTGTGAGTTCGAGACCAGCCAGGACAGGCTTCAAAGCCACAGAGAAACCCTATCTCAAAAAACCAAAAAAAAAAAAAAAAAAAAAAAAGACATGCTCTTCTGCAAAAAAGGGTTCTCAAGAGTTTCTTTGGGGCTGGAGAGATGACTCAGTAGTTAAGAGCACTTGTTGCTCTTGCAGAGGATCCGGGTTCAATTCCCAGCACCCACATGGTGGCTCACAACCGTCCATGACTCCAGTTCCGGGACCAGGCATGCATGTGGCTTACAGATATACATGTAGCAAAACATTCGCACACATAAAATAAATAAATCTAAAAAATCTTTAGGGAAAGAATTTCTTCAACTGAGGTGGATGATAAGTCTTCAAATTAATTTCATTGTCATAATGACATTTAATTAATATTCTAGCTGGACTGAACCTCCAAGCTTGCTATTTTGCTTGCCTTTGAGGGAGATATTGGCTGGCTTCAGATTCCCATGAAGTATGGTATGATCAACGTCTTTTGTCTGTAAGGGTCTTTTAGCACCAGTGTCTGATGTGGGAGTCTGCACTGTGTGCTCTGTTCACCATTAATGAATAAAGACACTGCCTTGGAGTGTTGATAGGGCAGAACTTAGGTAGGCGGAGAAGACGGAACTCAATGCTGGGAGGAAGAAGGCAGAGTCGGAGATACAGCATGATCCAACACCAGAGATAGACGTGCTGAAACGACCTCGTGGTGATACACAGATTAATAGAAATGGGTTAAATTAAGATGTAAGAGTTAACCAATAAGAAGCTA
>NC_022011.1:65157483-65162538 GCF_000317375.1 Microtus ochrogaster | reverse complement strand
TTGTAGACCAGGACTCTGGCCTCGAACTCACAGAGATCCGCCTGCCTCTGCCTCCCGAGTGCTGGGATTAAAGGCGCGCGCCACCACCGCCCGGCTGCCTTGGTATCTTTGGCAGCAGTTATAGGAATCCCTGGTGACACTGGAACTTCCCACAGCCTTTGCCTGGAGTCAGCAGGGCAGGCCACCTGCAGTACAAGTTAAGGAAGCTGCAGCAGTGTTCGAGAGGTTTCAGAAGTTGTCTGAGACTCTGAGGAACCAGTCCAATGTGGGAAGTAGGTGCTACTGGAGCTCCCAAAATATTATGACTATAGGTGCCACCTCACTGGACTTGCATCTATCTATCTATCTATCTATCTATCTATCTATCTATCTATCTATCTATCTATCTATCTATCTATCTATCTATCTCTATCTACTATCTATCTATCTATCTATCTATCTATCTATCTATCTATCTATCTATCTATCTATCTATCTATCTATCTATCTATCTATCTATCTGCTCCTAGCGCTACTCTGCTTGCATTACTACTGTTGATAGATGTTTTATTCTCTTGGCTCGTTAGCCTTTGACTTTCCTTGGGGAGGGGGAGCGCCACCCAGCTCCCTAATAAACACACAGAGGCTTATTATTGCTTATAAATGTTATTACTTATAAATGCCTTGCCTTAACTTGGCTTGTTTCCGGCCAGTTTTTCTTAACTTAAATGATCCCATCTACCTTTCGCCTCTGGGCTTTTTCCTTTTCTTCCTTCTGCATGTCTTACTTTCACTCTTACTCTGTGACTGGCTGACTGGGTGGCTGGCCCCTAGCAGCTTCTCTCCTTGTTCTCCTGTTCTTTCTTCTTTCTCCCAGATTTCTCCTATTTATTCCCTCTGCCTGCTAGCCCCACTTATCCTTGCTCCTGTCCCACTATTGGCCATTCAGCTCTTTATTAGACCACCAGGTGTTTTAGACAGGCAAAGAATCAGCCTCACAGAGTTAAACAAATGCACCATCATCAAAAGCAATGCATCTTTACAGCATTAAAACAAATGTTCCACAGCATAGACAAAAATAATGCTGCTTAAAATTATATTCTACAACAAGTACTATTCCATGTTGCCTGCGTAATGGTCCATTTTGAATGTTTTCCTTTTAAATTTATTGTGCTGTGTCTGTCTTCTGAGTGGACCAGACTGATAGATATAAAACATGCGTGCTACAGTTCTCGGTGTTCAGAATATGGATTGTGATTGCTTATATTAACCCAAACTTTCATTGTCAAGCTGTGCTGATTTTTAAGCTGATTACTTCATTTTGGGCACAGGAATAATGCTAATTCTTTGTTCCGTTTCATTGTCCCTCTGCATGTCAGCCTTTATGGAGAAGGTGCGGGTGCAGCCATGCAAGAGAGCCACTGTTTTTAATGAAGCTTTCACTGTAGTGAGGGAGAGAAAGGAAGGAAAATGCATTGAACGACGACTGGGGATCAGTTCTAGGGTTAAAGAAAATAGAGAGAGGGTTGAAATAAAATACCCAGAAAGACCTCTGTGGGATTTGTGATAGAAAGCAAGTGGAGATTGAAGTAATCTGGGGACTGGTCATTTCAAGAGAATTGCAGCAGAACCGGTGCGTGACGAGCACACCCTTTGGGAGCCTTTTCTGCTCAGTTGGAAGGGCGCTCGCATGTTACTTCGGATCACGGAAGTAGTCATGATTCATGGTCTCTCTCTTCCACCCTCTCCCGGCCTGTTTTACTTGTTTTGTAGGCTTTTGATTAACTTTGCTTTCTCAGCCCCGTGCTACATAACTAGTTTATAATCTATGACTTTCTTGTTAATTATTCTCTCCCATACCCCTTCTCCTACCTTGTCCTCCCTTCCCCACTGTATTTTTTTTTTTTTTCTGTTTTTCAAGACAGGGTTTCTCTGAGGCTTTGGAGCCTGTCCTGGAACTAGCTCTGTAGACCAGGCTGGTCTCAAACTCACAGAGATCTGCCTGCCTCTGCCTCCCGAGTGCTGGGATTAAAGGCGTGTGCCACCATCGCCCGGCTTTCCCCACTGTATTTAACCCTCCCCGTGCCATTATTCTTTCCCCTTTGATACCAGTGTCATTCCATACCCCTTCCCTTGAAGACTACCTACCACTGCCCATTGGCCTTTTCTAGTGTCCTACCTCCTGTGGGTATTTCAATTTAAATACCCATACCCAGAGAAGAAAGCTAATATCCACATGTAAGAAAGAACTTGTGGAATCTGTCTTTCTGGGTTTGGGTTACTTCACTTACAGTGATTGTGTCCGACGCCATACATTTAGTAGTGAATTTAATAATTTTATTCCCCCCCAAGTTGTTACTTTTTTTTTTTTTTTTTTTGTTTTTTTCGAGACAGGGTTTCTCTGTGGCTTTGGAGCCTGTCCTGGAACTAGCTCTTGTAGACCAGGCTGGTCTCGAACTCACAGAGATCTGCCTGCCTCTGCCTCCCGAGTGCTGGGATTAAAGGCGTGCGCCACCATCGCCCGGCTTCCTTTTTCTTTTTTTAAAAAGCTTTATTTTATTATTTTGTATACTGTGTTCTGCCTGCATGTACGAACGTATGCCAGAAGAGGGTGCCAGATCTCATTATAGAGGGATCTGAGCCACCATGTGGTTGCTGGGAGTTGAACTCAGGACCTCTGCAAGAGCAGCCAGTGCTCTTCACCTCTGAGCCATGTCTCCAGCCCTGTTTCGTATTTCTTTATCTAGGCCCATGTTCCCATAAAATTAAAGACCTGCAAGATATTTATCTCCAAGGGTATTTATTACAGCAATATTTATGAAAACAACCTAAAATTCAAATATAGATTTGACTTAAATAAAGCAGGAAATAATCATACCAGGGGATATTTACAGCTACTCAAAGTCCCATTTTATAGAAAACGCAGCGATCTTGGGAATTGCTCAAGCTATAAATGTTAACGTTAAAAATACCTGGTTTTAAAACAACACATAATGCAGAATGCCAAAATTTAAAAAAAAATACATATAGTTACATATATACATATACTACAAGTAGAAAAACAAATGAATGATAATTACTGAAAAATCTTAACACTAGTTACTTCTATGCAGTAGAATTATGAGATTTTTTTGTTTACTCATTTGAAGTTTTCTGCGTTTTTTTCCATTTTTCCCACAGTTACACATTGCTTTCACATTTGGAAAAGTAATAAATACATGTTAATAATAAAAACAATACAAAAGTGAGAACAAAGGAAGTCAAAGACCGCAAACATAAATACTGTAAAAAAATTTATAGATGGCTAAATCGTCCAGCTAAGAATTTTTTATTCCCAGTAGTACTTGTGTTTTTGGCTTGGCTGGATTTGGACGCAGGATCCACTGTGACGTATTTAATCTGGAAACCTCCGGCTGTGACTGAGGCGTCACTCAGAAACTTCAAGGTCATGACGTTGCCTGGGGGGGGGGGGGGAAGGCACACGTTAGAACAAAAAGACAACTCCAGTTTGTTTTGTCTGACAGTTCAATGACATATCATCTCACAGAAGAATACATGAGATGGGAATAAGACAGAGTCCAGAAGTAGAGTCTCAAGTTTTATAGTCTGTCTTTGTCTCTCCCAGTAGAGTCAGTGAGGGTTTCTCTGTGTAGCCCTGGCTATCTTGAAACTGGCACTATAGCCGGGCGATGGTGGCGCACGCCTTTAATCCCAGCACTTGGGAGGCAGAGGCAGGCGGATCTCTGTGAGTTCGAGACCAGCCTGGTCTACAAGAGCTAGTTCCAGGACAGCCTCCAAAACCACAGAGAAACCCTGTCTCGAAAAAAAAAAAAAACAAAACAAAAAAACAATTTTTTTAAAAAGAAAAACTTGTTTAGAACCCAGGCCTACACAGAGAAACCCTGTCTCGAAAAACCAAAAAAGAAAAAAAAATTTATTTTATTTTTGTATTTTCTTGTGTTGTTTTATATGCATGCGTGTTTGTCTGCGTGTATGTATGTGTGTGCACTACACGAACACCTGGTACACTCCAAGGAAGAGTCAGAAGAGGGCATCAGAGCCTCTGGAATTGGAGTTATAGATGTTTGTAAGTCACCAAGTGAGTGCTGGGATCTGAACTTGGGACCTCTGCAAGAACAAATGCTCTTAACCTTTGAGCCATCTTGGTAGCCCAGAAAGCCTTTCTTAACTTCAATTCTCAATCCATCTTCCAATTAAAGTCTAGGGGACTGGAGAGATGACTCAGTGATTAAGAGCACCGACTGCTCTTCCAGAGAACCGGGGTTCAATTCCCAGCATCCACACAGCAGCTCACAACTGTCTGTCACTCCAGTTCCAGTGGACCTGAGACCCTCACACAGGCACATGTGCACACCTACAAAACAAGTCTGTATTATTACATGTCCTTACAGACAGGACCCTGAGTCAGAGAGACCATGTGACCTTTGCCAAAGTCACAGAGCAAATGTCATATAGCCGAGGCTAGCTCAAGCCCAAGCAGCCTGGCTTCCGAGTTCATTTTCCAGTTGTCATGCTGTATTTTTCTGACACTGGAAGATTGATCTGAAGATGCATATTTTGGCACTGTAGAAGAAGCCCTGGTTAGCTGGGTCTGGCTTGAACTGTGTGGACTGAGACAGGAGGGTCAGGATTTTGGCTTGAGACTACTTTGAGCTTGAATTCAAGGTCAGTCTGCCTTGGAACCCTATCTCAAAATTACTAGGTGATAGAGGAAGCGAAAGAGGAAGTAAAAACAAGAGAAAATAGTACCTCTAATATACAAAGAATAGTCATGTAACCAAAGTACAAATGATTTAATAAAGGACTGCTAGACATAGTGTTCTAAAAACAGGCTGCTTTGCTTGTCCTCCATGTAAGTTACCTGTTTGGGGCTAAGCAAGGAATTAGTCAGATTTCAGACTCTTCCCACTAATGTTTTTTGTTCTTTCTGAGACAGAATCTCGCTAGCCCTGAGACTCTTTATGTAGCCCAGGTTAGCCTCAAATTCCTGGGTGATCCTCCTGCTTTTGCTTCCACACCCAGCTCTGCTGGTGATTTTTTTTTCTTTCTTTTTTT
>NC_022011.1:65152835-65157383 GCF_000317375.1 Microtus ochrogaster | reverse complement strand
CAGGGTTTCTCTGTGGCTTTGGAGCCTGTCCTGGAACTAGCTCTGTAGACCAGGCTGGTCTCGAACTCACAGAGATCCGCCTGCGTCTGCCTCCCGAGTGCTGGGATTAAAGGCATGTGCCACCACCGTCCAGCGTGGTTTTTTTTGTTTTTTTTTTAAGGAGAATTTTTATGCCCCAACTCCCTTGTAAAGCTCTAAAGCTAACCTTGTCCCAATTTTCTGCTAACATAAACTATGTCCTTGAGATAAGAAAAGTAAGAGGTTTATAGTGGGTTTCCCTTCTTGGGAAGATCGTAGCAATGACAAATTAATAAGGATTAAACAGTAATCATCCAAGGATAGAGCAGAGAGCTTCACAGCTTGTAAAAAGGACGCCCCAGAACCCAGAGTACTGCAAGGCAGGGCGTGGGAGGCAGTTAAAAAGGACTTAGTCGGCCTGCCCGTCTCTGGAGCAACTCTGCTCTTAGGTGCGAAGCGTTTGTGATAATTTTACGGCTTGGCGAGAAAACAGAACCTATCCAAATGCCAAGTCCTGGCTCTGGAAAGAGAAAGAAAACAGGGACTTCCGAGAAAACAAAGGTTTTAGCTAAAAATAAAAGTTGCTAAAAGCGGTTTAGGGTAACTTAAAGAGTAGTACGGCCTATTGTGATTTATGTTACTACGAGGGCATTTTGAAAGGGCATTACTTCTTAGAACTTAACCATATGAAATAACTTGGGGGAGGGTGTGTGTGACTTAGCAAGCATCGCCTATAATATCTAGCCTTTTGAGATTGACTACATAAATTAGCATACTAAAACTTTCCTGAGGTTGCCAATAAAGAAACTTTTTATCACTGTCTAGCCCAGCACTTCCCTTTTCTTATGCAATGGCTGCTGAAAGTATCACAAGCAACTGGAAGGAATGTCGTACTGAGATGGAAATGTGATACAAACGATGGGGTCGTTTACTATGATGGGTGCTGTGTTTAACTCCCTGATAGTTCACGTCCGTCTTTTCTCAGTGACTGTTGCCAGCTATCATTATTATTGTTATCATTATTATTGACGGGGAATAAAACCTAGGGCATGGGCAAAATGAGCACTCCTCTGTTGAGCTCAGCGCCAGTCCCCACTCATTCACGTCCACTCCAAACCCCTGAGGGTGCTGGCAGCAGTTCGTAGGGACTTGTGGATTAAGGCTGACACCTGCCCATGAGAGCTGTCCATCCACACACCATTTTAATCACAGACTTGAGCAAAGCCGTAAGAATAATAACTGACATTGTCACAGGCTAATAACGAACTGCCTCTAGTCTGAGTTCTCTCAGGTTTAAAGGGTGAATGATAATGACTTTGAGGGCATTATGAAAAGGCAAAATAATGTTTTGCTGCAATTTGGGTCTTACCTGTGCTGATGATGTCTCCTGGAAGTTCATCCCCACAGTATCTGAAAGAGAATTTTTAGGAAAGAGACGTCACACACAAAAGAAGCACACAACCATTGATGTGGCTCTTATTTATGATAAAATACTCCTATGCAGATAAGGCAGGGCTGGCCTAGAACTCACAGAGGACATGTATAATTGAAATAAATAATAACCCTTATAAAAACCCTGAAAATAGGACTATCTCATTTTATTTAGGTCTGTAGTTGATTTTAGAATTAAAACATCTTCTAGTTCCAGGCTCAGGGGATGCTTTATGTGTGTCTGTGTGTATGTGCTCATCTTCACGCTGGGGTACCAAGGATCAAATTCAGGGCTTCATGAATATTAGGAATACTTAAGAAAAACAAGCTTCGTTGCATTTCCTAGTCCCCAAAGTTCTCATCTCTCGGTCTCCTGTGTTGTTTGTCATAAATACTTTCAGTCAAAAATCTCCATAGTTTATGCAAGAAATCCCCAATTTTTAATTGTTTTTGTTTGTTTGTTTTCAAGACAGGGTTTCTCTGTAGCTTTGGAGCCTGTCCTGGAACTAGTTCTTGGAGACCAGGCTGGCCTCGAACTCACAGAGATCCACCTGCCTCTGCCTCCCGAGTGCTGTTTTTAAGTTGCAAATTTCAACATAAAATAAAAACTGATTTCGCCCAAGCTGAGTGTGTCAGTGCACACCTGCAACCCCAATCGACAGGATGACTGAGGGTTTGGGGTGACCTGGACTTAACACAGTCAACTCCTGGTCAGACCCCACCTTAGACAAAGGGAAACACTGAACCTGCCATTTTCAATTGCCCCCTCTTCCAGGTTCTTCTACTAAATTCCTGTCATGTATGGTAGAAATTTGGCAAGTGATAATCCACTGACAAACAACATTACAAGTTATTAAATGGAGCCTGTATTATAAAACACCTAATTATTTAATTCAGTTTAGAAATGTTTAGTAAGGCACTCAAAATTTAAACTATATGAGTATGTTGGAACATGAGTAAGATCCTAAATTAACCTGTAAACCCATCAGCCAAGAACAAGGTAACTTCCTGGAATGCTGGGAGTTGTAGTTGTAAACGCTATAGTCCCAAGGACCAGGTAGCTAACTTCCTGGGGTGCTGGGAGTGGTAGTTCTTGGAAAATAACAACAAAGCTTCAAGGGGAAGTACGGTGGTCTCTGAGTTTTGTCCATAAGAGCCCCGACAACAGGTCTCTAGAGGCCGCTCAACTGGGGTATTTCCAGGTGTGGTCCTGACCAAAGTACATCTTGGTCAGTATTTAATATTTTAATAAAGCTTGTTTCAAACTTGGCCCAAAATGCTGGAACTGAGTTTTCGCCTGGGAATCTCAGGATTAACCCAGAGTTTCTTGGATCACACTCGTAATCTCAACACTCAAGAGTCTGAGGCAGGAAGATTTCCATGAATTCATCTGTCAGACAAGAAATCTGGATCATCTTCTAGGTCAAACTCCCAGACCTGATTTCAATTTCCAACAACCACATGGTGGCTCACAGCCATCTATAATGAGATCTGGTGCCCTCTTCTAGCATGCAAGCATACATGGAAGGGATGTTGAATACATAATAGATAAATAAATAATAAAATCTTTAAAACAAAATCCCAGACCCTCAGATGAATACACCAACCATACTGAGTCTACTTACTGTGCCAGTAGCAGATCAACCAGATTATGACCACACCCAGTTGGCCCTTTACAGAGCAAGATCCTTACTTTCCCACCTGCCCAAACTGGGGTGGGAACATGAAAAGACTGGGTCCCAGCATGTTGAAAAATAAAGGAAGATGGCTAGGAATTTATTTCAGTTGGTAGAGTGGTTGTCTTGCGTGTCCAAGGTCCTGGGTTCCATCCCCTGTGTCTAATAAACCAGGCATGGTGTCACATACTTGTAATCTCAATACTTGGGAAGTGGAGGCAGAAAAACCAGGTTCAAAGTCACTTTTCTTTACATGGTGAATTTGAGGCTGGCTGGGCTACAGAAAACTCACTCTGTACACAAAACAAGATTGAGAGGATGAGACTGACTTGAACGTTTCAACAGTAATTTCATTTCCCATGCCTTTAGTCATGAGAGGTTGTGAATAAGTAGACAATGAGGTTTTATAAGTCCACAATCAAAGGCAGCTTCTCTGCTTTTGTAATTAGTGTAGGGACAGCCAACTATGAGAAATCTTTGTTGGTAAATTATACAGAAGTTGGCGAGGGTGAGGTGTTGAAGCATGCCTGTCATCCCAGCACTTGGAGGTAGAGGCAGGGGAGCTTAGCAGTTCAAGGCCTGTCTGAACTACAGAATGAGATCAAGATCTCCCTTGATAAGGAAGAGGAGAAGAAGGTTGGGAAGGAAGAAGAGGAGGAAGAAGAGAGAAAAGAGGAAAAGTGTATTTTCTGCTGGAGACAGTAGAAATACTGAGGTATCAACAATACTCAACAAGAGGAACAGGGGAGAGAAAACTAAAGCATCAGACCAACACCGGAAGTTCCCTGGTGGGGAAGCACGACCCACCTTCCTACAAAGCCATGGACATCATCATAGCTGTCATATATCTCGACGTAGTCAGCCAGGCAGCCCGGATCATCCTCAAGGTCGAAGTGCAGAAAGCTCAGGTGAATGCGCTGACCGTACTTGAGTCGAATGTGCCAGTAGCAGACCTGGTTGTCGTCATATTCATTTGGGAAGCCTGGAGATTTGAAAATTCGCTTTGGGTCTGTAAAGACACCACCACACTCCTTGGCTGCAATAGGAAAAGAAAGTTCATTTAGACATTATTGATTTTATATTATCAATAGTATATTGTGTATGCTTATAGCTAATAATTTCCAAATTTTCTTTAAACTTAAAATTTTTTTAGTGTGTGTGTGTGTGTGTGTCTGCTTCCTTTAGGAGTCAGTCTCCTTCTACCATGAGCCACAGTGACAGTTAAACTCAGGTCATTAGGTTTGGTCACAAGGTCCTTTACCCATGGTGCCATCCTGCAAGCCTAGTCCCTAAATTTTCTAAAATTTGAATGAGGATTGTAGGAGGAGGCTGCTTCTTGGTTCCTGGCTGCTTAGCCTGGAAATAATCACACAGAAATCATATTAATTAACTCACTGCTTGGCCCATTAGCTCTAGCTTCTTT
>NC_022011.1:65151141-65151835 GCF_000317375.1 Microtus ochrogaster | reverse complement strand
GCTGCTGTTGTTTGAGTAACTACTTTTGCAAATGCAGAATGATTGTTTTAAGGAACAAACCATTTGGGTTGTAGCAATAGGCATCCCATCGCTCACTCCTGTTGAGCCGGATTCCATAATCAATAATACCAGTTTTCCCAAATCCGCAGTTGGGCCCGGGCTTCACGATGGGGTATCCGACTCTACCCTTGGCCATCCATCCAGCAGCACAGACGTGAAATCCTGAAAGAGAGAGGTTTATAGACTCAGCCCCCAAAAAGTCCCTAACCTGGTAGGAGGAGGCAGTCATTTCCTACCATAAGTTTCTCAAGTGGCCAAACCCACCTTGTGTAGAATGGGAAAACCCCGATATCTGTAGCACTCTGGATACCGATCAGCAGGATTTTCAGATAGAGGCCAGACTAGGTTACAGAGCAAGACCAAGCATGGGACCTTAGGCTAAGTCCTTAGCGCTGCAGACACAACGCCAGACCAAACCAAAGTTTGAATACAAATAAATTATACCTTTTTTTCCTCTCATTTTTTTTCTTTTTGAGACAGGATTTCTCTGTGTAACAGGCCTGGTTGTCCTGGAACTTACTTTGTAAACCAGGCTGGCCTTGAACTCACAGAGATCCATCTGCCTCTGCCTCCTGAATGCTGGGATTAAAGGCATGCATACACCAAATTCTGCTTACCTCCCTCCCTCCCTCCC